>NC_080787.1:67436253-67748961 GCF_028018385.1 Neofelis nebulosa
TTTTTTTTTTTAATGTTTATTTATTTCTGAGACAGAGAGAGACAGAGCATGAACGGGGGAGGGTCAGAGAGAGGGAGACGCAGAATCTGAAACAGGCTCCAGGCTCCGAGCTGTCAGCACAGAGCCCGACGCGGGGCTCGAACTCACGGACCGCGAGATCATGACCTGACCCGAAGCCGGCCGCCTAACCGACTGAGCCACCCAGGCGCCCCTCATCTTATTTCTCAAATGGTACAAAAGCTACAAGACAAGTTTATTCAGTATATTCACTGATGATGGATATGAGTTAAGGTGCTAATATTAGTGAGGCCAAATAACATCTTCTGTTTACTGGAGCTTTTAGTGTGATTGTGGTTATGAGATAAGTAATATTAGTTTAGTTGGTGCTAGCTTATTTGTGTTGCTTTTAGTGAGATAGTGATATGGATAACTCAAAATAACCCAATATTTGAATTTTAAATAAACTTTTGATTTTTTTCTCAGCAGATTTGATTCCTAGTATGTTAAAATAAATTTTCACAATTTGAGTCATATACTCAGTAAGAGTAGTGAAAACAGATAAAGAAATATGCTGAATGCTTGAGTTAAAGCCTTGTCAAGAATATTCTAAAATCTTGCTATTCTAAATGTGCTTTGTGTATGGCAACATGGGCATCACTGGTTGTTTCTTAGGAATGCAGGATGTCAGATGCCATTCCAGGGTTACAGAATTAGAATCTGCATTTTCATAATGTCCCTAGGTTTGTGTATGCACATTAGAATCTGAGAGATACTGATCTAGAACTGACTTTGCCTTTCCTTAGCTTAGTTTGAGATACAGCTGCTACAATAATTAAACCTTCCAGGTAATTACCTATTTTTATTTCTCTATTTGTTTATCTTAGATTTTTGTGTAAACTTCAGAACAAATAGCTGGAAGTATTGTAAGTGATGGAGAATGGGGAGGCAACTCTAGCTAGAACAGTCATGAGAGTCCTCTGTGAGCAGGTAGCGTGTGAATTGAGGCCTGTACAACAAAGTGGGCCAGACATGTGAAGACCCAAGGAAGAAACATTTGGGCAGAAGCAGCAACAAATGCGAAAGCATGAAGGCCAGACAGGACATGTATGATAGTATGTGAGTGGGAGTGCTGTGGTGAACTTGAAAGTGCTATTAGAAGCCTTCTTCAGAGTCAGGGTAAACCATTGAGCCTGCCATATAAGGCCTCCTGCTATCATCTCCTGAAGCTGTCCCCAAATACTTTTAATACTCTAGCCTCCAATCATACCAAAGTCTTCTACCATACCTCACCTTTGTTAACCTTTGCCAAGAATGTGTCTTGGTATATTCTGTGCCTACTGCCTACTAGTCAGCCTTTAAATTTTTAGATCAGGCTTTGTCACCTATGTGAGACCTGCATGCCTTCCAGCAGACTTTGTCTCCTTAGTTGGAGACATTGCCCCTTATGTATATTGCCTTATGCTAAAATTGATACTCCGTGTTATAATTAAGATTTATCCATGTTGATACATGCAGGTTATTCATTTTCAAATTGTATGGTGAGATAATCATACTAGTGAACATATAAGTTATTTCCAGTTATTTAGAAACCATGCTGCTATAAATTTTTTGGTACAAGCTTCTTAAATATACATGTATTAGTTTCTTTGTGTGTTTTTCAGACATATTCAGCCATGACCCAGAGAAACATTGTACAGCATGACTTGATTTATGTGTGTACGTGTGTCTGTATACACATATATGTAATCGATTTTTTAAAAAAGTTGAACAAAACTATATTTACCCTTTGTGTGATGAACTTAAATCTTTCTTCCTTCTCTTCTAAAAATAAGTACTTATTGAGATTAATGAGTTGTGACCTGCCATATAAAATAGCTGCTGTAGGGTATGTTATATGTGAGTGTGTATGTGTACTAAATATGCCATATTACATATATAGCTTGGTAAACCTATGTGTATGTGTATCTAAGCATGTGTGAATAGATTGCCTTGTAGAAGGGTTTATTCATCTAGAACTTTTACTGGATTTCACCAAATTGTTTTTTAAGTGGTTATACCTATTTATACTTGGCTTGGCCTCCTCACTCTGGGAACTTAGCTTTTTACCTTTGTGTCTATGGTCTTACAATAGCATTTACTTGGCAGAGTTGGTAAGTACTCATTGAATAGTTTTGTGAATGAAAATTAGGATTTCATACCAGTACTTGAATGACTGCCATGTTGAACAGTTACTATTTTACCAATTTTAGGTAAATTTTACAAGTTCAGTGTTATAGAGTGAATAACCCAATTGTAATTTTGGTTAGGCTTTTAAAAGTCTATTTTTGGTAGTCCCTGGGTGGCTCAGTCAGTTAAGCTTCTGACTTCAGCTCAAGTCATGATCTCACAGCGCAGAGTTCGAACCCCACGTTGGGCTCTGTGCTGATAGCTCAGAGCCTGGAGCCTGCTTTGGTTTCTGTGTCTCTCTCTTTTTCTGCCCCTCCCCCACCCACTGTTGCACTCTCTCTCTCAAAAATTAATAAACATTAAAAAATTTTTTAAAAGTCTATTTTTGAAGGTCCCTGACTATATTAGTTAAAATGTGATAACTGTATTCCAAAGAAAGATGCATTGACAAAATTGCATTATTATTTCAATTGGTAAAAAACAATTGGGGCTAACATTTCCAATAAGTGATAGCCGTTTATTTTTTCCTTGCAGGAATCAATAAAATGGTTTTTGATAGTTGTATGAAGCTGTATAAAACCTGAACATCAGTTAACATTTAATTATATCTCACTTTTTGTTCAATAGTAAATGGCCATTTTTTTCTATTACTGCTAGCATGATTCTTGTACAGTGCTTTTATACATTTGATCCCTTTGTTATCTTTGGTTATGGTAGAATGCACCACTCTGTTTGGTGCTACAACTTTTTACCTGTATGGACAGTTACTATCACATTGTGCAATTGATGCTTTCTAATTCATTCAGTCATAACATTTGCTGCATCAAAAAAAATTGTGCTATAGAGAAAAGTCTCCATTTGTATTTGGCTGTGGGTCTAACATATTCTGAGGGGAATCATTCTATTTTAAGAACAAAAATGAAGGAAGCCACACTTGGAGAGTGTTGAAAATCTTTTCCCATCAGCTCTGGACTCACTGCAGTTTTGGGAGTTGTCTTTTTCTAGAGGAGGAAAGTATTGTATTTTGATTTTCAAAGTTTCTTAGTATGACAATAACTTGCACTTCAGCAGTGCTTTAAAACTTTCAAAGTATTTTCCATACAAGACTCACCTAAGAATGAGGCAGCCAATGTTGACTATACTTAACATATGAGAACCTTGTTGAGAACCTTGTTACTAGTCCAGGAAAGTTTATGCAGTTCACTGGTGGCAGAGAAGGTTGAATACGGGTCTTTTGGTTTCTAATTCATTTTGATGCTGTTAGCCATCAAACATTTAAATAGAACATATCCTAGATGTTTCTCAGGTTATAGGTATCATTTCTGAAATTTAAAAGCAGGATATTTTGGCATAAATTGTATATGCGTAAACTACCTCCTAAGGAATTTTTGAGAGGAATATGTGTAGTTTTACTGCATTGTAATTACTGAGTTTGGTGTTATTTTGTAGATTTAACTCTCACCTTTAGATAAAAAGTATGCACTTAAAACAGAAGTCAAATGTTTTAAAAAGCTTGGTTTTTATTGATACCTCTTACTGTATATAGTTTTTTCATAATCAAGTGATTTATAAAAATCAATTAAGTATAAGTTTCTGAATAGTTGACACATAATTGCCAGATACTACTTTTATTTTTCCATTTTTACTTTAATTATATAAGCAATATATGCAAATAATCATATTTAAAATTATTGAGAAAATACTTTCAAAGATATAAAGAATAGTATAGCGAAGGCTTTGTATTCTTGTATCCTTAATGTAATTTCTCTACAATTTTTTTCAGAATTTTTTAACCATGATCCAAAGAACTAGTATTTCATAACATACCTTAGTTCATATATAACCTTTCTTAAATCAGGGTTATATTTGGGATTTATCCATTTCATAGACTTCTTGAGGCAGATGTTATTGTCCCTCATTCTTTCTAACAGTTGATTAAAAAGTTTTCCCAATGTGTTGAATGTAAAATGGGGGTTGTTGTAGTTTTAAAGGGCATTTTCCCTAACTGCTAGTGAGATCATGCATATTTTTATGTTTATTGTCCATACATTTCTTCTTATGTGAATTACCCATTCATATCTTTTTTATGTTTTTCTTTTATGTTGGTTGTCTATTTCTTACTAATTTCTACATTTCATTGAAAACTCCTTAATTTATATTTGTTGGCAGTCTTTTTTTTTTTTTTTTTTTTTGTGAGAGAGAGAGAGAGAGTGAGACCAAGCTGGGAGGGCCAGAGAGAGAGTGAAAACAAGCTGGGAGGGCCAGAGAGAGAGGGGGACAAAGGATCTGAAGCAGGCTCTGTGCTGACAGCAGAGAGCCTAGTGTGGGCTTGAACTCACAAACTGTGAGATCATGACCTGAGCAATACTTTACACACTTAATAAAGAACTTACTTTATACTGTGGGACATTACTGGTCCTGGTTTAAATATGCTAGTGAAAACACTATTCACATAAATTAGTTTCAAATTCTTAGGTTTGGGAAAGTTTCTAGAAAAACAAAATTAGTAAACTCATTAAAGTTCTTGAAGGTTGATTTATAACCTTGCTGCCGGCACCGTTGTAAACTTTGAGCATGTAGAATTTTGTAAGGCTTCATTGTAATTGTATAAAAATCAGTGTCTCACTTAAATGCTGTCATAATATTTATTTTAGTTTTTAATATTTATCTTTGTTTTTTCTCCTTAATTAGGTCCTCGATGGGCTTCCTGGAATATTGGTGTGTTTATTTGCATCAGATGTGCTGGAATCCATAGAAATCTTGGGGTTCATATATCCAGGGTCAAGTCAGTCAACTTAGACCAATGGACACCAGAACAGATACAGGTAAACATTTCCTTCCTGAAAGATTATTTTAAAATATTTAAAATGAGGGGTGCCTGAGTGACTCAGTTGGTTAAGTGTCAGACTTCAGCTCAGGTCACGATCTCCAGGTTCTGTGCTGACAACTCAGAGCCTGGAGCCTGCTTCAGATTCTGTGTCTCCCTCTCTCTCTGCCCCTCCTCTGCTTGCACTGTCTCTCTCTCTCAAAAATAAATAAGCATTAAAATTTTTTAAAAAAAATATTTAAAATGAATTTAAAATCTTTAATCCTTCTTATATCCAAGGGTTAACATTGAAAAGTAGTATATTAAAATGATATGTGCCACATATACAATTTGGATGTTACTTGAATTGTCTACTCACAAATGTTTATTTCTTTTTGGGTATGTAGTGAACTCAGTTTTTAGTCTATTCTTACCTAAAATGTTGATTTTGAAGTCTTTAAAAAATGAATTCCTTTTCTTTGTGTTGATGAAATTAGCTGGTATAATTCCATACTCTGTTTTGTTATTCTGTCAGTAGAGGGAGCCTGGGTAAAGATAAAGAATAAACCACCTCTTGCCTAAGAACTGACTTGAAAGATTTCCCTTCTGTACAGAAATGTTCCTGATTTTCAAACAGGGCCCAATAGTTGGAAGATAGTCCAGTTAGCAAATGTTCTAATGACTGATTTGGATTGTTTTGAGTGGTTTAGCATTGTTAGAGATAAATCTGTAATTTGAAGGGCTTGCCATTTTTATAGTGTGACAGTCTTAAATTCTCAAAATCTTTCTAATACTTAAGGATAACTGCTAAAATAAAAATGTTTATTTCTACTGGTTTTAATTTGTAATTCACAGTGAATTTATACTACTTTTTCTTATACCCTTTTTGAACTAGCCAAATATACAATATATATTGTTGAACTTCAGTGATACTCCTACATGCCTCCAATCAGAAAACACCAAAAAGAACACAAAAATTGGCACGGATAGGGTGAGGTAAGGGTGAAAGAATAGAATACAATCCTGAGGGGAGTAGATCATATAAAAAAATAAAGATTTGGTTAAAAAAAGTAAAACTTTTGTACTAAAGACCTGTTTATGCCAAAGTATATTCTAGATAGAACCAAGATTTAAATATTTAAAAGAAATTAAATCTTAGAAGTATTTGGAAAAAATAACAGATCTTTAGGCTGTAAAGTCAAACAATTCATTTAGTTCACTCTTAAGGTTTTGAGGTTTTTGCTGGCTAGGGCATAAAGGAAATATGACACTTTATGTATTTTCATGATCCTTGAGGAGAAAAATTATTTGTTCTATCAAGGAAGCATAGCTTTTTGAACATTGCATATAAGGCACTGTTCTTGATAGCATCTCTATAGTAACTGTGGTAACAGATTTCAAATGTTTTTTCTTAAGTTGTCTTCAAGAAAATGTGAAGTGTAGCTTGAAAATACAACTTGGTGTTTGTATTGGGTTATGGAGGTACAAAACATTCAAGACCCAAGGTATATTGCCTTTTAATGGTTCATTTCACACTAAGGATAAAACATGAAATCCATGGACAATTCAGTTCTCCAGAAATAATATTTGTCTCAAGTAAGCTGTTAAAAGGGGTTGAATGGCAGTTTATTTGAGGTAGACAGCTGTTCTTTTCCTGTAGCTTAGAGCAGAACTTCCCAGTCAGAGGGCTACAGTTCGCTCATCTTCTGTGGAATAAGTTACCGTTAACAACAGCAAGATAGTGAATTATTAAAAATGGAAGGCTTTTGAAAACAATTATTAAATAATACACAATTTTTGAAATTGTATTTGGACACAATTTGAATGGTTTTCAACTGTCAGTTTCTTGAAATAAGAATTATTCTTTTGGAATGCAAGACTTTCGATGAGTATCACCAGAGAATGCTCTGTATGACTTCATATACCACACTACTCCTCTTAAAGATCAGATCTTCTGTGATAAGAAATAAGGTTAGGATGTGCTCAATTAAAAATTAAATAAGTAGACGATGAAGTTTTAGTTTTAAAAAAAAGTATGGAGAAAAAAGTATAGAGAAGGTTAATCACACAGACAAATGAGCATGACATCTAATATTCTTGTGGTGGGCCTTGTAAGTACTTTCTTTAAAAATCATTCTGGGACTGCTATTCTATAAAAATCCCCCAAGGTTCCATTCTACAGAGCACAACCTTTATCTTAACCTAGAAAATTTTAACGCAATTGATTCTAAAAAGGCAGTAGAACAAAGTGATTTAGAAAGTTGTCTCTAGATAGTTAGGTTGCCACAGTTAGACCTGGATGAGCTTGACAGGATACTTCACTTCAGGGTGCCTCAATTTCTTCATTTATGAAATGGAATAGTGAGAGTATCCAATTCTGTAGGTTGTTGTGAGGATCAAATAAGTTAATATGAGGAAAGCATTTAGAACAGCACTTGATACATTTTAAATACTCGATGTTAGCTTATCAGTTATTAGTAGTATTCATTCATTTGTTCATTAGGTAAAACCCTCAGTACTGCTGCCTTGAATATCTTTCTGATCCATGCAACATAGCTTCTTAGTAAATCCACTGTGATGAATTGGTTGTTAAATGTACTACGAGTAAATAAATAAATTGACTCGTGTGGTATTATTGAGTATAAATTACTTTTTTGAGAATATTTGTGAAGTATAATTAATTCATTTTTAGTAATATTGCATGTTAAGGCATTTTGAGATGATTAGGTGATCATATTGGTTGTCTGTTGAGGTTGCTCCTATTCAAATTTAAGTTTATCCTTTTGCCTGTAATGGTAGTTATGTTCCATTTAATCCACTTCTATTTATACCTCTGCATTTTATTTTTTTACTTAAAAAATTGAAGTATAATTATAGAGACAATAATTTACAGATATAAGTGAGTTTTATGTGTCTTGGCAAATGTCTATACTGTGTAACCAACACCCCAATGAAGATATACAGAGCATTTCCATTATCCTAGAGAATTTACTTGTGCCAGTTTAGGGGCAACTACTACATTGACGTCTGTACCTTTAGGTTGCTACAGGCTGAGATTTTAATCTTTTGGATAAGGAAGAGTGAAGATCACAGTGTGTTTTAGTGTTCCTTATTCATATGACATTTTATAAGAATTTCTTTGATTTAAAAAAGAAACAAAACTTGGGAGATTATTATTTGTAGAGAGAATTACTCTACTGCATATAGATCTACCCTGTGTCTTCCCTTATCACCCCCCTGCCCCGCCAACATTTCATGAAAATTATGCTTCTAGTTTTCAAAGATGGTACTTAGTTTTGGGTAGTTATATATATTTTTAGATCTTTAATAGTAAATGTGGAAACATGATTTAATCTCTGAGCCCAGTCAGACTATAAGTAAAAATGTTCTTTTTTGTATCTCTGTAAAATGTAACTACGTACTAAGTTTTGCTTCAGAGCTTCTTATCAACTGGTATTATACGTATGCCATATTTATGTCAGTTATTTATATACATGTTGTGAGTGTGTGAACCAAGTTTTAGGACATCTATCATATATCATTGCTGTGTTAAAATAGCTATATGCTTATTTTTGAAAGAAAATAATTTATCTACCAAAACTTATTTTGATTTTTATTAGCATGGAAATAGAGTTACTCACCTTACATTTTAATCAAAATTCCTTTTTGAAATGTGGTTCTTGGTCAGATTAAATGTCTTTAATTTTGAGTTTATTGTCAGGCACTTTTCAAATTTTTGGAAAGGACTATGTACTTCTTTAAATACCTTTTTAAAAAAAATTTTTTTTAATGTTTATTTATTTTTGACAGAGAGAGAGAGACAGAACATGAGCAGGGGAGGGGCAGAGAGAGAGGGAGACACAGAATCCGAAGCAGGCTGTAGGCTCTGAGCTGTCAGCACAGAGCCCGACGCGGGGCTTGAACTCACAGACTGCGAAATCATGACCTGAGCCGAAGTCGGATGCTCAACTGACTGAGCCACCCAGACACCCCTTTAGCCTTTACTTTTTATTATGTACTGGTTTGTTAACCCCAAGTATTACCATTTTCCTACATGATTTAAATTTTTTAATTATTCATTTTTCAGTGCCTTATTGAAGGAGTTAAAATGAAGAATACCTTATTTTTATTACAGAGGAACATTGCTTGTGCTCTTGTTTCTTAGCTTACTTTGTGCAGAGTCTTGTAAATGGTACTAATGAAACATGTTAGTGAGATTTTGTCCCTATTGCAAAGTATACTCCATATATTTGGTATTTATCGTGATAACATTTGGACCACTTTTAATACTTTATCTGTAAATCTTTTAGTGATACTCTCTCTCAGGTTGTTTACTACTGACTAGTGTCATTTATTGGTATGGTACTTAGTATTTTCTTGGGAACACCAAGGCTACACAACTGAAATTTATCGTTTATAAAGTATATCATGGGGAACTTCACATTTGAAATTGCCAGTCTCCATAGATACATGATTTATCCTTAGTGAACTTGCCTTTGACATTTGTAGGCATTTTTACCCTATCTTAATATCTTTACCATTTTTACTTTAGCTTTGACTATATTTTGGCTGGAAGGAAAGGTCTTTATTTTTTAAATGTTTTATTTGTTTTATTTATTTTTGAGAGAGAGAGAGAGA
Organism: Neofelis nebulosa; assembly: GCF_028018385.1. Classification (NCBI taxonomy): domain Eukaryota; kingdom Metazoa; phylum Chordata; class Mammalia; order Carnivora; family Felidae; genus Neofelis; species Neofelis nebulosa. The sequence continues at coordinate 67,445,864 of NC_080787.1, forward strand.
GAGAGAGAGAGAGAGAGCAATCGCAGAGTGTGAGGGGTGGAAGGGCAGAGAGAGAGGGAAACACAGAATCTGTAGCAGGCTCCAGGCTCCGTGCTGTCAGCACAGAGCCTGACCCGGGGCTCGAACCCATGGACAGTGAGATCATGACTTGGGCTGAAGTGGGGGGCTTAACTGATTAAGCCACTCACGGGCCCTGAAGGAAAGGTCTTTAAACTCAACTTTTTTCACATCGTTGTTTCCGATTGTAACAAAAGAATAGAAGCTTTCTTTCCTCTCATTCCATCCAACCCTAGTGTTTTTGCTTTGACTTGCAGCTTTTTGTTTTCTTGTTTTAGGGACAGAATAGTCGGGGGTTGGCTGCTAGTTTCTCTGCCTTTATTTTCATTTGCAGCTTTCCTTCCTGCTTTTCCACCCAAGAATTATACTTATTTGGAGGCATATTTAAATTCTTTCTTTTTCTTTGAAATGTATTACTTACACCCTTCTGCCATAAAAAAGTCTTCCTAAAATACCATCTTCCCCTCAACACACAGCTCTTGGCTTGTTCAGCCACTGAACATTTATTAAGTACTCACAGTGTGCCAGGCACTGTATTCTAGTGACTAGCTCTAATCTTCCTTTAGCAGTTGAATTTCTCAAGCAAGATCTTTACCCACTATTTCATTTCTTTACCTTACTTCTGCTTCTTTTAACTCATTTCTAGTCCCATCATTCTGCTAAGTATGTACTCCTAGAGAATACTAGTTTACCCCTAATGGCCAAATCCAACTCTCCTCCCTACTCCTTGGTCTTCCTGCTTCACTTGATACTACCCACTGCCTTCTTGAACCTTTTTCTTTGTAAAAGAAGTTGAAGTTACTATTCTACATCTTTTATTTGGTTTATTTAGTCTCTCTCTTTTTTTTTTTTTTTTTTTTTTTACTATTTCTTTTTCTGGTTTTTTCCCCCTTTTGGACATTTTCTACAGTTTTGTCTTTAGCCCTATTGTTCTTTAGTCTTTCTCCATAGGATAACCCATTTACTCTCACGGATTCACCTGTTATTTTTTTATGCAAATGGTTCTCCCCTGTCTTTCCAGTAGTGACTTCTATAGTGAATGTCAGTTATTTTTTATATTGCCTGTTAGAGACCTTTGGTATTCATGGATTTATCATTCTTAAGAAGCCTTGGATATCTTTGATATGAAGTGATTGGTAACTTTCCCAGGCATTCATTTTAATTGTATTAATTGTATGTTCTATGAGGCTGGAGTTGGCCAATTCAGTTGATTCCATAGCACTGGAATTTCACCATGGCTTTACATATCTGTTCATCTTTGTGTATTAAGTAATTCTTGTGACATAATTAACAATTTTGTTGCTTTATGAAAAATACTTTGCTATGAAACAAAGGAAGCTGGCTATTAATGCGACGATAGAAATGAAGAGAAATGAATAGTTATGACCAGGCATTTTTTTTTGTCAGATAACATTATGCGTTTGAGTAGAATAAAGAACAGAATATCAAAATTAACTGTTGCTCTATAGCAGTATCAATAAAACCTCTATATGTTTCATATGGAAACAGGAAAAAAAGATTTATGAAATTGTTTCAGTGTTTCAGTGTAGGAAATTTTGGCTACAGTCATAGTTATTAATGGGTAGCATTTATAAATGTTAAGATTGGAAGATGCCTACTAATCAGCAGCTTGACACATTTAAAATTTAAATAATAATCTGGTTGTTCAGACTGGTTTCTTAGTTAATATCATTATTCTGGTTAATCTTAAAAGCTTGTGGTGTCCTTTGGTTCTTCTCTCTTTTGTGTGCCTCTGTATTCCATCAGTTCTTAATTCTTTTGTTGCTCCTGTTGCTTTCCATTCTCATTTCTCCTGCAATGTCCACAGCTCTAGCTTATTCCTGATCTTTCTATTCACTGTCACCTCCCCATCACTTTTACCTACCACATTCAGAATAATCTTTCTGGAACATTGCTTTGGTCATTTGACTTCTCTTCTGAGAGATTTGTATTGGTTCTCCTCTGAGAATCATAAAAGTTTTATTTTCCTTAAATTGGTAATCATATACTTCTGCCATCTGGCTTCATTGTGTGTCTGTGACCTTACTCCAGATGCTCGACAGCAGATCTCTTTGGCTGTGTAGAGACAGCTGTTCCTGTTGAATTCTTCTGGTGGTGTGTATGTTTGTTTTTTTGTTTTGGTTCTGCTGTTGTTGGAAATGTTTTTTGCATATTCCTTTTTTCAAACCAAATCTCCATTCTTTAAAACCCAATAAATCCCTACTGTAATAAAGCTTCTACTAAATATGACTTGTGCCTAATTATCTACTACCATATATTGTTATTTACCTTTGTGCATGTCTGTTGGGTTAATTGTAACCTTCCAGTAGTTAGAAACTGTATCGTATGTGTATTTGTAGTCCTTGTGATGGCCTCCAGAATACTGGGAACACAGTATGTGCTTAATTTTTGTAATGGCACACTGAGAACAATCTTTGGTTTGATATAATTCTGTGAGATAATGTTTGCTATAGTTAGCACTGAATGGGGTAAATGGAGAAAATGAAAAAAAAAAATCAAGCATATGCTCTCAATTTGTCCTATATTATTTATACAGTCTCTTTTGTTTTTTTTCATTACCTCTGTCCTTTTCTTCCCATGTTCCTATATACTTTTAAATTCTCCACATACAGTAGCTGTAGGGAGTATAACTTAAGCTAGTGTGTGGAAGTTCCAAGGTAATATATGCAGGTACTTGAAAGGCAGTACTTTCTAGTATTTCAGGCCATCCAAAACTGAAACTGATTGCCTTGAAAAGTAATGATTTTGCCATTATTGGAAGGGTTTGTGCAGAGGCTGGGCAACTACTAGGAAATCTGTAGCTGGGATTCAAGCACTGAATGGGAAAATGAGAAATAATTTAGATGACTCTGAAGTCTCTTCCATTCTTGATCTTGAGATTCTTTGATTGTATGTTCAGTCTCTTTGGTTACCACAGAAATTGAAATAACACTTTAATTATTTGTGTTTGAATAAGAATGATATATTACAGTTAGAGATGTGATTCAACTTTTTCCTTAAAGTCAAATTCTACCTTCGAGGATAAAAATTCCTACACTCTGGGGTAAATCATAAGAAGGTGGAATGATTCTCAGATTAAGTCAGAAAGACAAGTTCTAGAAGTGTTTTGAACAAACAGTTTTGTTCTTTATGCTTTCATAAGGAAAAAAAATCACTAGCTAAATGGATATAGATTTCTATTTTAACCTTGTTATTCTTAGAAATACCTGCTGTCAGGTAACTTGGTAGCTTTTAGTTTAATTTAGTAATAGATGTGTGATAGTATTGACCTGCTTGTCTTAATTAATTAATATTTTATTTTTAATCTTTATTTTTTTTACATTGTAATATCATTTATTTTTTTTAATATGAAATTTATTGTCAAATTGGTTTCCATACAACACCCAGTGCTCATCCCAAAAGGTGCCCTCCTCACTACCCATCACTCACTCTCCCCTACCTCCCACCCCCCATCAACCCTCAGTTTGTTCTCAGTTTTTAAGTCTCTTAGACTTTGGCTGTCTCCCTCTCTAACCTCTTTTTTTTTTTTTTCTTCCCCTCGCCATAGACTTCTGTTAAGTTTCTCAGGTTCCACATAAGAGTGAAAACATATGGTATCTTTCTCTGTATGACTTATTTCACTTACCATAACACTCTCCAGTTCCATCCACGTTGCTAAAAAGGGCCATATTTCATTCTTTCTCATTGCCACATAGTATTCCATTGTGTATATAAACCACAATTTTTTTTTAATATATGAAATTTATTGTCAGATTGGTTTCCATACAACACCCAGTGCTCATCCCAAAAGATGCCCTCTTCAATGTCCATCACCTACCCTTCCCTCCCTCGCACCCCCCCATCCCCACCTCCCGGTCAACCCTCAGTTTGTTCTCAGTTTTTTTAAGAGTCTCTTATGCTTTGGCTCTCTCCCACTCTAACCTCATTTTTTTTTTCCCTTCCCCTCCCCCATGGGTTTCTGTTAAGTTTCTAAGGATCCACATAAGAGTGAAAACATATGGTATCTGTCTTTCTCTGTATGGCTTATTTCACTTAGCATAACACTCTCCAGTGCCATCCACGTTGCTACAAAGGGCCATGTTTCATTCTTTCTCATTGCCACGTAGTATTCCATTGTGTATATAAACCACAATTTCTTTATCCATTCATCAGTTGATGGACATATAGGCTTTTTCCACAATTTGGCTATTGTTGAGAGTGCTGCTATAAACATTGGGGTACAAGTGCCCCTACGCATCAGTACCCCGTATCCCTTGGGTAAATTCCTAGCAGTGCTATTGCTGTGTCATAGGATAGGTCTACTTTTAATTTTTTTTTTTTTTTTTTAACATTTTTTATTTATTTTTGGGACAGAGAGAGACAGAGCATGAACGGGGGAGGGGCAGAGAGAGAGGGAGACACAGAATCAGAAACAGGCTCCAGGCTCCGAGCCATCAGCCCAGAGCCTGACGCGGGGCTCGAACTCACGGACCGCGAGATCGTGACCTGGCTGAAGTCGGACGCTTAACCGACTGCGCCACCCAGGCGCCCCTACTTTTAATTTTTTGAGGAACCTCCACACTGTTTTCCAGAGCGGCTGCACCAGTTTGCATTCCCACCAACAGTGCAAGAGGGTTCCTGTTTCTCCACATCCTCTCCAACATCTATAGTCTCCTGATTTGTTCATTTTGGCCACTCTGACTGGCGTGAGGTGATATCTGAGTGTGGTTTTGATTTGTATTTCCCTGATGAGGAACGACATTGAGCATCTTTTCATGTGCCTGTTGGCCATCTGGATTGTCTTCTTTAGAGAAGTGTCTATTCATGTTTTCTGCCCATTTTTTCACTGGATTACTTGTTTTTTGGGTGTGGAGTTTGGTGAGCTCTTTATAGATTTTGGATACTAGCCCTTTGTCTGATATGTCATTTGCAAATATCTTTTCCCATTCCGTCGGTCGCCCTTTAGTTTTGTTGGTTGTTTCCTTTGCTGTGCAGAAGGTTTTTATCTTCATGAGGTCCCAATAGTTCATGTTTGCTTTTAATTCCCTTGCCTTTGGAGATGTGTCAAGTAAGAAATTGCTGTGGCTGAGGTCAGAGAAGTTTTTTCCTGCTTTCTCCTCTAGGGTTTTGATGGTTTCCTGTCTCACATTCAGGTCCTTTATCCATTTTGAGTTTGTTTTTGTGAATGGTGTAAGAAAGTGGTCTAGTTTCATTCTTCTGCATGTTGCTGTCCAGTTCTCCCAGCAGCATTTGTTAAAGAGACTGTCTTTTTTCCATTGGATACTCTTTCCTGCTTTGTCAAAGATTAGTTGGCCATACTTTTGTGGGTCTAGTTCTGGAGTTTCTATTCTATTCCATTGGTCTATGTGTCTGTTTTTGTGCCAATACCATGCTATCTTGATGATTACAGCTTTGTAGTAGAGGCTAAAATCTGGGATTGTGATGCCTCCTGCTTTGGTCTTCTTCAAAATTACTTGGCTATTCGGGGCCTTTTGTGGTTCCATAAGAATTTTAGGATTGCTTGATCTAGCTTCGATGAGAATGCTGGTGCAATTTGATTGGGATTGCATTGAATGTGTAGATAGCTTTGAGTAGTATTGACATTTTAACAATATTTATTCTTCCAACCTATGAGCACAGAATGTTTTTCCATTTCTTTATATCTTCTTCACTTTCCTTCATAAGCTTTCTATAGTTTTCATCATACAGATCTTTTACATCTTTGGTTAGGTTTATTCCTAGGTATTTTATGCTTCTTGGTGCAATTGTGAATGGGATCAGTTTTCTTTATTTGTCTTTCTGTTGCTTCATTGTTAGTGTATAAGAATGCAACTGCTTTCTGTACATTGATTTTGTATCCTGCAACTTTGCTGAATTCATGTATCAGTTCTAGCAGACTTTTGGTGGAGTCTGTCGGATTTTCCATGTATAATATCATGTCATATTTTATTTATTTTTGATAGAGGGAGACAGAGCACAAGTTGGGGAGGGGCAGAGAGAGAAGGAGACACAGAATCTGAAGCAGGCTCCAGGCTCCGAGCTGTCAGCACAGAGCCCCACGCAGGGCTCAAACTCACAAACTGGGAGATCATGACCTGAGGCGAAGTCGGATGCTCAACCGACTGAGCCACCCAGGCGCACTTGTGTTAATTTAAACTTTTGATCTTTCTTAGAAAAAAATTGTCCTTAGTAAGTTAAAATTACAGATTTTCCGTAATACTCATCAGTAAGCTTTATTGTGTTCTGTGGCCTCAGGTTGAATTCCTAATCAGTCTAAATACAGTGAGAATAGGTGAAAGAGAATTGGTAGGTATTTAAATATTTCTCTGTAGCTAAAAAAGTAATTAAAATTACAGGTACTTCCTTTGTTTTGTTTTTTAAATTTATTTGTTTTGAGAGACATAATGAGCAGGGGAGGGGCAGAAGGAGAAGGAGAGAGAGAATCCCAAGCAGGCTCTGCACTTGATATGGAAAAATTATAAGATGGCCGACAGGACTGATGGGGGAATTCCAGTCCCCACCCAAAGACTCTCCTTCTTGGTTCTTTTCCTGCCCCTGCTTGCCTCGGGCACCAAAATGTGCCACTAATGTGGGAAGTAACAGACTATAAATTAATTGCCCGCCATGCTTATGCTCTGGGGTTAGACCTCTGGAGAGTGATCTCCTCTCAGCCGTCTGCTGTGAAATAAACCTCCTGCCTTCCAAGATCAACGAGTGCCTTGGTTCTTCCGCGGGGTGATCCAGACTAGGTTCCATAACACTCTGACAACACAAGTCCAACTTGAGGCTTGATTTCACCAGCTGAACCTTGAGATCATAACCCGAGCTGAAATCAAGAGACGGATGCTTAACCAACTGAGCTACCAAGGCACACATAAAATTATAGGCACTTGTTATATTGGTCATATTGTGCTCATGGTCAGTAGTAAAATTGGGATGTAAAGGATTATAAAAAGTAGGGGATGAAAGTGGCCAAATAGATTGAAGAAGTTTTCTCCTTTTTGACCCTCTGACACAGTATATTTCATTTAATGTTATGATATGTTTTATACTTTAAAAGCATGTTTGTGTAATAAGATTGCAGTTGATAGAAGTACAGCATTCCTGTGAGGCATCTCTGCCATCTTTAAAAAAGAAAACTGGAGCTAGAATATTGATAGGCAGTTGAATATTGATAGGCAGCAAATTCAACTTGAGTTGTGCAGTTGTGCAGGTGTGTTTTAATTTATAACACCATTTTTAAGTCATTAAAGGAAGGTGAGATAAGTTACTATGTTTTCCATGGGAATTCTGCAGAGGAGAAAGATGCATTACATAAAATATAATATTATGATTAATTTTACCTGTTTTTATTTTTGTTAATGAGACTAAATGAAAATTTAAAAGGATAAGACTTGCTCAGATTATCTTTTTGTTGCACAGCGGTGGTATACATGTAAGATAGTTGTTATGCATTGGTGTGTAGCCACTGCAGCCTTCCTGTGCTTAATGTTTGCGTGGTATGTCTTCTTTTGTGCTTCTATGTTTAACTGATGTATATTGTTAAATATAAATAGGTTTCCTTTAGACAAGAAATGCCCTGGGGTATGCTCTTCCAGTATGTAGTTTCACCTTTTTTTTTTTATTTCAATGACTTAAAAAAATTTTTTTTTTAACATTTATTTACTTTTGAGAGACAGAACACAAGTGGGGGAGGGGCAGAGAGAGAATGAGACACAGAATCCGAAGCAGGCTCCAGGCTCTGAGCTGTCAGCACAGAGCCAGAAGAGGGGCTCAAACTCACAAACCATGAGATCATGACCTGAACCAAAGTTGGACACTTAACCCACTGAGCCACCCAGGTGCCCCTTTCAGTGAGTTTTTAAAATTAGTTTTTCAGTGCTCTGTCTCCTTGTTTGAGTATTTTTCTTTAATGACTCTCTTACATGTATGTTGGATCAGGGTGCTTAGGTGGCTCACTCGGTTGAGCGTCCACCTAGCCATGACTTTGGCTCCAGTCATGATCTCCAGGTTCTGTGCTGACAGCTCAGAGCCTGGAGCCTGCTTCAGATTCTGTCTCTCTTTCTCTCTGCCCCTCCCCCCACTCGTGGTCTGTCTGTCTGTCTGTCTGTCTCTCTCTCTCTCTCAAAAAATAAATAAAATGTTTAAAAAAAAAAGTTAACATGTGTGTCAGATCTTGATTGCTTAACTCCAGTATTCATCACTTTCTCTTGGATTCTTCTCATTACTTTTTTTTTTATTAAACTTTTTTTTCTTTTTCCTCTCTAGTTTTTATCGGCCATTATTTGTTGTGTTGATTTGTTCTCATGTTCCATTTATTTCATATTCATTTCTGAAATATTTTCCTTTTATTTCTAATTCCTGTTTTTATTTTAATTCTGATATTTTGAATTTCTGATTTAGTTGTTCTTTCATAACTTCACATGTCTTTTAACTCATTTTACATGTTCTTTGATATCTTGCATATGTTTTTTGGCTTGTTTTGAATTAGTAGGTGTACAGTGTTGATCTGTTTTCTGAGTATTTGTTCTAGTGTGGATTCGTTGTAGAGATGTTATTCTGCTTCTTATTCTCTTTTTCTTCTGATAACTGTATGAGATTTGACCTTGATTCTTTTCTGTTGATCATTTTTATGTAGTATTGGTTTTCTTTACTTCTAAAAGGAATTGAATTTTTTTTTTTTTAATGTTTTTATTTTTGAGACAGAGACAGAGCATGAGCAGGGGAGGGGCAGAGAGAGAGGGAGACACAGAATCTGAAACAGGCTCCAAGCTCTGAGCTGTCAGCACAGAGCCTGATGTGGGGCTTGAACTCACGGACTGTGAGATCATGACCTGAGCTGAAGTCGGACGCTTAACCGACTGAGCCACTCAGGCGCTCCACTTTTAAAAGGAATTGAGATTCAAGATAGCTTTTCTAACTGCACAGACCTCTCTTCATTGGTTTTTGTGTAATGTTTAAAAATAAGGCTACTTGTTTTCTGAGATTTTTTTTGCTCTGTTCCCTTTTCCCACTTTTATCTCAAGCTTTTCTTCTTTTATTTCCATTTTTTTAGTCCATTTCAATTTTGAATCCTTTCCCAGGACTTTCTCCTCAGGGTGGGGCTCTCTTCTAGAAGGGAAATTTGGTGGTTATGTCATGAGAATTCATAGGGGCTAGATTGTTTTCCCCCATTTCAAGCTTATTGTAGACCTTTTGCACATATTTGCTATTGGATTGGGTAAAACTCCTTTTCAGTTTCATGTGCATTCTTCAGACTGGTTCACTGTAATTTCCAGTTTGTATGTCTTCACTGTTTTAGTGTTCTGTTTCCAGATCTACTCAGCTCCCCATTAGTGGCAGACATCTTGCAGGGCAGTGGTTGTTAGTGCCTTGTCTCTACCAGATAGTGTTATCGGATTTGTGGTGATACTCTATCACCAGGTTTTGTTGTAAATATTTTCCATGGGTTTTTGGTTTTTCTGTCTAGTTATTCTTTTTTTGTTGTTTGTTTTTGGTGAGAAGCTTCTGGGAGCTTTAAAACTGTGAGAATTACAGAATTCCTATGACAAGCAGTATTTTATAGAATAAAATTCCAGGTTAATAACGCTAATTTGAAGAGCTCCATGATTTCACTACATCTGACCTGCTATGTATTAGAACATTATTTAATCTCTCCACGTTTTGACCCATGGCCTCATGTGCATTCTTTTAAAGTCCCCTGCAATGACCACATTCTTATCAATAAGGTTGCTTTTGTTTATGAGTAATTGTTTTATATATCTGGGGGCTCCGGTATTTGGCGCATAGACATTTATAATTGTTAGCTCTTCCTGATGGATAGACCCTGTAATTATTATATAATGCCCTTCTTCATCTCTTGTTACAGCCTTTAATTTAAAGTCTAGTTTGTCTGACATAAGTATGGCTACTCCAGCTTTCTTTTGGCTTCCAGTAGCATGATAAATAGTTCTCCATCCCCTCACTCTCAATCTAAAGGTGTCCTTAGATCTAAAATGAGTCTCTTGTAGACAGCAAATAGATGGGTCTTGTTTTTTTTATCCATTCTGATACCCTATGTCTTTTGGTTGGCGCATTTAATCCATTTACATTCAGTGTTATTATAGAAAGATACGGGTTTAGAGTCATTGTGATGTCTGTATGTTTTATGCTTGTAGTGATGTCTCTGGTACTTTGTCTCACAGGATCCCCCTTAGGATCTCTTGTAGGGCTGGTTTCGTGGTGACAAATTCCTTCAGTTTTTGTTTGTTTGGGAAGACCTTTATCTCTCCTTCTATTCTAAATGACAGACTTGCTGGATAAAGGATTCTCGGCTGCATATTTTTTCTGTTTAGCACACTGAAGATATCGTGCCAAGCCTTTCTGGCCTGCCAAGTTTCAAAGGAGAGATCAGTCACGAGTCTTATAGGTCTCCCTTTATATGTGAGGGCACGTTTATCCCTTGCTGCTTTCAGAATTTTCTCTTTATCCTTGTATTTTGCCAGTTTCACTATGATATGTTGTGCAGAAGATCGATTCAAGTTACGTCTGAAGGGAGTTCTCTGTGCCTCTTGGATTTCAATGCCTTTTTCGTTCCCCAGTTCAGGGAAGTTCTCAGCTATAATTTCTTCAAGTACCCCTTCAGCACCTTTCCCTCTCTCTTCCTCCTCTGGGATACCAATTATGTGTATATTATTTCTTTTTAGTGTATCACTTAGTTCTCTAATTTTCCCCTCATACTCCTGGATTTTTTTATCTCTCTTTCTTTCAGCTTCCTCTTTCTCCATAACTTTATCTTCTAGTTCACCTATTCTCTCCTCTGCCTCTTCAATCCGAGCCGTGGTGGTTTCCATTTTGTTTTGCATTTCGTTTAAAGCGTTTTTCAGCTCCTCGTGACTGTTCCTTAGTCCCTTGATCTCTGTAGCAAGAGATTCTCTGCTGTCCTGTATACTGTTTTCAAGCCCAGCGATTAATTTTATGACTATTATTCTAAATTCACTTTCTGTTGTATTATTTAAATCCTTTTTGATCAGTTCATTAGCTGTTGTTATTTCCTGGAGATTCTTCTGAGGGGAATTCTTCCGTTTGGTCATTTTGGATAGTCCCTGGAGCGGTGAGGACCCGCAGGGCACTTCCCCCGTGCTGTGGTGTATAACTGGAGTTGGTGGGCGGGGCCGCAGTCCGACCTGATGTCTGCCCCCAGCCCACCGCTGGGGCCACAGTCAGACTGGTGTGTGCCTTCTCTTCCCCTCTCCTAGGGGCGGGATTCACTGTGGGGTGGCGTGGCCCGTCTGGGCCACTTGCACACTGCCAGGCTTGTGGTGCTGGGGATCTGGCGTATTAGCTGGGGTGGGTAGGCAAGGTGCACAGGGGCAGGAGGGGCAGGCTTAGCTCGCTTCTCCTTAGGTGATCCACTTCAGGAGGAGCCCTGTGGCAGCGGGAGGGAGTCAGATCTGCTGCCGGAGGTTTGGCTCCGCAGAAGCACAGAGTTGGGTGTTTGCGCGGAGCGAGCAAGTTCCCTGGCAGGAACTGGTTCTCTTTGGGATTTTGGCTGGGGGGTGGGCGGGGGAGATGGCGCTGGCGAGCGCCTTTGTTCCCCGCCAAGCTGAGTTCTGCCATCCGGGGGCTCAGCAGCTCTCCCTCCCTTTGTCCTCCAGCCTTCCCGCTTTCTGAGCAGAGCTGTTAACTTACGACCTCCCAGACTGTAAGTCGCGCCTGCTGTCGGAACACAGTCCGTCCGGCCCCTCCGCTTTTGCCTGCCAGACTCGGGGGCTCTGCTTGGCCGCGAGCCGCCCCTCCGCCCCGGCTCCCTCCCGCCAGTCCGTGGAGCGCGCACCGCCTCGCCGCCCTTCCTACCCTCTTCCGTGGGCCTCTCGTCTGCGCTTGGCCCTGGAGACTCCGTTCTGTTAATCCTCTGGCGGTTTTCTGGGTTCTTTAGGCAGGTGTAGGTGGAATCTAAGTGATCAGCAGGACGCGCGGTGAGCCCAGCGTCCTCCTACGCCGCCATCTTCCCTCAAGTCCCATGTGCATTCTTTTAAAGTTGATTGAGATTCAACTTGTATTGATTCCCTACCAGGATCATGAAATGTGTCCTCAAAGAAGAGCCGAGCAAGGGGGCAGCTTACAGTGTTCGGTTTATGTGTTGCCTGTATGTGCAAAGTGAGATGAAGAAAGAAATGTGATACTGTCTGCAACAAAATTTAATCTGTGAAGTTTAATAAGAGGTTTGCATTTTTAAACAATACATTTGAGAAAAAGTCACATGTATTCTGAATTTGTGCAAGATTATGCCCTGTATTTTCCTCTTGATTTTTAAATTGATTTTGAGGTTTTAAGGTTAAAAAGTCAGTAGTAGTTTTTAGAATTATCTTCCTAGTAACTGTCTGTAGTTCTTTGGGTCGAAGCAGTGAACAAGATGTTACTTAGATATTAGATATTACTAAGATATTACTTAGTGCAAGTCTTCATCAATTCAACTCTGTTCATTTTACAGTGCCTAGTCTAGATAGAACTGAGAGAGTACAACTAAAGGAATACTAAACTATTTGAAGAAAAAGGCTTGTATCTCCATATAGAGTGCTATATTTGGTAGGAAATTGTTATGTGGCAGTGAATGAATACCTGTATGAATAGATCATTTTAAAACATTGTTATTATTCATTGCATATAATATTTTAGAGGTGTAGTCACTGCTCTTCCTTGCTTTGTGTGACTATGATAATGATAGAAGATGGCAGACATAGTCAGGCTGGGACTCTGTAGACCTGGGTTCTAGTTTTGGCTTTGTTAACTAAATGGTGGGTAATCTTTAGAAAATCACTTAGTAGTGACTCCTTTCTCTTTAAAAAAAAAAATCAGGGGCGCCTGGGTGGCTCAGTCGGTTAAGCGGCCGACTTTGGCCCAGGTCATGATCTCGTGGTCCGTGAGTTTGAGCCCCGCGTCAGGCTCTGTGCTGACAGCTCGGAGCCTGGAGCCTGTTTCGGATTCTGTGTCTCCCTCTCTCTGACCCTCCCCCGTTCATGCTTTGTCTCTCTCTGTCTGAAAAATAAATAAACGCTAAAAAAAAAAAAAAAAAATCATCAGTATCCAGTGCTATGCTAAGTTCTAAACATATTTTAAAGATGTCTCATTACTATTTTTATAGTGACCTTTATTTGTTTATGAATTTCTGGAAGCATATTACAGAGTACACAGGGTCTCCTGGGCAGAAAGATGCAGAAAGCATGTTGTATTTGAGAAAGTGAAGTAGTTTCCTTTGACCAGAGTATTGGGTGCTGTTATATATGTCATAGGAGATGAAGGCAAAAGTTTCAGTGGGGAGTTAGTTGGTTTGGTATTGATCCTATCACTGATAGGGGGAGGGGATAGGGATACATCAGGGAATTCTTAAAATATAAATTGAAGAGTGATGTTTAATGGTATGTTCCATTTAAGAACCTATATCTGATGGACTTGTTCCTGCAATGGCCAAGGCAGTGGGTGACTAGATCTTGAACTAAATTGGTGGTAATGGGGGAGGGAGGGGAAGGCTGTAACAAATAAAAAAGAGTTAGAGTCACTAAGGCTTCTGACAGAAGAGGGGAGAGTCCAGGATGATTCTTGAGCTGGGCCTTAAGTACCTAGGATGAAAGTAGTGGTTTATTCCCAGACTTCAAATGGTATGGATTTCATAGTAAGTACAGATTACTAAAGACTGTGATGTGAAGCTTTTCCAACTTTGTTATAATGGTGTTTAATTTTATTGCTTTAAAAAATACATTCTCTGAATTTGTAAGAACTAGAAAATGAAAATTGGTACCTCTAATTCCACATCATCATTTAAAATTTTTAATTTTTAAATATGTGTGGTTTACTTACTTTGTACCTAGAAACAACAATTAAAACAGAAAGAGAACAATTCCCCTAAAACACAATTTTATGAAACCTGGAGGAATGGACTCTGTATTAAATATTTACAAAGAGTTCCTGAGACCAAAAATGGTGGCCCTTCTTTTCCAGCAGCTGGAATCCAAAAGATCTTGAAACCAGTCCTGAAAAGCTTGCTCCTATGCAAGAAATCCTGGTGGCTTTTGAGAGGAAGATAGAGAACTATTCTGGAAAATTTCAAGTGGTAGTAGAGGTGAGTCACTGACATGAAGAATTTATCCAGGGACTACAAATACTCATTTCCTCTTTTTTTTATTAACATTAAAAAAAATATACATTCAGATAAGGCAGTTTGAAAATCTTAGTCTTTGTGTTCTGAAAACTTTAATGAATAGAATATAGAACAAGTAGTATTCCCTTGCTCACATAAAATTATATAGATGTTGAAATTTTAAGAAGCAAAGCAGATACATTCAATGATTTAATCTTTAGCAACAGTTCTGTTTCTTTAAGAAGATGATACTGAGAAAAGGTATCATAAGTAAATCATAACTAAATCACAAGTATATTTATACTTGGAGCGTAGGATATACTTGCATGGGATTCTTAAAAATGTATTAATTTCATTTGGTTCATAACCTCTTTGATCACTAGAACACTTTGTTTTCCTAGTAGGAGTAGATGCTCTCATTCATGCTGCTTGGATACCCTAGCTAAGCTTCTCTGAATAATATTTTATTTAGAAACAATGCAGGATTAATGTAGCCCCCTTCAAATTATTCATTGTTTTGGGGAATGAGAATTATATGGACATGGCACAAACTTCAAAGGGTACAAAGGGTGTAAAAGTAGTTTTCCTCTCGTTTCTATTCCTCAGTCATCCAATTTTCCTCTGTAGGAACAACCGTATTTATTAGTTTGTTGTGTAGTTTTCCTGAAGTATTTTATGCATCTGTATAAACATCTAGGTAGTACACATTTTTAGCTGTTTTCATATCTTACACAATAACCTTTAATCTTGTAGGTGAGACTCTTCCCCACCCCTCAGAAAATTCAGAAGAGTTTTAATTTATATCGCTTTACCTTTCTTCCTCTAGATTTGGTGTAGACATGTAGCACCTTTCCATTACACACTAACTTGTAAGATTGTATTGATTATTTTAATATTTTGCATTTTTGCCATTGGGATTTTAGAAGATCCAGTTGACACATTGTAACCTTATCATTTGAAATAGAGCAATTAGCAATCTTCGTCCTTTGTTTTGTAGCTGCTGTTCTTTTCTCCACTTATTCCATTTTTTTAAAGTAGCCAGTAAACTCCAAAAGGCCAGTCAGTACACACATAAACATTTATGAAAACTATGCAGGGAGCTTCCTGTATTAATACATTAGTGTGAATTCTAGCTTAACTATAAATGGCTTTTGACCTGGTAATTCTTAGTATCTGAGGGAGAAAGTGCAGGAAACATAGGGACAGATAGGAGGTAGGTTGAGAAAAGAGAAAGAATGCACAAGGTCAAAGAGAGGGGACGTCCAAAGAGCTATAGTTCTTAAACACAGCCACTGAACCTGGACTTGACTGTATTTGGCTTTCGCTGAGCTAACAACAGATAGAAGTCATACCCTGAAGTAGTTGTATTACTTAGTTGGATTCCAGAGTGCTCTGCTTTCCAATATTTTGGAAGACTGAAGAAAGGAAAAAAATTAGCAAGTTTTATTCTTAGGAGAATGAATCATTAACTTGGAATTTTAGGTGGCCTGTCATTTATCTTGCCGTTTACTATTATTTCCTGATATTGATAAAGATGTGGAGGCACATTTTGTTTCTGTCTGTTCCTGTTACTTCTTACCTTCACACTTATTTCAAGGCTCTTTTTTTCACTAAAACTGATTTTGTGGGGGGCTTAATTTTTTTTTTCCATTGGAGATACCCCTGTTGACATGAAATAGTGATTTTTTAAAAATATAATTTATTGTCAAGGTGGCTAAGATACAATGTATACAGTGTGCTCTTGGGTTTCAGTGATAGATTCCCATGATTCATCGCTTACAAGCAACACCCAGTGCTCATCCCAACAAGTGCCCTCCTCAGTGTCTATCACCCGTTTTCCCCTCTCCCCCACTCCTCCTCATCAACTGTCAGTTTGTTCTCTGTATTTAAGAGTCTCTTATGGTTTGTCACCCCCTCTGTTTGAAACTATTTTTTCTCCTTCCCTTCCCCCATGATCTTCTGTTAAGTTTCTCAAGTTCCACGTATGAATGAAAACGTATGATATCTTTCTTTCTCTAACTTATGTCACTGAGTGTAATACCCTCCATTTCTGTCCACCTTGTTGCAAATGGCAAGAGTTTATTCTTTCTCCTTGCCAAGTGTGTGCGTATGTGTATACACACCACATCTTCTTTATTCATTCATCAGTTGATGGACATTTGGGCTCTTTCCATAATTTGGCTGTTGTTGATAGCGCTGCTATCAACATTGGGGTACATGTGCCCCTATGAATCAGCACCCCTGTATCCTTTGGATAAATTCCTATTGGTGCTATTGCTGGGTCATAGGGTAGTTCAATTTTTAATTTTTTGAGGAACCTCCACACTGTATCTAGAGCAGCTGCACCAGTTTGCATTCCCACCAACAGTGCAAGAGGGTTCTTGTTTCTCCACATCCTTGTTGTTTCCTGAGTTGTTAATTTTAGCCACTCTGATGGTGTGAGGTGGTATCTCAATGTGGTTCTGATTTGTAAGAAATAGTGATTTTTTTTAAAAAAACGTTTTTACAGTAGTGTTACATAAAAATAAAATTTCCTAGTACATTTGTTTGCCTACTCCTTGACTCTGCTTATTGTCCTTATATCTGTTCCTGCTTGTTATATTTGTTAACTTTTTTCAGTTATTTTTATTTTTTATCAAAGTACAGTTGACATATAATGTTACATTAATTTCAGGGGTATAGCATAGTGATTTGACAGCTCTGTAAGTTATGCAGTGCTCACTGCAAACAGAGATACCATGTGTTACAAGTTTACTTTTTGTATGTTTTAGTTTACTAAATTATACAAATCCCATAAGTAAATGCCAATTTAAACTTTAAATTGACAACCTCAGTTTACTTCAGTCTCTGTAAAACATTAAAAAACTTAGAACTCTTTTGGAATATAGATTTTTATTGTTTTTAGTGCAAAAACTAGGATTGGGTGAAATGTTTTCTACTTAGAAAGTTTCAGAAATAGAAAATTTTATCTATGTTAGATTGTGAAGAAGTATGTTAGCCTGTAGATGTTTTTCAGCATTCCAGTTCAAACAGTAATTTTTGAAATTGAATCTCAGATAACTTGTGAATCTTTGGGTAGGTGGTGTTCTTTGTATTGGCTTATATGGAGAAACTGAAAATAAAGATTATAGATTGACAAAGACAAAATACTTTTAATAGTAGGTTTTGAGTTTTAAGTTTATTTATTTTAGGGGGAGAGGGACAGAGAGGGAAAGAAAATCGCAACCAGGCTCTGCACTGTAAGTGCGGAGCCCGATGCGGGGTTTGAACTCATGAACTGTTAAGATCATGACCTGAGCTGAAATCAAGAGTTGGACACTTAACCAACTGAGCCACCCAGGAGCCCCTGAGATTCTTATTTATTTATTTATTTATTTATTTATTTATTTATTTATTTTTTAATATATGAAATTTACTGTCAAATTGGTTTCCATACAACACCCAGTGCTCATCCCAAAAGGTGCCCTCCTCAATACCCATCACCCACCCTGCCCTCCCTCCCACCCCCCATCAACCCTCAGTTTGTTCTCAGTTTTTAACAGTCTCTTATGCTTTGGCTCTCTCCCACTCTAACCTCTTTTTTTTTTTTTTTTCCCTTCCCCTCCCCCATGGGTTTCTGTTACGTTTCTCAGGATCCACATAAGAGTGAAACCATATGGTATCTGTCTTTCTCTGTATGGCTTATTTCACTTAGCATCACACTCTCCAGTTCCATCCACGTTGCTACAAAAGGCCATATTTCATTTTTTCTCATTGCCACGTAGTATTCCATTGTGTATATAAACCACAATTTCTTTATCCATTCATCAGTTGATGGACATTTAGGCTCTTTCCATAATTTGGCTATTGTTGAGAGTGCTGCTATAAACATTGGGGTACAAGTGCCCCTACGCATCAGTACTCCTGTATCCCTTGGATAAATTCCTAGCAGTACTATTGCTGGGTCATAGGGTAGGTCTATTTTTAATTTTCTGAGGAACCTCCACACTGCTTTCCAGAGCGGCTGCACCAATTTGCATTCCCACCAACAGTGTAAGAGGGTTCCCGTCTCTCCACATCCTCTCCAGCATCTATAGTCTCCTGATTTCTTCATTTTGGCCACTCTGACTGGCGTGAGGTGGTATCTGAGTGTGGTTTTGATTTGTATTTCCCTGATGAGGAGCGACGTTGAACATCTTTTCATGTGCCTGTTGGCCATCCGGATGTCTTCTTTAGAGAAGTGTCTATTCATGTTTTCTGCCCATTTCTTCACTGGGTTATTTGTTTTTCGGGTGTGGAGTTTGATGAGCTCTTTATAGATTTTGGATACTAGCCCTTTGTCCGATGTGTCATTTGCAAATATCTTTTCCCATTCCGTTGGTTGCCTTTTAGTTTTGTTGGTTGTTTCCTTTGCTGTGCAGAAGCTTTTTATCTTCATAAGGTCCCAGTAATTCACTTTTGCTTTTAATTCCCTTGCCTTTGGGGATGTGCCAAGTAAGAGATTGCTACGGCTGAGGTCAGAGAGGTCTTTTCCTGCTTTCTCCTCTAAGGTTTTGATGGTTTCCTGTCTCACATTCAGGTCCTTTATCCATTTTGAGTTTATTTTTGTGAATGGTGTGAGAAAGTGGTCTAGTTTCAACCTTCTGCATGTTGCTGTCCAGTTCTCCCAGCACCATTTGTTAAAGAGACTGTCTTTTTTCCATTGGATGTTCTTTCCTGCTTTGTCAAAAATGAGTTGGCCATACGTTTGTGGGTCTAGTTCTGGGGTTTCTATTCGATTCCATTGGTCTATGTGTCTGTTTTTATGCCAATACTATGCTGTCTTGATGATGACAGCTTTGTAGTAGAGGCTAAAGTCTGGGATTGTGATGCCTCCTGCTTTGGTCTTCTTCTTCAAAATTACTTTGGCTATTCGGGGCCTTTTGTGGTTCCATATGAATTTTAGGATTGCTTGTTCTAGTTTCAAGAAGAATGCTGGTGCACTTTTGATTGGGATTGCATTGAATGTGTAGATAGCTTTGGGTAGTATTGACATTTTGACAATATTTATTCTTCCAATCCATGAGCAGGGAATGTCTTTCCATTTCTTTATATCTTCTTCAATTACCTGCATAAGCTTTCTATAGTTTTCAGCATACAGATCTTTTACATCTTTGGTTAGATTTATTCCTAGGTATTTTATGCTTCTTGGTGCAATTGTGAATGGGATCAGTTTCTTTATTTGTCTTTCTGTTGCTTCATTGTTAGTGTATAAGAATGCAACTGATTTCTGTACATTGATTTTGTATCCTGCAACTTTGCTGAATTCATGTATCAGTTCTAGCAGACTTTTGGTGGAGTCTATCGGATTTTCCATGTATAATATCATGTCATCTGCAAAAAGCGAAAGCTTGACTTCATCTTTGCCAATTTGGATGCCTTTGATTTCCTTTTGTTGTCTGATTGCTGATGCTAGAACTTCCAGCACTATATTAAACAACAGCGGTGAGAGTGGGCATCCCTGTCGTGTTCCTGATCTCAGGGAAAAAGCTCTCAGTTTTTCCCCACTGAGGATGATGTTAGCTGTGGGCTTTTCATAAATGGCTTTTATGATCTTTAAGTATGTTCCTTCTATCCCGCAGGAGCCCCTGAGATTCTTAAGTGGGATTTATTATACTATTTTCAGGTGAAACCTTCCTTTGCAATGATAATGGTAGTGATTTTGAATGAAGATTATTTAAGCAAAAAGTACAATATAAAATTCATCTTTCTAGAAACATACGGTGTATAAAATGAGGACATATTGAATTTCAAGTGAATAGTAAATAACGTTAATTTTTAAATATATACTACCTAAATGGCGTTTATCATAACTGTGAAAAACACATTTAACTTACTCTTCAATATATATATTTTTGAAAGTAATAATGCATATTGACTTTTTATTTAATATATTCTTATAATCATTTCTTTGTCAAGAATTTCAGTATATTTTCTGCCCCCTGGATATTTGACTTTTTAAAAAATCAGTTTTGAGGCAAAAAATAGTTTATTAAGTAAATACCTACTTAAAAATATTTTTAAGGCACCTGAGTGGCTCAGTTGTTAAGCATCTGACATCAGCTCAGGTCATGATCTCACAGTTCATGGGTTCGAGTCCCACATCAGGTGAGCAGAGCCCTGCTTCTGGTGAGCTTGAGCCCTGCTTTGGATAAAACGTGAGCCCCGGGTGAGCCTCACTTCTCTCTGTCTCTGTTTCTGTCTCTGTCCTCCCTTTCCCCTCTCTCTCTCTCTCTCCCCCCTTTCCTCTCTCTCTCTCTCCCTTCTCCCCCCCTCCTTCTCTCCCTCTCCTTCTCTCCCTCTCGATCCCTCTCTCTTTCCCTCCCTTCCTCCCTCCCTCTTTCTCTCTCCCTCTCTCTGCCCCTCGCTCACTTGCTCCCTCTCTCTCTCTCAAAAAACTTTTTTTAACCAAACTTGTAGAAAATTTGATTTAAATAATTAAGAGTCCTCTTCGTGCGAGAGAGAGAGAAGGAATGACAGAATTACATGCTTTCTGTAAAGCCAAAGAATTTTCAAATTTGGTAAATTTAAAAAATTTTAATGGTCTATTTGGCATCCTTACAAGTATTCCTCCTTTTGGAGAAGTGAAAGTAAGGTTTGGAAGTTTAAGTTTTTCAGGATGGTGTATAGTATTAGATCTCGCTTGATTGGAAACTTCATGATAGAAGTTAAGGTAGCTAGTTCATTAACCATAACTTAATTCTCATTGTAGTTAAATAATAAAATCTTATCATTATTATTATTATTTTTTTAAAGAAGTGTATGCCCTTTATCATCCCTCCTTTCCCCTTTTTTGCAACCAGTCCACTCATTTCAGCTCTGGGATACTGAATCATAAATTGCCAAAGAATAAGCAACTAAAATTTTGCTTTCTACCAGTACATTTTGCTAAAGCTTTTTGGTTGAGAGAACCCAAAAGAAAAGCAGTAATATTTTAATAACAGGAATGATGTTTTAATAATGGAGGCAATACCTAAAGTATTTTTCTATCTTGGGTGAAATTTCCTGGACACTTATTTCGATTAGCTGGTGCCTGGTGGCAAGGATTTTCAGCCTTGTAACTGATTCATTGTATTACTCAGTAGAGAAATCATATAGCCTCTTTGTGCCTCAGTTTCTTTATCTGTAAAATGAAAACTGAGCTCTAAAGCAAAGAGCTTGGTGTTTGTAAGTCTTGCAGGATGTAGTCCCCAGTTCCATTGGATATAACCTGAGATACCAAAACTACTACTGATGGCTGATGTTTCTATCAGGAGTTGAATACTCGTGGCGACTAATAATCTTGGGTCTGTTACTTAACATCTTGCCACTTCTGTTTCCTTTCCTGCCAAAGTAGGGTAATAATGTCTAAATCAGGGTTTTTTGAAATTTAAAATGGCGTATATATATACAATTTCTATAATATATATGCAATTTATAATAATATATAATTTATGTATAAAAATAAAGTATTGAGGCTAAAGCTTGTTATTGTAGTTGTTAGGCTATTTTCATTATTTTCTTCTGATTACTAGACACAGTTTGCTCTTTAGGACCAATAGAATAAATTTTCATAAGTACTGTATATGGCCCTTAAATGTAGTGTTTTGAAACTGAAGACAGCTAGTTTGTACCATATTCCTATCAACTCCCCCAATGCCAGCTCCTGTTGTTTTTTCCCCTTGCTTTAACCATCTCCAAATTGCTTATTAACCTTTTCATTTTCACTGATCCTTTTGTTGCTGACCTTCCTTTCTCACTACTCTGTTCTACTTTTTAGAAACCTAGAAACTATCTGAGCCACTAATATCTTCTTACAAAATGATCTTTCTACATCTGTAATGTCATTGAATCCTTGTTTCTTCTAATCCCAACTAACATATACACCGCATGCACCTGTACCCTTTCACACTTTTGGCAGTGGTCTTCTATAGAAATGGCTCATTATTTCACATTACTTGTCCCTTTCAGATTTTTATACCTTGTTTTTTCTCACCTGCATCCCTAAAACAACATTAAATAATTTGGTGTAATATACATATATGCCTTGTTCCTAATTACTTTTTATTTTGTCAAAATTTTAATAACCTACATTAAATAAAGAGAATATTTTATATAAAATGTGTACAATCATATTCATTGAAAGTAAGATATTTCTATAAAAAGCATCTCTATTTTATGGACTAATAAGAAAAAAACTATAATTTACAAGACACCATCAGTTTTAAGATGTATTTCATTTCATTAATGTTGAAATATGAAGAAAAATGTAACTTAGGATCACTGAGATACAACGTATATAGTAGATACTGTTTTTAATCTTACTAAATTTTTTGTTAGAATTTCCATGTATTCTTGTTTGCTTGATGGAAACTTTTAAATTTTCTTACTTTCATAGTTTCTGTGAGTTATTTTTGCTTTATTGCAGATATTGTGAAAAGTATGAGACAATTTTTCTTGCTTTAGTTCCTCCTAAATGTTTAATGCTTTTATGATTACATAACTTGGATCACCTTTACTTAATAAATTCCCACCATGACACAAAGATGAAACATCATTTGAATACTTGAGAGGACAAACATTTCTTCTTTCAAGAAGAGAGAGCTATACGAAAAGTTTCTAAGCTTTTCTCCCCACACAGAATTTACATGTTAGCTCTCCTCATATTCATGCTAGTATATGTCATGATGTAATAGAGCCTCTGACCTTGTACTGTCAGTTCACTTTACACAGTTTTCCCCCTTACCTTATATACCTTTGGTTTTATTTTGTCTTAGCTATATAGAAAAACCTCATTTCTTTTTCAGTTTTTCTATCCATTATATTTCCCAGCCCCCTATTAATTACTTCACTTTCTTATGATCTCTCTTATTATCTTGTTTACTCTGAGAGAGTATGTTGAGGTGGGTGGGATAGGTATCCAGAAATGAGTGTATATTAGTATTTTGCATACCTTACAACTCAGTTGGGATAAAAAAGTCGCTGTATTTTTTTATTTGAAGGAAGATGGTTCTGTGTCCACTTGAGGGCTACAACTCAAGGTCGATGTCTGGAAATCTGTTAGACCTCGGCTGTCTTCTTGGAGATGTGGAGTGTGTCTAGAAGATCAGAAGGAAAAAGAAGGGATTATACAAACTGATCTTTCTACCAATTAAAACATTTTAAGGAACCCAAGCTCTATGTAAATGATGTAAAATAGTAATAGAATAATATTTTGTTTGTAAATGTTTAGTTTCTAATGTAATAGAATGCCCAGGAAGTATTGTTTGGCTAATCCTTACTCACAGAAGATACTGAAACTTAGTTAAACTGGTTGAAGTGATTGTCAGATTATTTTATACCTCCTGAGTAGTTCTTATTTTGGGAGCTTGTAGATTTTAGGGGAGACTTTGGGCCATCACGTGCAGGTTTTTTGTAGGGAGGGGATCCATAGCTTTCAGCAGAATCTTAAAGAGGTTAACCCCAAGGGAATAAATCCTCTTTAGAGTTTTAGGTTAGCACTATTTCTTTTTTATCTGCTCTCCATTGTGATTCTGATTGTAAATCATGAAAACCCAGGAGTATTTGGAAACTTAAAAACAAAGAAAATTTGGTCTTGAGCTGTTACTGTTGGAAATGGCAGTGTTGTTCAAGTGGTGTATTTAAAACAATAATAAAACTGCCCATGAACTACCAGGAAATTACTTTTAGGAAGATGGTATTATTTTCACAGAAAAAGACATTAGAAAACTATGGGTCCACATAAGTTGAGTAAATGTGAGGAATTAAACATATACTTTGAACTTTAGTAACTTCATAGTTGTGATTTAAATTATTTTCCTTAGAAAATATATCTTGCAAATAATAAATGTTACCTGGTATTTGTTTGTATATATGTGTGTAGGTATGTATATGTATGTGTATATGGGAATTACTTTTTTTATATGAGTAATGAAAATACTTGATTTTTCTTTTTATTTTAGTGCATGCAAGATATGGGAAATACTAAAGCAAGACTACTCTATGAAGCCAATCTTCCAGAGAATTTTCGAAGACCACAGACAGATCAGTATCCTTTAAACTTTATTTATTGTAGGTTTGAAAAAAAATTAACTCATTTTTATACTTCATATTTTAACTGTATTTAGAAAGTTGTGAACTTACCATGATGTTATTTATTTATTTATTTATTTATTTATTTATTTATTTATTTATTTAAAATATTTTGTTATGTATTTTGAAAGAGAGAAAGAGTGTGCACGCATGAGTTGGGGAGAGGGCAGAGAGGGAGAGAATCCCAAGCAGGCTCTGTACTGTCAGATCTTGGAGATCAGAGAGACCATGTAGAATAATACTACTATAGCCTTGAAATGAGCAATGATGAAGTTATAAATTAGTGCATTAAGAATGGACAAGAAGGAATTGGGAAGAGTGCAAAGAAATTGGGAAAGCAGGAGCAATTGGATTAGATTAAAACTGGCTCTGTTTCTGAAGAAGATACTGGGATGACCCCAGATATTAAAGCTTGCCTGAGGTTCTATGGTGAAGTAAAACATATTCCCAGACAGAAAGTATTCAGTACCAGATGAAGGTTGAAGGGTCAGAAAGGAAAGGTAATAAGCCATGCTTCATGGCTTTGGACAGGTTGAGGTGTCTGCTGGACATATGCATGGAGATCCCCATTTAGTAGCTGGAAACATGGGTCTGGACCTTAGAAGAAAGCAGGAAATTCAGTGCAGATTATAGAGTAATTTAGCATGTAGGTAATACAAAAGTGTGGAGTGAAGTTGTGTTTACCCAGGGCAGTGGTCCTGTATTCTTTTTTGTGTGTTTTATTAAAAATCTTGGGAATGCTGTTTTCTTTCTCCTCTGAAAAATGGAGGCCTAGGGCAGAACCCTGGAATAGAGCATGGCAGAAGGAAATAGAATAGAGCAAAGAAGTAATGTCCTGGGTTTTTACCAGTTGCTTGCTAGTTGTATTTATTTCTCTTCTCTTTGGTTCTCACCCCACAGGCTGAGTTGATGCTCAAATGGAAGAATTTTCTTTCTGTGGAAGTTTGTGTGTGTGTTGGGGTCAGTTTGGTTTGAGTTGTTTTTTTTTTTGGACTTCTCTTGAAGATTACAGGGTAAATTCTTGAAGTTCTTGAAGTTTTTGGTAGTATCCTTTATTTGGTATCTTGTGGGTGAAAGTGGCTTCCAAGTTATTTAACATATCATCATGATTCTGTATTTTCAAAGAAGTCTTGAAGGTATTTCAGAAAGGACTGGATGTAGTTTTTTGGTATTCTCTTACATTGAACTGTTTTGTTTTTTTCTTTTAATTAATTAATTTATTTTGAGAGTGAGAGAGAGGAGGGTAGGGGCAGAAAGAGAGGAGAGAGATGTGCAGAACCCAGTGTGGGGCTCATTCTCACGAACTGTGAGATCGTGACCTGAACCAAAATCAAGAGTTGGATGCCAACTCCTGAGCCACCCAGGCACACCTCACATTGAAATGTTCTATCCACTGTTTCATATATGTTGGTAGCAATACTATTTCTTCTCAAATAATTACCATCAATTTTATGATGAACCTTATAGAAATAAAGGATTAATGAGGTAGTGAGTTATTAATTCTGTTATTATTTTTGCTGATATATTTTTAAATGTTTGGTACTTACCTAAAAATTTCAGGAGAGATAAGATTTTTACAGTGAATTGATTGGTGTTTGGTATCATTACATCCTCGACCTTTGACACACTGAAGATACAATGTTGTGAACAGCAGCTGATGTAGCTTTACTGCTTAAAAAAGGTTAGCGGTGTGCTAGGCACTAGCTTGGCATTTTATGTACATTATCTTTTTTCTAATTCTCAAAATAACTCAGTGAACTAGAGCATAGTATTTTCCCTTTTGAGGGCATGGAAAGGTAGGATGTTCAAAGAGTTATTAAGAAATTTCTCAAAGCTTCCAGACTTTTCCTCTTGTAGACGGGCACTTGAATATTTTTAAATGATGATAGTCTAAGTAAAATCAGTGTTGCCACTTTTGAGTCTTGATGGCCTTCAACAATAGATAGGCTTATGGTTTGGGACTCTTTGCAGCTAGATCATAAGATTTAGATATAGATTTTAGCTTCTAAGTAGCTGGTGTGATTCATTTCGGGCTTTTGGATTATGTATATTTTTGCTAACATGTGCTCAAGCATGCTTATATGATTTTTCAAACTAAATTTACTTCTTCTAAAGCATTTAAAAATTATGGTCATATTTATATGAGGTGTTGACTTACTGTTCACAAAAAGATAATCTAATGGTTGTCAGAAACTACTTAAAGAGGGATTTTGTCGAAACAGATTTGATGACACAAAGATGACCACTGCGAGTTTAAGATGACATGCCCTGGGCCATGAGACCAGTCCCTATATCCAATATAATACTGTGGCCTTAAAATTGTTTTTACCTTAAATATTATAGCAACATCACTTTATTCCCTTTTTTAAATTATGAAACATTGTGATTTTATTAGGGAAACTAGTAACAAAACTAGTCCCTGTTCTTTATTTCACGAATCATTCTAAATTTCATTGTTCTTAGAAAAGCCTAAAATTGCTGCATTTTTATTGATTTAAACATTGTTGCCTTACCCCTAGAGGCAAATGGAACCAAACTGAGTAAAACTCACATAATATGGGCCTTACTGAATTCTTAACAAGATTTGTCGCTTTTTAAAAGCTTTACAATTTACAAAGTTATGCAAAAGCTGCTGTGAAAGTACAATTTCTCATGTGGGATGTGGTTAATTATAGGCTGCATGTACCAGTGCATGACAAATGATAAAGCTTTACATTAAGCTTTTCATTATTAGGATATTTCATCTTATCTAAAAACTTTAATTACTTCAGTTCCATGAGGTCTATTGTGCACCAAAGCTAATCAGCAGTTCTTCTCCTTTGAGCATTTCAAGATTTTACTGCTGTCAGTGGGAATGTGTCTGGAATTGGAAGATTTTGTTCTTTGGAGTAAATATTAATTTAATTGTCTTTTAAAATGGTATCTTTAAGAAAAGGAAAACAATCTCAAATTACAAATAAATACATGTTAAAATACAAAGCAATGTTAAACTTCTGTGGGGCTTGTATAGTATCATTTGTTAGTTTCGAGGACAGGAACAATTAAGGGTGCTGTACTGAATGTTTTGTAACTATAGGCATGGGGAAGACTCTGGGGTATTTGTTTTTGTTTGTTTATTAAATCCGAAATCAACCACTTAAACTTGAATTGTTAATATTTTCCTTTCCCTGATTTCCTGAAAATATTGTTGTTCTATTTCTAATTTTTTTGGTTATATTATTGATCTGTCAGTATAACTAAATCCTTATGTCTCAAATGACACGTAGAGAATAGAAAATGAAGATGAGTATTGATTGTTCTCCAAATTCATTTGTCCTTTTACTGTTTCTCAGTTCATCTATTTAAACTTGATGACGTGCAAATCATCTTAGCCCTGAACGTGGTAGTTGTTGTTCATTTCTTCCCTCAACTGTGATAATAAGAGCTAAAAATTAAATAGCACTCACTATGTGTCATACATTGTGCTTAGTTCTCTATACACACTAGCTTGTTTAATTCTTATAATAATCCTGTGAGATGAGACTTTAGTGTTATCTCCAGCTTAAAGGTGAGGAAACTGAGATACAAAGTTATATAACAACAAAACCTAACTTCATTTATTGAATTCTTACTGTCTTTTAGGTACTGCAAAATGCTTTATATATATTATTCCCATAACTCTCAAAAACTTTGTGAGTTGAGTATTATTATGTGGTTTTTTTTTTTTTTTTTTTATTTTTTTTATTTTTTATTATACCTAGGTATGGGTTCAGCAGATTAGCTGACTTCAAGGTAACAGTAACAAGTGCCTACTGGTACCAGAAATGAGGGTGTATGTTGGAGACCATCTTCTTTGAACCTTAGTACTAGAGTCCACATATAAGGCAAAACTATTGTCAAAATGTCCACTGAAAATTCCTTAAGATGTCTATAATGATAATTTGTAGACACAGAGACTCTCTATAACTCCAACTTGTTTTGCCCTCGTGGGCAAAATTGGGATACAATTCAGGAATCAGTAACTGCAGGCTTATGAGCCAACCCCTCTTTCTGTAAGTAAAGTTTTATTATCATGCCCATTAATCTATGTATTTTCAAGGCTGCTTTGGAGCTACAAAGGCAGAGTTGAATAATTGCAGCATAGACCAACTATCCTTCAAAGCCTAAAATATTTACTGTCTGGCCCTCTAAGAAAAATTTTGCTGATCCTGGGAATAAATCATTGTTTCTTTAGGTGAATTAACAATGAAGAATTGGCATACATTTGGGACCTTGTACAAATATACATAAAGACCATATGATATGTTCTTGCTTTAAGGGGTACATAGGAATGGATAGCAACTGAGGACATAAAAATCGTGTTTCTTAAATCACGGTCCTTTCTCAGATGACTCCCAAGGAAGTTAAAAAATGCACTTTGTGGTGGGCTTTGATTGGTTTTTGAAAAGTAATATTTAAGGGGTGCCTGGGTGGCTCATTTGGTTGAGTATCCAACTTCAGGTCAGGTCATGATCTCGTGGTTTATGGGTTCGAGCCCTGCGTTGGGCTCTGTGCTGACAGCTCAGAGCCTGGAACCTGCTTCAGATTCCATGTCTCCATCTCTCTGCCCCTCCCCTGCTCATACTCTGTCTGTCTCTCTCTCAAAAATAAATAAATGTTAAAAAAAAGTAATATTTAATAACAGGAAGACCAAAATGAGTTCTTCTGCTCTAGTGATTACTTTAACTTAATTAATTTAATCTTAATATCCTTGGAAAACAACTCAACTTTCATCTCAGAATTTTAGGAATTGCTTACTTTTTAGATAATTTGTGATAAGGTTTCTTATAAGCAGAACCAGATTCACCTAAATTTGCATTATTTATATAAAATATATTAAATATAAATTAAGATTTCACTTATATCTGTTATTTCTGCAAATTCACAGCAACATGTATTTTCACTAGATGTTTGTATTGTTTTTCACTCCCAAAAATTGTAAACTTAAAATATTTGTCTTTTTCAAATTTAGTATTTATAAAACCATCATAGTTTTCAGTATTTTAGTTTTACTGTTGGTTAAACTATTTTATAAGCTCTGTTTCTAACCTTAATGAGTTTTCTCTCTAATAGTAATTTTTAAAATCATAAACAGTGATCTTTGTCACTGACATTTCATAGATAAGAGTACTAAATCTTTTCAAGCTTTAAGGTGTAGTATACTCTAAACAATATCTAAAATGAATGTTGTTTCTGTCTTTAAGAAGGAAAAATATTAGTATTATCCTCCTCTCTGATATTTAAATATAAACATTTTAATATAAGAATTTAGATTTCTAAAAATTTTCTGTAGTTAAAAGAATAGCTGTATATATATATTGTATTGTATGCTATATAATACATATTTAACTGTAAATATAATTGCTGCTAAAATATTTATACAAATTTATAAATATATATATGAATAATAAATATATTCCATATCATCTGAAATGAAAATGACCTCAGTCTAAGTGAAGTCTATTTTCTCTTTTTGTGGAGGTAAGTAGTTGTCTCTAACAGTGAAAATTGCTAAGTATATCCATGTTCATACACCTAATCCAAAGGGCCAGATTTTTGATTGTTTCATTTTTCCTGTTAGATAAACAGAAAAATGTAATATTGAACTTGTATTTACAGTCATGAGCTAACTTAACATTTAGCTGATTTACATGTGAAATAGTTGGAGTAAAATAACATTGCATTTTATGAAAATCTTGGCATATTGGCTGCTAAAATTTTCACATAGCTAAATAAGCAGCCCGATCACATCTTTTACTTAAAAGGGTCTCCCAGGCTACTTTGAAAATACCATCAGGGCACCTGGGTGACTCAGTCGGCTGAGCTTCCTCGGCTCAGGTCATGATCTCGCAGTTTGTGAGTTTGAGCCCCGCATCGGGCTCTGTGCTCTCAGCTCAGAGCCTGGAGCCTGTTTTGGATTCTGTGTCTCCCTCTCTCTCTGCCGCTCCCCTGCTCACGCTCTGTCTCTCCTTCTCTCTCAAAAATAAGTAAACATAAAAAAAGTTTAAAAGAAAATACCATCCAAATTTGACAGTCTCTAGATTTTAAAAGTATTTATTAGCATTAACTGAATGGTTCACAGATGAACTGGTGGTGATCAGGAACATTCTGAAAGGTAAATGCCAGATATTCCTGGTTTTGAATCACAGCTCTCTCTTGTACTATAAGAATCTCAGAGAACTTTTTAAACTTTCTATGCCACACTTGTAGTTGTGGAACGGCACCTACCTTATAGGTTGCGAAGAGGAGGAGCAGAGATAAAGATCACATAAAGTGCCCTTCACAAACTATCTTTAAAAATGGCTTTCAGTCATTCAGTTCACTTAATAAATTAAATGTTTAGATCTCCTGTCTTGCCTTCCCTGGCCCTCTTTGAGTGCTTTCATAATGCCTCAACTTTTTAATATCCACTATATATTGGTCTGTCATCTATTATCTGTTGCCTCAACTGTCAATTTAAAAGGCGTTTATTAACTTCAAATAAGGAGTTATTGACTGAAAATGTATTGTTTTACTGCTTCAGGTAACTTATCTTTTGAACAGAAGGATGTCTTACTGGGGATCTACAGAGAGATTGTATTTCAGTGTAATTCATTTCCTTTGTAATTCTGTGTATTTTATTTTATACAATTAAAAGCACTGTCCCAGAAAGAGTTCTCAGGCTTTGCCTGACGACCATAGGGGTTCATGGTACTAAAAAGGTTATGAATCTCTGTCTGATGGAAGAATTCCCATTTTAGTGAAATTCAATAAAGCAGTGATTGAGAGGTAAGAGAAGTCATCAATATCAGATAACTCAAAACTCTCAACTCCCACTAGAAGTGGATCACTCTGTCTATGTATAAGGCTAGTCCAGCCAACTTCAGAAAATTAAATAGTACTAACTTTGGTTGTAGTTTCTTGACTTCCCCATTCCTCAGCTTTGAAAGAAAAAAAAATGGCCCTCATTCTTCTAATATACAGGAAATCCTCTATAATGCAACTAGGAGAAGCCTGTGGGAAAGAACAGAAGTATTGAAATCACAGTTGTTTAGTTTTTCCCAGTTGATAATTATTCATCTGTGATGCAGAAATAATGTACACATGACTGGCTTATGGAAGGATTAAAGGAAACAAAGTAGGGACAATACATAGCACAGTGTCTGGTATGTTATGGGCACCACATGGCTATTAGTTTCCTTATACTGAGAGTTTAAAATGAACTTTAATTGAGTTTGGTTGAAGGTGGAGGTTTGGGGAGTGTGGTGGTATTGAGAAATGTAGTTACTTTTTTCCTTAGAATTGGGTTGGGTGGTTTTGTTGAATGGAGAAAACTTCCTGAAAGGGATAGACTTTGGTTGGCAGAAAGAAAAGTAGGTTACAGAGTTTAGTTGCAGAAACAGTGTGAGAGGAAGGCATGGACTGGGGAGGAGGAAAATTGAATTTAGTGTGTAAGCTTTGTGGAAAGGAATGAATAAGGGGATTGTACGTGCCACTGAACTCATGCTTTTCCTTAAGTTATCTGTTTTCAGAGCAGTGGAATTTTTCATCAGAGATAAATATGAAAAGAAGAAATACTACGATAAAAATGCAATAGCTATTACAAATGTAAGTAAAATCTTCATCTCTATTACCAATTGATGTTTGTTGAATGGATCTCAAACTTTTTAACATACAATGCAGCTTAATTTTTTTTATTGTAAAAATATACTTACATACTTTTAAAAATTTGAATATTGGAATTTTTTGTCACATGTTTATGAACTCTCACAAAGCAGAACTCTTGATTCAGAAAAGAACACATTCTAAGTGAAAGTCTAGTAACTGTTAAATGTCATTTATTAAGTTAATTTATGAAATTTTTAAAAAGATAAGATCACTAACTGAAAAAGAGGGGAGAGAAAATTATTTCACTCAATTCTGGAAATAAATGAAAAAGAAACAAGGCACTTTATCCTCCCTTTACGGCTTTAGTGGCTGTGTCCAGACATATGTATATTAAGACATGGCATTTTAATTGATTACTATCAAGTATTTTGATACCTAATAGTTGAGACCTTACTGTAATGACAAAGTATTGTATCATTGCTTCTTTTTAGTTTTTTTCTGATTAATTTTTCTCATTCCAGTTAATTACAGTTTAAGGCTAATTGTCTTTATTGTTATAGACATTTTTTGGCCTTTGTTTCCTAGATTAATAAGCAAGCTATAAAAGATTAATCTTGTGGTTAAGTCATCTATGTATCAAACAATTTGGAGACAATAATTTCATTTTGTATACAAACTGGGTTTTTCTTTTCAGTCCATACAGAGAAGCAATATACTAAAAAATTAATCAAATACTAACAAAATAAGGATATTTTGATCATGAAAAAGTCTTGTTAAAAATGTTTAAAATATCATTAATGTGTATTTTGAAACAAAGACACCCTTGTGTAAGAGTTTGGACTGCATTGAATACAGGAGAGGAAGTCTTTTGAAAGAATGGTAAAAAATTGACAGTATTGAGAATGATATTTATAATGTCCATAAAACAGTCTAATTGTAGCACTATGGGGGAAGGAAAATAGGCTAAGTTTAAAACACAAGTAATATACGTTCATATGAAATTTTAAGAAATCATTTTAGTTTATTTTATAAAACATGGCTTTACATTAAATACCCTTTAAAAAAAACTAAACATTTTTGTTCTTTTTTATTATATCTATATTGATAGTATTTTTTTATCATGACAACAGTTTGGAAAAGAGTTTTATGTAGTAGTGTATAGGAAAACAGTTTTATCTTTGGATGATAGCTGTTGCTGTGGAATTCTGCTCCCCCCACCATGTGATAATGGTATTATGTTCAGTTAAGAGGATTTCTTCATTCATTAATAGATATGTACTGGGATAAAATATTTAGGAATTGAGTGCCAGGATATCTATAATTCTTTTTTTTTTTAATATATATTTTTTAATGTTTATTTTTGAAAGAGAGAGACATCGTGAATGGGGAGGGGCAGAAAGAGAGAGAGGGGGAGACATAGAATCTGAAACAG
This sequence comes from Neofelis nebulosa, assembly GCF_028018385.1. Taxonomy (NCBI): domain Eukaryota; kingdom Metazoa; phylum Chordata; class Mammalia; order Carnivora; family Felidae; genus Neofelis; species Neofelis nebulosa. The sequence goes on from NC_080787.1 coordinate 67,479,163, forward strand.
GCTCCAGGCTCTGAGCTGTCAGCACAGAGCCTGACGCGGGGCTCGAATTCTGAACAGCAAGATCATAACCTGAGTTGAAGTTCGATGCTTAACCGAATGAGCCACCCAGGTGCCCCTCTGTAATTCTTTTTTAAAAGTTTGTTAAAATTTCCTGCACCTGAGAATACTATTGTATTAAAAAGGGGTCATACACAGTCCAAAGCTTGGCACTTCAGGTGTATGCTGTGTGTGCTCTTCTGTTGTGTTTTGGCTGCTCTTTCCCACTGGTCCCTCTGCAGAACTCCTTGCCTGCAGTGAGGGAGTGTTTGGACATTTAACTAAGTGTGCTTTGATTTGTTTGTTGAAGTAACCCTGGATAAAAAAAGGAGTGGGGAAGCCTGATCCCAAAAAATGAAAAAAGGAAAAGGGAACAACAAAAAAACCCAAATACATAGAGAATCAAAAAACTAAGTCTGATTCCAAATAAAGAGAAAGAAAAAATAGAAAAAAAAAAAAGCAGAAGAGAAAAAAAAGAATGCAAAAGCCTGATTCCAAAAGAGAGAGAGAGAGAGAAGGAAATGAAACAAAGTAAACAAATGAGGAACTATGAGCCTGATTTCAAACAAAAAAAGAAGGAGGAAAACAACAACAAAAAGAGTTGTCTGTGGGTGCTTGAGGTTGCTGGCTGTGCTGGACTGGAGAAGAGGCTGGCTGCATTGGCTACGAGTCATCTCGCCCTAATAAATAAGCAGTTGCCAGGCACAGAGGGGCGGGGTTTGGTGTAAGTGGGTCCTGCCTCCATTGGGGGCTGCTGTGTTGTTTTCTGAAGTCCCACTGTGTTGGTGTTGAGGGGAAAGTGATGCCACCCCAATCTCTCATGCTGAGACCAGGGGTTTCAACCCCCACTGTTCAGGCAGCCTTCACAGAATAGAGAGGGAAGTCAGCTTGCCCTGTGTCAAAACTCTTGTGCGGTTTTTTTCTTTGGCATGCGGCTGGGATTCAAATCCCAAAGTATTAAAGGACCCCCAGCATGGTGTGGATCTGTTCCCCTCTTCTGGAATAGAGCCTCTCTGCCCTGTTGATGAAAGGCCTTTGGCTGGCACCTACAGGGTCTTTTGTCTTGGGGAGGTTAATAAACTCTCTTCCGTAAGTAGTCCAGGAAGGGGACTATTCTCTCCCAGTGCATCCTGGAGATCGGAAATCACTACACTATGCTATTCACTCTGGGGCCAGCTCCCTCCTCCTCAGGAAGACAAACCACAGCTTCTCTCCAGAGAAAGTCATGGACTTGCAAAACGTCAGAGTTTCAGCTCCAAAGGCTATTTGCAAAAAAGAACTTGGATCCTATTTCTTGCTCTCCATCCAGTCCATGGTCCAGAGAGGTTTTCCTCTTCTGCTAACTCGAAGCCACACTATCTCCTATCTCAACCCCTGTCTCTTTCTCTCCCTTTTGTCTCTTCATAGAAAGTGTTCTCTCTCCTCTGTGGCACTGCTGTCTTTCTTTCCCGCAATTCACATCTACACACCTTATACCTGCCAAGCTGTCTCCCTCAAACTGTGGAGACCCTTCTGCCACTCTGCAGACCAATTTCCTGGATGTTCCAAGTAATTTGACCTCAATACAGCTGTGTTTGAGGGACAAGTAAAGCCCAGGATCTTCCTACTTCTCCACCATCTTAACTTCTCTCTCTCTTAACTCATTTTTTAAATGGTTCATTGAAACCTGGCAGCTGAGTGTATGTGTGCCTTTCTGTGGAGAGAGAGAACAAGCATGACATAATGTTAACATTTGATAAATATTGGCAAAGTTTATAGAGATATTCATTCCCTATTTTTTATATTTTTTGTAGGCTTCAGAATGAAAAATTTAAGGTGAAGGATTGTGTATTCTTGAGTTTATATTATTCATGTAGTGAAAATTTAGAAAAGTTTACAAAATTCACATTCAACCCAAGGGTTGAATCTACTCATTTATATGCAAAATGATAATTTTTTAAAAGTTTTTATTCTAGTAAGTTTAAAATATTCCTGTTTCACAGTAATCAATCTGTAAGTAACTAATCTTATATGTCACTAAGAATTACATTACATATTTATATCCATTGTCTTTAGTAATGGATTAAACATTCATTCAAATAGTTTCTTATCACTTGTGGCCACAGTCTTCTAGTATACTAAACCAAAAGAGCATGTACCTTTGCTTTTAGAGAGAGTTAATTTCATAGTGAGGATGAGATTAGGTTAAAAAAACAGAAGACAAAGTATAAGTATCTTATATCTAAGGTACTTGAGCATTAGTGCATTTAAGGAATATCTAAGGAAGGACAGTTTGAATACTAACTGTGCTAGTTATACTCTTATAAAGAGATGTCATGAGTGGCTATGAAGCTTGATATGACTGTTACCCTGATATTAACTGGCTCCAAATTGCTTTACCTTTACAGCTTTTGTGTCTGATTTTTATAGTTTTTTGGTCTTCTCTTGTTTTAGCTGGTATTTTTTAGTGTTGCTGTTACTATTTTCTTATTTTAAACAAGAGTAAGGGCCTGAAGATTGATGTTGGTTCTCTGTGTAAGGCAGTCATTTAATTTCTTAACCCTTTTTTAAAAAACAAAATTTATTTTTTAATTAAAAAAAATATTTTTTAAATATTCATTTTTTGAGATAGAGCAAGCTGGGGAGGGGCAGAGAGAGAAGGAGAGAGAAATCCCAAGGAGGCTCCTCCCTGCTAGCGCATAGCCAGATGTGGGGCTTGAACTCAGACTGTGAGATCATGACCTGAGCTGAAACAAAGAGTCGGATGTTTAACCAACTTAAGCCACCCAAGCACACCATTTCTTAACTCTTAAAAAAATAAACTGATACATTTCTTGACCTTCTGAAACATAAATATTTTAGAGCATTGTGGCAAAATACAGTACAATAAACTATAGGAAAACAGTGCCAAAGGGTTTTGTCATTTTTCTGTGATACTCCCCCCTCTGCCTGCCAGGCTATTTAATGAGTCTGTGAACTAAGCCCCATAGGAATCCATCATGTAGAGTATGAGAAGCTAAGATGGTACTTCCTTCATACCCAGAGATTTATTTGTAGTCGTAAAAACTGGCTTCAGCTAGCTGTTAATAAATATGGCATCTGGTCATATATACATGGTGCTTCTGAGAAAGCAGGAAGGGATGTATGTGCTGCTTTGTGGAGGGAGCTTATGGTATAGGGTATATGGTTTGAGTGCTGTGTGGTACCATAAGTGTGAATTAAGGAAGGAAGGTTAAAGGGAAAATGCAAAGTTTAGATAAGACAAAAACAAAGGAAAATATGTCCCAAGTAGAAATGTTTTGGTACTACAGTCAGTATTGTTTTGTAGCCTCAAAGAGAAAAAAATATATTTTATTTTACTTTATTTTATTTTGTACCTTTTTTTATTTAAAAAAATTTTTTAATGTTTATTTATTTTTGAGAGAGAGAGACAGACCGTGAGCAGGGGAGGAGCAGAGAGAGAGGGAGATGCAGAATTCGAAGCAGGCTCCAGGCTCTGAGCTGTCCGTACAGAGCCTGACACGGGACTCGAACTCACGAACTGTGAGATCATGACCTGAGCTGAAGTCAGATGCTTAACTGACTGAGCCACCCAGGTGCCCTATTTTTAAAGTAACTGCATGGTGCTGGGCACCAGTGTGTGTGGGCATAGCATAGCAACCCTCACTCATATCGACCCTCAGTACCTCCCTTCCTCACTCCTGAGATCTGTGCTAGCCTCTCATTTTGAAACTAGTTATAGAATTCAGAGATTGGCTATTGAAGTTCCCTTGGATTGCTTCTTCCTTTATTTGTTCATTTCATCATTCAACAAACAAGCATTGAATGTATACTATCTGCAAGGCACTGAGATTGAAATGGCAATCTTTGTTTAATGCTAGCTTACTCTCAAATATTATCCATATGTAATGTACCCGTACAATGAGCTATATTCTAAAGCACAAAGTAGTATCTGTTATAATAGAAGAATAAAACTGCTATGGGAACACAAAACTTAGGTAGCATTAGTTAATTTTCACTGGGAGAATTTTTAAAGGAGGTATGTTTGAAATTATCCTGCACAGAAAAGTAGGATTTCAGCAAAGAGAAAATGGGCTGAGTGTTAATAATGTAGAAAGGACATCTCAGGTTGAAGGGACATTTTATCTCATCTGTGCCAAAGTAAGATGAGGAAAGTGAGTTCAGGTATATTATTTGGTATTTGGGTTTGGTGAGTAGTCCATGAAACTGTCTTGTCTAGTGAGTGTAAAAGGGGACTATACAGCATGGGTAGATGACGAGAAAATAAATGTATGAGGAAATAACTCTTGAAAGGCAAATAGTGATTGTATGGAAGATTTGAGTGCCAGACTTCTGTTTTTGAGTAAGGCATGGTTATTAATTTTCTCTTGTTACTTAACAGATTTCTGGAAATTTAGTGACTTCAAACAGTACAGATTTGTTTTCATACAGTTTTCTGTTGGCTTAGAGTCTGGGCATGGGTTAGCTCAATTCTCAGCTCAGGATGTCACCAAGCTGAAATTAAAGAGTTGGCCAGGGGTGCGGTCTTATTTGAGGCTCATTGTCTTCCAAGCCCACGATTGTTGTCAGAATTCATTTCTTTGTGGTTGTATGACTAAGGTCCTATGTTCTTGCTGTCAGATGGGGACCACTCTCTGTTCCTGGGGGCCATCCTCTGATTCTTAACAGTTAACCCCATATTATGCATAGCAGCTTATTTCTTCAAGACCATTGAAGAATTTCTCTCACACTTCAAATCTCCTATTTTAGGAAAGGCCCTGCCCCCTTTTAGTGGCTCACCTGATCAGGCTAGGCACACCCAGAATAGTCTCCCCTTTGATTAATCCATCATTAACTATTGGGATCTTAATTACCTCTGCAAATTTCTAACCTTTGTTATGTAACATTCTAGTCAAAAGAGTCCATCATAATCACAGTCCTGCCCATACTTAAGGGAAGGGCATTATATAAGGTATGTATACCAGGGGGTAAGAGTTGGGGTGGCCATCCTAGAATTCTTACCACAGTGGTACACAATGAATCTGACCTCCATGCTTGTTACTTAATTGATTGAGTGATAGGGGAATTTGAAAAACTTTGAGTAAAGAAATCTGTTCTTTCTTCCTCTCCCCTTCTCCTCCCTAACCAGTAGTGAATCACAACTGGAAGCACAGTGATTGAGTTGCTAGAAGATCTAGCAGGTCTTGAGTAGATGGGGCTGAACTCTGCCATATTAATTGCTCTTTTTCATCAGCTTTTCTCTCTCCCTCCCTGCCTTCTCCCTCACTCTCTTCCCCTCCCTTTTCCACCCTCCCTCTCACTCCCCCACATATATTTTTATATTCACATTATTTATTTGCCATCATAATGATCAGAAACAAAAAGGAAGTCTAGTAGAGCAGTAAAATGTGTAGATAACTGTAGCTATTTAATACTGACTGCTTGACTTCCTTGGTTTTGTCTTGGAGAATAGTTAATAATCTTTGGAAGTTGGTGACTTTAAGATGAGCACTTGCTTGGGGCGCCTGGGTGGTGCAGTCGGTTAAGCGTCCGACTTCAGCCAGGTCATGATCTCGCGGTCCGTGAGTTCGAGCCCCGCGTCAGGCTCTGGGCTGATGGCTCGGAGCCTGGAGCCTGTTTCCGATTCTGTGTCTCCCTCTCTCTCTGCCCCTCCCCGTTCATGCTCTGTCTCTCTCTGTCCCAAAAATAAATAAAAAACGTTGAAAAAAAAATTAAAAAAAAAAAAAAAAAGATGAGCACTTGCTTGTTCTCGTTTCAGTTTATCTTACATATTGCTCGCCTCCTTTTCCACTTCTCATCTCTCAGAAGCAACCTCTTGAACTCCATTTGAATTTGAATTTGTAGCACACAAAGATTTTAATACTCCTGTCTGAATTTCACATGAAATTACTTTTGTAATTAATTGCCATATAATTGAATATTATATAAGAGTTTAAAAACAAAAGTTCACTTGTTTTGTTATGTATGTGTATGTATTTAAAGACTAATAGTTAATACAACAGAAGTAAAATTAAATTCATTATTTCAACTTAGAAATTATTATAGAAGTAATGTTTCTCTATTACTATAAAAGTGAGTTAGCACTAGTAATTTTTTAAGCTCTGTTTGTAATTGATGATTATATAGTTATTTAAGATACATGAGTAATTTCAAGGCTGTGAGTTGCAATGAATTTTAGATGTTTTCTATTAGGGATGAGGAACTTAGGTGAATAATTAGGTAGTGAATTGGGATTAGTATAAAATAACAGTTTCAAGTTGGCTTTCTTTGTTAATTCTTTTCATTATAATTTTAGTTTCCTCATCTGTGGAATAGAAACGATCATGGTCTCTGTATTTCATAGTACTGTAAGAGTTAAATAAGATAAGGCATGCTGCATTTTTAAAAGGATACCTGGCACACATATTTAGGGTGCTTAATAAATATAACTTATTGTAATGATTATATTGGAGGAAGGTGATAGGAGGTTGGAAGTGACAAATGACTTGAAGCAGGTAGATAATTAAGAAATTTGAATGCTCAAACTTAACTATAAGACTTTAGATCACTGGCACAACTTTGGCTTAGAGTTCTTTGATTAATCCCTCCATGCTTTAGTCCACCCTTTAATTATGGTCTGCCAGTGACTTGATGTGGCAATTAAAGGACTTGTATTTTGAAAGTTTTCCAAAATCGACATTTCTTTGTTACTTATGCAAAGATTTTCAAGTTAGTATATTAAAATTTAGGCTGCTTCTACATATTTGGTGACTATCATTACTTAGTTAAGTTTTATCAAAATCTCTTAAGTGGCCTATTGATGAGTTTAATTGATGGTGTCTTTTGTATGATTTATTTATTGGTGCAATAAGTGTATTTTCAAGTTTTGTGTCAATTATATGAACATTGGGAATCATACTTTTAAGATGATTTCTGGACTCCTGAAACACCTGAGCTTTGCAGTATATTGAGAGCTCATGAGATAGCCATTTGAGAATTGTTATGATAAAATCTCCACTTGGAAAATATATCCAAGAGTTTCCAAAATGAGTTTGAAGCAGTGTATTGCTAGTGATTAAGCCATAGGGCATTTCCCAGTGGTCTTACGCTTTTCAGTATTTTGGAACACTGGATTTTATTTTATTTTGTTGAAAGAGGTGGTAAGTGGAAAAAAATGGATCAAGAAAATAATGTGATCTTTTCTTGAAAAGATAAACATTTTGCCTTATGGCCTTCAAATATCATATTGGCATTTTTATAATACTTCATACCTTTCCAAATGTATTTGCTCACCTTATTCTGACAGGTGGGAGTTGGAAACCTGTTTTGCCTGATCAGTTTTTCTTTTCTAGGAGGTGAGTTTATGCAGTTGTATTGCTTTAGGAGTTTCTTCACATACAGTTTACTTTGGTGGTGGCCTAGAAAGAACCTCTGGGCTTAAGAATAATTAAAAGAAAGACTCTAACTCATTTATTCCTGAAGGATATTTTTACTAGGTTCCCACGGTGTATTCTCTCATGGATGGAGGGATTGAACAGGAGAAGGGTAAGGAATAGAGGGACATTCAGTCATAGCAACTGAATTTACTGACACTGCCAATTTCCAGCGAAATTTTCTAAGGTCCAAGTCTTGTTCATTCTCTCTGTAAAAATACCACAATCCAGTGAAATGGTGCTAATGTGTAGTTAAAAAATATATTCTGAATTTGACAGTAAATGTAGATAACTTAATATGAGATTTCAGAATAGTATGTTAGCAAGCAGCAAACTTACAAAGGACAACAATAACTGCTGAGATCGAGCTTCTTTTTGGTTCATCCTCTGAGATGCTCCCTTTCTCTTTTTTTGGTTTCCTTTAACATTCAGAAATATTTATATAATGTAATGTGTAGGAACTATATAAAGCTTCTAATTAAGGATATTGAGTGATCCGATTTGCATTTGAGAATGTCATAGTTTGGAGAAGAGTAAGACTTGGGACAAGGAGGCCAGTTAGGACTAATCTAGGTGACAGATGATGGTACTTTCCTATTAGGGTGCTTAGTGATGATGGCAAGAAGTAGTTTTAAGAGATTTAGAACACTCGAGAATATCTAGTTTTCTTTGCCTCTGTATTTTCCCCCCCTGCCACTCCCCCCCCCTTTTTTTTCTCCCTCATCTATCTCTATGTTCTTTGGTGTCTCTTACTTCTGATTGTCAATATTTGACCTCTGTTTCCTCATTCCTTGCTCATATAATGTATCTTAACCCTGCTCATTGAAGAGAAAAGAAAAGAAAAAAAAAAGGAGAGAGAGAGAGAGAGAGCCAAACCATAAGAGACCCTTAAAAACTGAGAATAAACTGAGGATTGATGGGGGGGTGGGAAGGAGGGGAAGATGGGTGATTGGGCATCGAGGAGGGCACCTGTTGGGATGAGCACTGGGTGTTGTATGGAAACCAATTTGACAATAAATTTCATTAAAAAAAATTAAAAAAAGTGAACTTTATTGAAGATAAAATTTATGTGTAGTAAAAGATAATTTAAGATAGAGTTCATTGACTTTTGAAATATATATACCTTTGTGTAACCACCATAATAGAGGGCATATGTAATCTTTCCTTTCTAAAAGGTTCCTTACTGCCTCTTATTTCCCACCCCTGGCCCAGGTAACCATTGATCTACTTTTTTTCACTTTACATTATATTTGTCTTTGCTGGAGTTTCATATGAATGGTATCATATGTATGTACTCTTTGGTGTGTGATGTCTTTCTTTTGGTATATTTCTGAAATTCATCCCTGTTTTTGTGAGTACTATTAGACCATTCTTTTTTTATTGGCAAATAATAATTCATTTTATGGGTATACCACAGTTTGTTTATTTGTTTACCTGTTAATTTGTCCATTGATTTTTCAAGTGTCTTTCCTACTGAAAAACTCTCTCTGTTTCTTTCTAGCTGAAACATAGTATTAAAGCTTTTTTAGGAGGGAGCATTAAAATGCTTTCTTAAGTTACTGCTATTTATTTTAATGTTTTATTTTTGAGAGAGAGATTGAGAGAGAGAGAGAGTGCAAGTGGGGTAGGGGCAGAGAGAGAAGGAGACACAGAATCTGAAGCAGGCTCCAGGCTCCAAGCTGTCAGCAGAGAGCTCAATGCAGGGCTCAAGTTCAGGAACTGTGAAATTGTGACCTAAGCAGAAGTCGAGCACTTAGCCGACTGAGCTACCCAGGTGCCCCTAATTACTGTTATTTATTAAATAGTTTTATATTCCTACTTCTGAGTTTTAAAAGTGGCCAAATCAGTCAGAAGAAGAACAAACACTTTTATAATGAATTACCTTGAATTAGTAACCCTTGACATGCTAAATATATACCTATTTCTCTTTTATATTTTTGTATTTAGCTATTACAGGATTTTGGGGGCAAAGAGGTCTTTATGGTACAGGCTATCATCTTAAGTGCATTTGTGTGCTTTTTTATCTGTTATTTTCTACATAAAGTGGCAATTAAAGATCTCTAGCAAGTAAATGTCCAATAGGATAAAGTAGCTTTGAAGCCAGGGTTTAAGGTGCCTTTTATCTTTTAAAATCTTTTCTTCTGTGTGTAATTTCCATTAGTAGTTACTAAATGGTTGGTTTGCACAATTACAACAGAGCCAACAAGCAGTGTTCAAGGAAAAAAACCCCTAAAGTTTATGGTCTTGGGTTGTGATTCAAGAATTACAACCGTAACTAACTTAATAACAAGCAAATTGAATGAGGACTTATCTCCCAATGTTATTTTGACATTATGTAATAACCTTTCTGTAATAGCACCTTTTATTTTAAACAGTTCCTTAGAGGCACTGTTGATATGATAGGGCAATATATACAGATGTCAGTTTTATGGCTCCAGAGATCTACTATGCATTTGGTAAACATATTTCAGTTATATTTTGGCAGTAAAGAGAGCAGGAAGATAATGCTTCCATTAAAGTGATCAACTATGCATGTAGAAATTGGGTAGGAAGATGTGTAAAAAGGCTTTCAGATGAAATGCATTTTCATATATAAATTGCCTCTGCTGCATATATAACTGTCTCATAATGCTTTAGGGTAATTCAGCAAATACAGCACTGGAAATGGTGTTTGTACATACTGATCTTAAAGAAGGAAGTGTATAAATTGCTTTATGATAAGTCCTGCCGCTGCTTAGCTGTTATATTGCATTAACCCACTCTTTTATCCCACACTTTTTTCTTTTCTTAAACAGCTGATTAAAACTAATTAACTTACTATTTCAGCACTGTTTTATTTTCCATTCTTAAAACAGTTATTACAAGTAAAAGAAGTTCATTTGTGTTCTTCTGCTACGTGAAACAATGTGTCTTCATCTTCAGAGCATTAGTATTTCAAAAGTAATGTTGAGTAAAAGTTTACTATCTGAGAAGCTTAATTATTTTTCAGATACTTATGGTATGATCATACCTGAGTACATATTAAATTTTGTATCATAGTGAACTCTGTTTTAAATCACACATTAGGGGCGCCTGGGTGGCGCAGTCGGTTAAGCGGCCGACTTCAGCCAGGTCACGATCTCGCGGTCCGTGAGTTCGAGCTCCGCGTCAGGCTCTGGGCCGATGGCTCGGAGCCTGGAGCCTGTTTCCGATTCTGTGTCTCCCTCTCTCTCTGCCCCTCCCCCGTTCATGCTCTGTCTCTCTCTGTCCCAAAAATAAATTAAAAATGTTGAAAAAAAAAATGAAAAAAAAAATAAATCACACATTATTCTGTAATAAATACTTACATTTTTAGAAACTTCACATGGGAATTTAAAAAAAGCAAAAATATTCTCTTCTTGATGCATTATTTCTCTTGGTTAACATACTTCTAAGTGCTTTTATATCTCAGAAATAGGTGGGTTTTGTTTTTTCCTGTGCCTGTCAGTTCTATTACCTTCTTTTCATTTTGTTCTTCTGACTTTTCATCTGCATTCCACAGATTTCCTCCTCTGATGCTCCTCTTCAGCCTTTGGTGTCCTCTCCTTCTCTACAATCTGCTGTTGAGAAAAACAAATTGGAGGTATGGTAGTGTTCTAGCCAGCTGCATTATGTAGTGTTCAGTGGTAAATAAGCTTTCCTTTGCTTTGTGTCATAATTTGGGAGTGGTGTAATAGTTGTTTATATTTTGAGTGGTCTCAAGTATTAAATATATTAAATATAACAATTTCTAGAATATTTTCCTATGCCACCAGTAGGATTAAAGAAGTTTGATCCGTTTCATTTCAGAATGACAGATTTATTGGTACTATAGATATAGCTCAACATTTAAGAAGCAATTTTTTTTTTGTTGTTTGCATTACTACTTTATACTTGTAGGATTTTTTTTATAGTTGCTGTTGAATTCTTTGATCTATTAAAAAAGTCTTTCATTGAAGATGTTTTCTTTAGAAGATTCTATTTTAAGCATTTGAAGAAAGTGTCAAGTTTCTTTTTCTAAGCAATAGTAGCCATCATTCAAATACAGTAATGTAGATAATAGAGAGTTATGACTATGGAATCATCAGTGATAATCGTTGGAATGTGTTTGTGGTAGGCATGGTTAGAGTGAATGGTAATGATTCCTAATGAGGAAAACATAACTTTACAGAAGTTTCTTATGCAGTATCATTTTTGTGCTGTGATTGACATTCACTCACTATGCTCTTTAATACAGGAGGCATACTTTTGAAATATCTTTAATTCTTAATAAACATTAGCTATAAGAATTAGGATGCATTCTAAGTAGAGAAAGCATCTTGTGAAAAAAACCCTGTGGGCAGAGTGGGTTGTTTAGAGATTTGTAAGTAGATGGCGTAGCTAGAACATGCATAGGATAGGGAGAGAAGTGAGAGAGCAGCTCACTTCTGAGCCTTCTGAATGATTTTGGTCTTCACTCTGAAGGCCCTGATACTACAATGATGAACTTTAAGGGTGGAAAAGGTAACAGGATCTGATTTTCTTGTCTTCACATTGTTCCTCATATCTGTGGAGAATAAATTATGTGTTGATGGGTGTGGAAAAAGCTTGAGAACTTGCTTTTAATCCATGAATAAAATGATGGGAGCATGTGCTAAAATGGAGGGAAAGAGAATAAAAAGGCGAGTGTAGTTTTAAGAGATCTTGAGAAGATGGAATCCATGGGATTTAGTAATGAATAGATTGTGACGGTACTTTGGGAAGCCTTGATGGCTTCCAGTTTCTGGCTTGAGTATCTCAGTACATGATGGTTCTATCCGGGGAGAAAGGGATACAAGCTGAGGGTGAGGAACAGGTTTGTGGAGAACAGAGGCAAGGGGATGAATTAAAAGTTGGATATGACTGTGGGACATCCAGGTATCTAGTAGGTAGTTGAATACATAGGTCTATAGCCCAGAGGAAAGATTTAGGCTGGGGGAAGTGGGAATAGATAGAGAGGGATTGACAGGAGGATTAAGATTATAAAGCAGCCCAGGGAGAGTGTGTTGAGTGATAAGAGGAGAGTTCTGAGAATAGAAAGCTGGGTACACTTGAACTTAAGAGTTAGCAAAGGGAATTCACAAGGAGTCTGTAGGGGACAGTTTTAGAGCATGAAGTACATGGTTGGAGTGTTGTAGGTACTTACTAGGTCAGCACACAGACCCAGGAAAGAAGCACTCTAGGAGTATGGATGTTACCATGAGAAAGTGGAAGAATGTCAGAGGCAAATTTTGCCTTTTCAAAATTTGCTCTGAAACTATGCTTTCATGTAAGAAAAAGAGTGGAAATCCTGAATATACCTTTGTACTGTGGTTCCTACCTGCAAGTCTTAGAAAGCAGAAAGGTGTTTCAAGATGGTGGCATAGGAAGACCTGGAACTCCCCTTTTCCCATGACACAACAAATCTACAACTACACATAGAACAATTTTCTCCAAAAAAGACACTAAAACTAGCTGAACAGCTCCTTCACAACAAAGGACAAAAAGGCCGCATTGAAATAGGTGAGGCAGAGACATGGAGCCACCCCTGGTGCTGTGATCCACAGGTGAAAGGGATCTCACAAATATGAAGAACATCCCTGAGGAGTGAGGAGTGAGTCCTATATCAGACACCCCAACCCTTAGGACCTGCACTGGGGAGATGAGTCCGCAAAACATCTGGCTTTGGAAACCAACAGGTCTTATGTCCAGGATACCCAGAAAACTGTAGGAAAGTATGACTCTACTCTTAAAGGGCATATGAACAGTGACTCACTTGTCCTAGAACCCAGTGCAAAAGGAGCAAGTTGAAAAAGAAGCTCCTAGACCATATGTGAAAGAGATTTATTGCTTAATTTTAAAGTGTCTGTTAGAAGGACAGGGGTCAGTTGGATCTCTCTTTGAAGACAGGTACTAGGCAGAACCATTTTTGTACTACCTCTACCTTGCCAGTGCTGCTCGCCCTGCTCTTCTACACCCCCACAGTCCCACCCTACCAAATTGGATGGGTTGGTTCTTCCTGGGCTGGTGCTGTCCTGTGACCCTGCTAAAGCCAAGAAACACATGCATTTCATACAGGGGACACCCCTTGAATGCCTGGCTCTGGTGGCCAGTGGGCCTTGCATTTTTGATCCTGACGGAAGTGAAACAAATTGGAGGCACAATTTGTGGCAGGCTATCCCCCCCTCCCCCCAAATACATAGGGCACTACACAAACAGCTGACTGAAACATACTCTCGGTCTTCCTATGACCACTCCTTCAATACTAGGAGAGGTCACTATTTTTCCTAATAGAAACAAACGGAGAATTAGGCAAATGAGGAAGTGGGAATATGCTCCAAAAAAAGAATATGGTAACATTTTAGGGGGAAAAAATCTTAATGGTGATAAGTAATTTACCTGATAAAGAATTCAAAGTAATAGTCATAAAGATGTTCATTGATATTGGGAGAATAATGGATGAAGGCAGAGGATTTCAACAAAGAGATAGAAGATATTAGAAAATACCAAATGGAAGTCACAGAGCTGAGCCAAGGAATTAAGATGACAGAATAGTAGGGGGACCCAGTGCTTGCTTTGTCCCTCGAATGCTAGATAAATATCAAATCAATGTGAACACCCGGGAAACCGATCTGAGGAATCACAAAACAAACTGCACAACTAGAGGGAGAGAAGAGTTCATATCATGGAAGGTAGTAGGTGCAGAGACTTGATGTGGTGGAGAAAAGAATTGCTGTGGAGGTGAGGGAGCCCTGATCGGGGAAAAAGGGGAGAGAGAGCAAGAGTGCAAGCAGGGTTCAGGGCATTGCACAAGAAAAACACTTCCCCGAAACTATTGACAGGGAAAATGAGAAGGGCTGATTACTGCAAGTTTTTACAAGCAGCAGAGCTCAAACTCTGAAGTTTTAGAAATCCGGGCCATCACTGGGGTGGAGCCTGACAGGTGTACAGGGGCTCCTGTGTAGAAGGAGGGCAGAAGCCCAAGAGCAGGCAGTGTGGTCTAAGGATTCCCTGGGTCGCTCTGGGAGAGGATAGTTCCCCTTCTTGGAGTGCACTTGGGAAAGGTGGCACTGCCTGTCAGGGGACAAAATAGCCGGTGGGTGCCATTGAGCTGCTCCATTTATTAGCATAGAACAGAGGCACCTGCTGAGGGCAGCTAACCTGGATGCTGACTTTTTCTGTGCTATACGATGAATTCCAGGCCCCTGCACGTTGTTGGGACTGCCCTTTTGGGACAAACTGGCACCAGCCACAGGGTGATAAGACCCTCCCCCAGATGATGCATGGGTCTGTGCCATCCCAGGTTACTAAAATCTGGAGTTTTGAAACTCAGCTCATGTACCAGAGATAAAACACAGGAGCACTGCACCACTGGCTGGGCAGATGGCTAGGACACAGACAGAGTGAAAGCAGGAATCTGAGGATGCCTGGGACACACAAGGGGAGATTGTTCACTCATCTGTGAAGGCTTCCTAAACAGCAGCGGGCATAAACTTCCCTCTCTGGGGACAAGAGAGTTGGCTGACACCATTTTTACCCCTGCCCATGAGCACAGATGGATTTCAGTGAGCAGGACAGCGCCCATAGTGGAGGCTTGAGCCGCTTACACCAAACCTTGTCCCCCTGAGCTGTGTAGGTGCTTTTTTAACCTGGGCAAGTATGCCTGAGACTCAGAGCAGCAGGCCTCTCCCCCAGAAGACTAGCATAACTGCCTTCCTCTGCCCCCCCCCCCCCCACTGCACACACCCAGTCTCCTGACCATGGAGTGCTGCAAAGCTTTAGCTGTAGGCAAAATAGAACCTAGCCTCGTTTAACAAGCAGACCAAAACACACCTACTTAAAAATCACCACACACACACACAGTGGACAAGGTCCAAACACTCCCCATTGTAAGCAAGGAGAAACTCTGCAGAGGACTGACCCGAAGGAAAGAATAGCCAAAACACAATAGCACGGTGTACACAGCATACACCAGAACAACTTCCTGAAGCACCAGGCCCTGGACAGTATATGACCTCTTCTTAACATAGCCATTACTCTCAGGAACAGGAAGCATAACAGGCTTTCCTAAAACACAGAAGACAGAGACCTGGACAAAATGTCATGATGGAGGAATTCATCCCAAAAGAAAGAACAAGAAGAACAAGATCATGGCCAGGGATCTAATCAAAATAGATATAAGTAATATGCCTAAACTAGAAGTTAAAACAACAATCATAAGGATAGTAGCTGGGCCAGAGGAAAGCATAAAAGACAGAGATAAAAGACTTATAAACTAGTCTGGCCGAAATAAAAAAAAATGCTATAGCCAAGAAACAGAGGAATCAAAGAGTTATATAGAAGATAAAAATATGGAAAATAAACGAAGATGAAAAGAAGGAAGGAAAAATATTGGATAACATTCATATCATAGGAGTCCCAGAAGAAGAAGAGAGGGGAAAAAAGAGAAAGTGTATTTGAGGAAATTATAGCTGAAAATTTCCCTAATCTGGGGAAGGAAACAGACTTCCAAATCTAGGAGGCACAGACAACTCCCATAAAAATCAATAAAAGGAGACTAATACCAAGAAATATCGTAGTAAAATTTACAAAATACAGAGATAAGGAAAGAATTCTGAAAGCAGTAAAGGGAAAGCAATCCCTAAACTACAAGGGAAGACAAATAAGGTTAGCAGCAGATCTCTTCATAGAAACTTGGCAGGCCAGAAGGGAGTGGCATGACATATTCAGCATATTGAATGGGAAAAATATGCAGCCAAAAAGACTTTATCCAGCAAGGCTGTCATTCAGAATAGAGGAGAGATAAAGTATTTTCCGGACAAACAAAAACTGAAGGAGTTTGTGAGCACTAAACCAGCACTGTAAGAAATATTAAAGGGGACTCTTTGAGTGGGAAAGTCCAAAAGCAACAAAGACTAGGAAAGAACACAGAAAATATCCAGAAACACTGACTTTACATGTACTACAATGACACTGAATTCATATGTATCAGTAGTCAATCTGAATGTAAATGGACTAAATGCTCCAATCAAAAGACATAAGAATGGATAAAAAAATAAGACCCATCTATATGCTGCCTACAAGAGATTCATTTTAGACCCAAAGACACCTCCAGATTGAAAGTGAGGGGATGGACAACCATTTATCATGCTAATGGACATTAAAAGAAAGCCGGATTAGACATACATATAGAAGACAAACTAGAATTTAAACCAAAGACTGTAATAAGATGAAGAAAGACACTATATCATAATAAAGGGGTCTATCCAACAAGAATTAAATCTAATTACAACTAATCTAATTGTAGATATTTATGCCCCCAACTTGGAAGCACCCAAATATATGTCATTTAATAACAAACATAAAGAAACTCACTGATAATAATACAATAATAGTAGGACACTTTATCACCTCACAGTAATGGACAAATCATCTAAGCAGAAAATCAGCAAGGAAACAATGCCTTTAAATGACACGCTGGATCAGATGGCCTCAATAGATATATCAAGAACATTACATTAGCAGCACGATACACATTCTTCTTGAGTGCGCATTCACCAGAGTAGATCACATACTGGGTTACAAATCAGGCCTCAATAAGGACAAAAAGATTGAGATCCTACCATGCGTATTTTCAGAACACAATACTATCAAACATGAAGACACCCACAAGAAAACATTTGGAAAAACCACAAATACATGGAGGTTAAGGAATATTCTACTAAAGAATGAATGTGTTAACCATGAAATTAAAGAAGAAAATTTTAAAAGTACATGGAAACAAATGAAAATGAAAACATGAGTCCAAAACCTTTGAGATGAAGTAAAAGCAGTCATAAGAGAGAAGTACATGGCAACACAAGTTTTTATGTCAAAAAACAAGAAAAGTCTCAAATACACAATCTAACCGTACACCTTTAAAAGAGCTAGAAAAAGAAAAGCAAGTAAAGCCTAAAGCCAGCAGAAGAAAGGAAATAATATAGATTAGAGCAGAAATAAATGTTGTAGAAACAACAACAACAACAACAACAAAACAGTAGAACAGATCACAAAACTAGGAGCCGGTTTTTTGAAAAAAATTAATAAAATTCAAAAAGAAAAGAGAAAGGACCCCAAAAAATAAAATCACAAATGAAAGAGAGCTCACAACCAACACTACAGAAATACAAACAATATTAAGAGAATATTATAAAAAATGATATGCCAACAAATTGGGCAATCTGGATGAAATGGATAAATTCCTAGAAACATATAAACTGTCAATACTGAAACAGGAAGAAATAGAAAATTTGAATAGACTCATACCCAGCAAAGAAATGGAATCTGTGATCAAAAATCTCCCAGCAAACAAAAGTCCAGGGCCAGATGGCTTCCCAGGGGAATTCTCCCAAACATTTAAAGAAGAGTTAATACCTATTCTTCTCAAATTGTTCCAAAAAATTAAAATGGAAGGAAAACTTCCAAACTCATTCTACAAGGCCAGCATTACCTTGATTCCAAAACCAGACAAAGACCCCAGTAAAAAGGAAAATGACAGGTCAATTTCCCTGATGCATGGTGCAGAAATTCTCAACAAGCTTCTAGGAAAATCGAATCCAGTAGTACATTAAAAGAATTATTCACCACAACCAAGTGTGATTTATTCCTGGTCTGCAAGGATGGTTCAGTATTCACAAATCAGTCAGTATGGTACACCACGTTAGTTAAAAAAAAAAAAAAAAGGAACCATATGATCCTCTTGATAGATACAGAAAAAGCATTTGACAAAATACAGCATCCATTCTTGATAAAAACTCTCAACAAAGTAGCGATAGAGGAAACATACCTCAATATCATAAAGGCTGTATACAAAAGACCCACAGCTAATATCATTCTCAATGGGGAAAAACTGAGAACTTTTCATCTGTGGTCAGGAACAAGACAGGGATTTCCACTGTCACCATTGTCATTTAACATGGTATTGGAAGTGCTAGCTGCAGCAGTTAGACAACAGAAAGAAAGAAAATCCATCCACATCGGCAAGGAAGAAGTCAAACTTTCAATATTCACAGATGACATGATACTCTATGTAAAAATTCTGAAAGACCACCAAAAAGTTGCTAGAACTAATACATGAAGTCTGCAAAGACACAAGGATACAAAATCAACATACAGAAATTGGTTGCATTTCTATATACCAATAATGAAGCAGTAGAAAGAGAAATCAAGGAATCAGTCCCATTTACAGTTGCACCAAAAACCGTAAGATACCTAACAATAAACCTAATCAAAGAGGTAAAAAGATCTGTACTCTGAAAACTGTAGAACACTTATGAATGAAATTGAAGAAGACACGAAGAAATGGAAAAACATTCCATGATCATGGATTAGAAGAACAAACATTGTTAAAATGTCTGTACTACCCAAAGCAATCTGCACATTTAATGCAATCCCCATCAAAATACCACCAGAATTTTTCACAGAGATGGAACACACAATCCTAAAATTTGTATGGGACTACAGGAGACCCCAAATAGACAAAATCAATCTTGAAAAAGAAAAGCAGAGCTGGAGGCATTACAATTCTGACTTCAAGCTATATTACAAAGCTATAGTCATCAAGACAGTATGGACTGGCACAAAAAATAGACACATAGATCAGTGGAGTAGAATAGAAAACCAGAAATGGACCCACAACTATCTGGCCAACTCATTTTCAACAAAGCAAGGAAGAATATCCAATGGAAAAAAGTTTGTTCAACAAAGGGTGTTGGGAAAACTGGACAGTGACATGCAGAAAAATGAAACTGGACCACTTTCTTACACCATTCACAAAAATAAACTCAAAATGGATGAAAGACCTAAATGTGAGACAGGAAACCATCAAACTCCTAGAAGAGAACACAGGCAGCAACCTCTTTGACCTCAGCTGCAGCAGTTTCTTAATAGACATGTTGCTGAAGGCAAGGGAAACAAAAGCAAACATGAACTCTTGGCGTTTTATCAAGATAAAAAGCTTCACACAACGAAGGAAACAGTCGATTAAAAGGTAGCCTACAGAATGGGAGAAGATATTTGCAAATGACGTATCTGATAAAGGGTTAGTATTCAAAATGTATGAAGAACTTACCAAACTCAACACCAAAGAAACAGACAATCCAGTTAAGAAATGGGCAGAAGACACGAGTCAACTTTTTCCCAAAGACATCCAGGAAGGTGTTGTTAACAACACAGGAAGCAACAGATGTTGTCAAGGATTCAGAGAAAGGGGACCCATCTTGCACTGTTGGTGGGAATGCAAACTGGTGCAGCCCCTTTGGAAAACATTATGAAGGTTCCTCAGAAAGTTAAAAATAGAACTGTCATACAACCCAGCAATTGCAGTAGTAGGTATTTACCCAAAGGATACAAAAATACAGATTTGAAGGAGTGCGTGCACCCTGATGTTTATAGCAACATACCAACAATAACCTAATTATGGACAGAGCCCAAATGTCCATCAACTGTTGAATGGATAAAGAAGGTATGGTGTGTATACATACACACACACACACACACACACACACACACACACAGAGGAATATTACTCAGCCATCAAAATGAATAAAATCTTGCCATTTGCAATGATGTAAATGGAGCTAGAATATATTATGCTAAGTGAAACAAGTCTGTCAGAGAAAGACAAATACCATATGATTTCAGTCATATGTAGAATGTAAGAAACAAGACAGATGAACATAGGGGAAAGAGGGGAAAAAAAGAGAGCGAGGCAAACCATAAGAGACTCTTAATGGTTTATAGAGAACATACTTAGGGTTGATAGAGGGGAAGTCAGGGGATGGGCTAGATGGGTGATGGGTATTAAGGAATATAGTTGTTGTGATGAGCACTGCATGTTATATATAAATGATGAAATAATAAATTCTACTCACTAAGCCAATTACACTGTATGTTAACTAACTAGAATTTTAATTAAAACTTGAAGTAAGTAGGAAAAAAGGAAGTCACAAAGCTGAAGAGTACAATAACTTAACTAAAAAATATACTAGATGGAATCAACAACAGAATAGGGTAAAGCAGAAGAATGGATCAAGGATCAGTGACCTGGCAGACAAGACAGTGGAACTTGGCTAAAAGCAGCAAAAAGAAATGTTTTTTTAAATGAAAATAACTTAAAGGCCTTATGGGACAACATCAGTTACCCTCACCACCGAATAACAGTCACATTTTGAAGGTCACAGGAAGAGGAGAGCTAAAGGGACAGAAAACTTATTTGGAGAAATAATGGCTGAAAACCTTCCTAAACTTGGGAGGAAAACTACCCATACAGATTCAGGAAGCCCAGGGAGTTCCAAGTAAAAGTCTAAGCCCAAGAGATCTCTGGCAACACATAGGAATTAAAATGTTAAATTAAACTGTTAAATTAAACTGTTAAAACCTAAAGATAGACTCATGGGAAGATGGTGGAGTAGGAAGATCCTGAGCTCATCTCCCATGGAAACACGAAGGCTGGATCTACATATAAAGCAACTCTCTGAGAATGACCTGAATACTAGCATAATGGCTATTATACAACTAAAGATATCTGTAAAAGACTTGTCAAAAGAGTAAGAAAGACAGGGACATAGTTAGATTGGAAAACAAACTCCCCCCCGCCCCCAGTGCAGTAATGCAGAAGTTGGGGGGGATATCAAGGTACCAGGGTTCTCACTGATATGTGAGGGGGGAGGGAGGGGTTAAGCCCCATATTGGGCATCCTTTGCCCCAGGGATCAGCACCAGGAAGTTGAATCCCTATAATATCTAGCTTTTCAAATCAGTGGGGCTTAACTGTGTGAGGGCTAGAGGGCTATGGAGAATGGAGACTCTGTTTTTAAGGGCCTGCGAACAGTTTCACTTACTTGGAGACCCAGCATAGAGACAGCAGTTTGAAAAGTGCCTGGAACATACATGAAGGAGATTGACTAATTTTAGTGCCTGTGCCAGAGGGGCAGGGATCTGTAGGAAATTTCTCCAGCCAGAGAAGCACTGGAGGGCACCATTTTCTTGCTTTCCTTTAGCTGTCAGATACTTACTCTGACATTCGCCATCAACCTTGCTAGCAAACACTCATTTCACCTTCAGGTTCCCCTGTAGCCTGACATATATATCCCTGCAGGCATCCTTCCAGTGGTTACCATCCTACCACATCTTGGCAGGCAGCCTCAGTCAGGACCAGTGCCCCACTAGAAGCACCTTCAACCCTCCCACTCCCACCCAGGGGGAAGCCTTGGCTGGGATTGACACTACTCCATAGTGACTCATGCCCCATAGAATAGGGGACAGCCCTGCCCACCAGCATGGCTGCAACAGTTGTGGCTAGGCTTTACAGCAGTCACCCTGGGGATTAACTGCACCTACCAGCATGCCTGCAGCAACCACAGCCAGGCCTCTTAGCCAACCAGGCTGGAGACTGACTCTACCCCTCCACAGTGCCCATAGCAGTAACAGCCAGGCATTACAGCCAGTCCCACCCACCAGTGTGCTCCTAGCATTCATGACCCAGGCACAACAGGGGGGTACATGCAGCCACACAGAGGATACCCCTGAACCACCTGGTTCTAGTGACTGGGAAGCTTGTGTTTCTGGGCCCCAAAAGATACTTTCTACATAAGGCCACTACCTTCAAGACAGAAATGTAGCTGACCTTACTAATATATAAAAACAGACACAGAGAATCAGACAAATTGAACAGAGGAATATGTTCTGAATGAAAGAATAAGACAAAACCTCAAAAAGAGCTAAACAAAAAGGAGTTAAGCAATCTGCCTAATGGAGTTCAAAGTAATAGTCATAAAGATGATCACTAAACTGGAAAGAAAAATGCATGAACTCACTGAGAAATTTCATTAAAAAGATAGAACTGCAAAAAAGATTTAGAACTGAAGAATACTGTACTGGGGAATCAGCAGCAGATTAGAGGATGCAGAACAGATCAGTAAGCTGCAGGACAGGGTAGTGGAAATCATTCAAGCTGAATGGCAAGAAGAAAAAAGAATTTAAAATATGAGGATACATGGGGGTGTCTGGGTGGCTCAATGAGTTAAGCATCTGGCTTTGCCTCAGGTCATGATCTCAGTTTATGAGTTCAAGCCCCACATTGGGCTCTCTGCTGTCAGCACAGAGCCTGCTTCAGATCCACTGTCTCCCTCTCTCTCTGCTCCTCCCCTGCACTCATGTATGCGTTCTCTCTCAAAACTAAATAAACATTAAAAACAAACAAACAAACAAACCAAACACCCAGGATAAGTGAAGGAGCCTCTAGGACAACATCAAGCATACTAAATTCAAAGGAGAAGAGAGAGAAGAGGCAGAAAACTTATTTGAAGAAATAATAGCTGAAAACTTAGGAAATCTGGGGAAGCAAACAGACATCCAGGTCCATGGAACACAGAGAGCCCCAAGGAAGATGAACCTGAAGAGGTTCACACCAAAACACATAGTAATTAAAATGGCAAATGTTAAAGGTAGGAACTTCAAACCGGCAAGAGAAAAGCAGTTAGTTATATACAACAGAATACCCATAAGACTGTCAACTAATTTCTCAGCAGAAAGTTTGTAGACCAGAAGGGAGTGGCATGATATATTCAAGCATGAAAGAAAACAACTTACAGCTAACAATACTCTACCCAGCTAGGTTATTACTCAGAATTGAAGGAAACCCTAAAGAGTTTCCCAGATAAACAAAGGTTAAAGGAGTTTATCACCACTAAATCAGCCTTATGAGAAATGTTAAAGGGAACTCCTTAAGTGGAAGGAAAAGGCCATAACTAGAAGAAAATTAGGAAAACATTTCACAGGTAAAACAAACACACTAAAAAGTAGTGAGTTAATCACTTATAAAGCCAGTATAGAAATTAAAACAGAAAAGGATTATAATCAGTTATATTTATAAAAATTAGCCAAGGGATACACAAAATAAAAAGATGTAAAACATGACATCATATTTGTAAAATATGTAGGTGGGAGAAAAATTTAGTGCTTTTAGAATGTGTTCACATGTAAGTGACCATCTATGTAATATAGACTGCTATATATGTAAGATTGTTATATATGAACTCATTGGTAACCAGAAATCAAACACCTATAATACTGACAAAACAGAAAAGAATCCAAGTATAACACTAAAAAATGCCTTCAAACCACAAGTAGAGAGAGCAAGAGAAGAAGAAAGGAACAGAGAATTGCAAAAACAACCAGGAAGCAGTTAACAAAATGGGAATAAGAATATGCCTATTAATAATAAATGTAAATGTAAGTGGACTAAATGTTGCAATCAAAAGTCCCATTCAATGTGGCTGAATGGATGAAAAATCAAGATCTATCTATATGCAACCTACAAGAGATTCATTTTAGATATAAGGATACATAGTGAAAGGATGGAAAAAGATGTTTTGTACAAATGGAAACCAAAAGAAAGCAGAGAGGGCTATACTCAGACAAAACAGACTTTAAAACAGAGTGAGAAAAGACAAGGGCATTAAATAATGGTAAATGGAACAGTGTAGCAGGAAGTTACAATATTTGTAAATATTTATGCATGCAACATAGGAGCACCTAAGTATATAAAACAAATATTAACAGACCTAAAAGTAGAGACTGACAACAATACAATAATAGTAGTGGACTTTAATACCTTACTTATATCATTACATGGATCATCCAGAAAAAAAGTCCATAAGGAAGCATTGTCCTTAAACAGCACATTAGACCAGATATATTTATTAGATAAACACAGAACATTGCATCCAAAAGTAGCAGAATACACATTCTTCTCAAGAGCATGTGGAACATATTTCAGTATAGATCATATTTCAGACCATGAAAAAGTCTCAGTTTAAGAAGATTGAAGTAATACCAAGCATTTTTTATACCACAATGGTATGAAACTAGAAATAAATCACAAAATGAAAATTGAGAAAAGCACAAATATATGGAGATTAGACAACACACTACTGAACAGCCAGTGAATCTGTGAGGAAGTCAAAAGATAAATTAAAAAATACCTTGAGAGAAATGAAAATGAAGCATAGCAAAATCTGTGGGATTCAGGAAAGCTGTTTTTTTTTTTTTTTTTTTTTTTTATGACATTTATTGTCAAATTGGTTTCCATACAACACCCAGTGCTCATCCCTGGAAAAGCAGTTCTAAGAGGGAAGTTCATAGTGATATAAGCCTACCTTAAGAAGTAAGAAAAATCCCAAATAAACAATCTAACTTTATACCCAAAGGAACTAGATAAAGGGGAACAAATGAAGCTCAGAGTTGGTAGAAGGAATGAAATAATAAAGATTGGATTGAAAAAAGAAAATATAGACTAAAAGGAAATAGAAAAGATCAATGAAACTAAGAACTGGTTATTTCAAAAAATAAATGAAATTGATAATCCTTTAGCCAGACTCATCAAGGAAGAAAAAAAGAGAAATAAATAAAATCAGAAATGAAAGAAGGGAAGTAACAACTGATACCAAAGATAATACAAAAGATTATAAGAGACTGCTATGAACAATTCTGTTCCAACAGATTGGACATCCTGAAAGAAATGGATAAAATTCCTAGAAATATAGAATCTATTAGGAATGAATCATGAAGAAATAGAAAATCCAAATAGACCATTTGTAACAAGGAGTTTGAATCCATAATCAAAAACCTCCCAACCAACAAAATTCCAGGACTAGATGGCTTCACTGGTAAATTGTACCTCAAACTCTTCCAAAAAAATTGAAGAGTGGAGAATGTTTCCCAGTTAATTTCATGAGGCCAGTATTACCCTAATACCAAAACCAGAGAAGCGTACCACAAAAAAAAAAAAAAGAAAAGAAAATTACAGGCCAATACCCTGATGAACACATATGAAAAAAAAACTTCAACAAAATGTTAGCAAACCTAATTCAACAAAGCATTAAAAAGATCATACACCATGAACAAATGGCTTTTATTGAAGGGATATAAGGATGGTTCAACATCCTCAAATCAGTCAATATGATCTACCATGTGTAAAAATTAAGGATAAAAATCATGATCATCTCAACAGATGCAGAAAAAGGATTTAACAAATTTCAAAATCCATTTATGATAAAAACTCTCAACAAAGCAAGTATGGAGGGAATGTACCTCAACATAATAAAGGCCATGTATGACAGACCCAAAGGTAACATCATACTCAACAATGAGAAGCTAAGAGTTTTTTCTCTAATATCAGGAAGAAGACAAGAGTGCCCACTCTCACCACTTCTACTCAGCATAGTATTAGGTAGTTAGGCAAGAAAAAGAAATAAAAGGCATCCAAATTAGAAAGAAGTAAAGTTGTCATTATTTGTGGATAAAATTTTATATATAGAAAACCCTAAAGATTCCACCAAAAAGCTGTCAGAACTAAGAAACAACTTCAGTAAACTTGCAGGATGCAAAATCAGTATACAAAAATCTGTTGTTTTTGTGCACTAACAAAGAAAAATTAAGAAACCAATGTCATTTACAATTGCATCAAAAATGATAAAATACCTGGGAATAAATTTAACAGAGACAGTGGAAGACCTTTACATTGGAAAGTACAAGATACTGATGAAAGAAACAGAAGAAGACACAAGTAAATGGAAAGAATTATATGTTCATAGATTGAAAGAATTAGTATTGTTTAAATCTCTGTATTACCCAAAGCAATTTATAGGTTTCAGTGCAATCCTTATCAAAATCGCAGTCACATTTTTCATAGAAATAGAATGAACAATTCTGAAATTTGGTTTTTTTTCTTAATATATGAAGTTTATTGTCAAATTGGTTTCCATACAACACCCAGTGCTCATCCCAAAAGATGCCCTCTTCAATACCTATCACCCACCCTTACCTCCCTCCCACCCCTCATCAACCCTCAGTTTGTTCTCAGTTTTTAAGACTCTCTTATGCTTTGGCTTTGTCCCACTCTAACCTCCTTTTTTTTTTCCTTCTCCTCCCCCATGGGTTTCTGTTAAGTTTCTCAGGATTCACATAAGAGTGAAACCATATGGTATCTGTCTTTCTCTGTATGGCTTATTTCACTTAGTTAGCATCACACTCTCCAGTTCCATCCACATTGCTACAAAGGGCCATATTTCATTCTTTCTCATTGCCACGTAGTACTCCATTGTGTATATAAACCACAATTTCTTTATCCATTCATCAGTTGATGGACATTTAGGCTCTTTCCATAATTTGACTTTTGTTGAGAGTGCTGCTATAAACATTGGGGTAAAAGTGCCCTTATGCATCAGTACTCCTGTATTCCTTGGGTAAATTCCTAGTAGTGCTACTGCTGGGTCATAGGGTAGGTCTACTTTTAATTTTTTGAGGAACCTCCACACTGTTTTCCAGAGCGGCTGCACCAGTTTGCATTCCCACCAACAGTGCAAGAGGGTTCCCGTTTCTCCACATCCTCTCCAGCATCTGTAGTCTCCTGATTTGTTCATTTTGGCTACTCTGACTGGCGTGAGGTGGTATCTGAGTGTGGTTTTGATTTGTATTTCCCTGATGAGGAGCGACATTGAGCATCTTTTCATGTGCCTGTTGGCCATCTGGATGTCTTCTTTAGAGAAGTGTCTATTCATGTTTTCTGTCCATTTTTTCACTGGATTACTTGTTTTTTGGGTGTGGAGTTTGGTGAGCTCTATAGATTTTGGATACTAGCCCTTTGTCCGATATGTCATTTGCAAATATCTTTTCCCATTCCGTCGGTCGCCCTTTAGTTTTGTTGGTTGTTTCCTTTGCTTTGCAGAAGCTTTTTATCTTCATAAGGTCCCAGTAATTCATTTTTGCTTTTAATTCCCTTGCCTTTGGGGATGTGTCAAGTAAGAAATTGCTGCGGCTGAGGTCAGAGAGGTCTTTTCCTGCTTTCTCCTCTAGGGTTTGATGGTCCTGTCTCACATTCAGGTCCTTTATCCATTTTGAGTTTGTTTTTGTGAATGGTGTAAGAAAGTGGTCTAGTTTCATCCTTCTGCATGTTGCTGTCCAGTTCTCCCAGCACCATTTGTTAAAGAGGCTGTCTTTTTTCCATTGGATATTCTTTCCTGCTTTGTCAAAGATTAGTTGACCATACTTGTGTCGGTCTAGTTCTGGGGTTTCTATTCTATTCCATTGGTCTATGTGTCTGTTTTTGTGCCAATACCATGCTGTCTTGATGATTAGAACTTTGTAGTAGAGGCTAAAGTCTGGGATTGTGATGCCTCCTGCTTTGGTCTTCTTCAAAATTACTTTGGCTATTTGGGGCCTTTTGTGGTTCCATAAGAATTTAAGATTGCTTGATCTAGCTTTGAGAAGAATGCTGGTGCAATTTTGATTAGGATTGCATTGAATGTGTAGCTAACTTTGAGTAGTATTGACATTTTAACAATATTTATTCTTCCAACCCATGAGCACGGAATGTTTTTCCATTTCTTTATATCTTCTTCAATTTCCTTCATAAGTTTTCTGTAGTTTTCAGCATACAGATATTTTACATGTTTGGTTAGGTTTATTCCTAGGTATTTTTTGCTTCTTGGTGCAATTGTGAATGGGATCAGTTTCTTTATTTGTCTTTCTGTTGCTTCATTATTATTCTGTTATTCATTATTCATTTTTCTGTTGCTTCATTATTATAAGAATGCAGCCAATTTCTATACATTGATTTTGTATCCTGCAACTTTGCTGAATTCATGTATCAGTTCTAGCAGACTTTTGGTGGAGTCTATTGGATTTTCCACGTATAATATGTCATCTGCAAAAAGTGAAAGCTTGACATCATCTTAGCCAATTTTGATGCCTTTGGTTTCCTTTTGTTGTCTGATTGCTGATGCTAGAACTTGCAACACTATGTTAAACAACAGCTGTGAGAGTGGACATCCCTGTCGTGTTCCTGATCTCAGGGAAAAAGCCCTCAGTTTTTGCCCATTGAGGATGATATTAGCTGTGGGCTTTCATAAATGGCCTTTATGATGCTTAAGTATGTTCCTTCTATCCCGACTTTCTCGAGGGTTTTTATTAAGAAAGGATGCTGAATTTTGTCAAATGCTTTTTCTGCATCGATTGACAGGATCATATGGTTCTTTTCTTTTCTTCTATTAATGTGATGTATCGCATTGATTGATTTGTGAATGTTGAACCAGCCCTGCATCCCAGGAATGAATCCCAGTTGATCATGGTGAATAATTCTTTTTCTATGCTGTTGAATTCGACTTGCTAGTATGTTATTGAGAATTTTTGCATCCATATTCATCCGGGATATTGGCCTCTGGTTCTCTTTTTTTACTGGGTCTCTGTCTGGTTTAGGAATCAAAGTAATACTGGCTTCATAGAATGAGTCTGGAAGTTTTCCTTCTCTTTCTATTTTTTGGAGCAGCTTGAGAAGGATGCTTTATATCTGCTTTAAACGTCTGGTAGAACTCCCCTGGGAAGCCATCTGGTCCCGGACTCTTATTTGTTGGGAGATTTTTGATAACTGATTCAATTTCTTTACTGGTTATGGGTCTGTTCAAGCTTTCTATTTCCTCCTGATTGAGTTTTGGAAGTGTGTGGGTGTTTAGGAATTTGTCCATGTCTTCCAGGTTGTCCAGTTTGTTGGCATATAATTTTTCATAGTATTCCCTGATAATTGCTTGTATTTCTGAGGGATTGGTTGTAATAATTCCATTTTCATTCATGATTTTATCTGTTTGGGTCATCTCCCTTTTCTTTTTGAGAAGCCTGGCTAGAGGTTTATCAATTTTGTTTATTTTTACAAAAAAATAACTCTTGGTTTCATTGATCTGCTTTATAGTTTTTTTAGATTCTATATTGTTTATTTCTGCTCTGATTTTTATTATTTCTCTTCTGTTGGGTTTGGGGTGTCTTTGCTGTTTTGCTTCTATTTCCTTTAGGTGTGCTGTTAGATTTTGTATTTGGGATTTTACATGTTTCTTGAGATAGGCCTGGATGCAGTGTATTTTCCTCTCAGGACTGCCTTCGCTGCATCCCAAAGTGTTTGAATTGTTGTATTTTCATTTTCGTTTGTTTCCATATATTTTTTAATTTCTTCTCTAATTGCCTGGTTGACCCATTCATTCTTTAGTAGGGTGTTCTTTAACCTCCAATGCTTTTGGAAGTTTTCCAGACTTTTTCCTGTGGTTGATTTCAAGCTTCATAACATTGTGGTCTGAAAGTATGCATGGTATGATCTCAATTCTTGTATACTTATGAAGTGCTGTTTTGTGACCCAGTATGTGATCTATCTTGGAGAATGTTCCATGTGCACTCGAGAAGAAAGTATATTCTGTTGCTTTGGGATGCAGAGTTCTAAATATATCTGTCAAGTCCATCTGATCCAATATGTCATTCAGGGCCCTTGTTTCTTTATTGACCGTGTGTCTAGATGATTGTTGTAAGTGGAGTATTAAAGTCCCCTACAATTACCACATTCTTATCGATAAGGTTGCTTATGTTTGTGAGTAATTGTTTTATATATTTGGGGGCTCCTGTATTTGGCGCATAGACATTTATAATTGTTAGCTCTTCCTGATGGATAGACCCTGTAATGCCCTTCTTCATCTCTTGTTACACCTTTAATTTAAAGTCTAGTTTGTCTGATATAAGTATGGCTACTCCAGCTTTCATTTGGCTTCCAGTAGCATGATAAATAGTTCTCCATCCCCTCACTCTCAATCTGAAGGTGTCCTCAGGTCTAAAATGAATGTCTTGTAGACAGCAAATAGATGGGTCTTGGTTTTTTTTTTTATATATTCTGATACCCTGTGTCTTTAGGTTGGCGCATTTAGTCCATTTACATTCAGTGTTGTTATAGAAAGATATGGGTTTAGAGTCATTGTGATGTCTGTAGGTTTCATGCTTGTAGTGATGTCTCTGGTACTTTGTCTCACAAGATCCCCCTTAGGATCTCTTTTAGGGTTGGTTTCGTGGTGATGAATTCCTTCCGTTTTTGTTTGTTTGGGAAGACCTTTATCATCTTCTATTCTGAATGACAGTTTTCCTGGATAAAGGATTCTCGGCTGCATATTTTTTTCTGTTCATCACATTGAAGATTTCCTGCCATTCCTTTCTGGCCTGCCAAGTTTCAGTAGAGAGATCAGTCACGAGTCTTATAGGTCTCCCTTTATATGTTAGAGCACGTTCATCCCTAGCTGCTTTCAGAATTTTCTCTTTATCCTTGTATTTTGCCAGTTTCACTATGATATGTCGTGCAGAAGATCGATTCAAGTTACGTCTGAAGGGAGTTCTCTGTGCCTCTTGGATTTCAATGCCTTTTCCTTCCCCAAATCAGGGAAGTTCTCAGCTATGATTTCTTCCAGTACACCTTCAGCACCTTTCCCTCTCTCTTCCTCCTCTGGAATACCAATTATGCGTAGATTATTTCTCTAGTGCATCACTGAGTTCTCTAATTTTCCCCTCATTTTCCTGGATTTTTTTTATCTCTCTTTTTTTTCTCAGCTTCCTCTTTTTCCATAATTTTATCTTCTAGTTCACCTATTCTCTGCCTCTTCAATCTGAGCTATGGTCACCTCCATTTTATTTTGCAGCTTATTTATAGCATTTTTTAGCTCCTCCTGGCTGTTTCTTTGTCCCTTGATCTCTGTAGCAATAGATTCTCTGTTGTCCTTTATACTGTTTTAAAGCCCAGCAATTAATTTTATGACTATTATTTTAAATTCACTTTCTGTTATAGTGTTTAAATCGTTTCTGGTCAGTTCGTTAGCTGTCGCTACTTCCTGGAGTTTCTTTTGAGGGGAATTCTTCCCTTTCATCATTTTGGATAGTCCCTGGAGTGGTGTGGAACTGCAGGGCACTTCCCCTGTGCTGTCTTGAATAAATCGCGTTGGTGGGCGGGGCCACAGTCAGACCTGATGTCTGCCCCCAGCCCACTGCTGGGGGCACAGTCAGACTGGTGTGTACCTTCTCTTCCCCTCTCACCTCTCCCATAGTGCGGGATTCACTGTGGGGACTGTGGGGTGGTGTGGCCTCTGTCTGGGCTACTTGCACACTGCCAGGCTTGTGGTGCTGGGGATCTGGCATATTAGCTGGGGTGGATCGGCAAGGTGTACAGGGGCAGGAGGGGCAGGCTCAGCTCGCTTTTCCTTGGAGATCCACTTTGGGAGGGGCCTTGCGGCACTGGGAGGGAGTCAGACCTGCCGGAGGGATGGATCTGCAGAAGCACAGCATTGGGTGTTTGCGGGGAGCAAGCAAGTTCACTGGCAGGAACTGGTTCCCTTTGGGATTTTGGCTGAGGGATGGGCGAGGGAGATGGCACTGGCGAACAACTTTGTTCCCCGCCAAGCTGAGCTCTGTCGTCCGGGGTTCAACAACTCTCCCTCCCGTTGTCCTGTAGCCCTCCCGCTCTCCGAGCAGAGCTGTTAACTTATAAACTTCCAGGTGTTAAGTCCCGCTTGTTGTCAGAACACACTCCGTCCGGCCCCTCTGCTTTTGAAGGCAGACTTGGGAGCTCTGTTTTGCCGGCAGGCTGCCCCTCCGCCCCGGCTCCCTCCCGCCAGTCCGTGGAGCGCACACCACCTCTCTGCCCTTCCTACCATCCTCCGTGGGCCTCTTGTCTACACTTGGCTCCGGAGAATCCGTTCTGCTAGTCTTCTGGTGGTTTTCTAGGTTATTTAGGCAGGTGTGGGTGGAATCTAAGTGATCAGCAGGACACGGTGAGCCCAGAGTCCTCCTACGCCGCCATCTTCTCAGAATATTTCTGAAATTTGTATGGAACCACAAAAAGTCCTGAGTAGACAAAGGAATCTTGAGAAACAGGAACAAAGCTGAAGGCCTCACATTTCAAACTATATTACAAAGGTATGACCATCAAAACAGTATGATATTGGCATAAAAACAGATACCTAGATTGCTGCAGTGGAATAGACAGCACAGAAATAAACCCGCATATATATGGTCAATTAATTTATCCCCAAGAAGGCAAGATTATCAATGGAGAAAGCACAATGCCTTCAATAAATGGTTTGGAAAAACTGTACCGGTATCTTATTCTGTATACAAAAATTAATTCAGTATGGATTAAAGACTTGAATGCAAGATTTGAAATCATAGAACTACTAGAAGAAAACATAGGCAGTTAAGTTCCCCGAGATCAGTGTTAGTGATGGTTTTTGGTTTTTTCTTTTTGCATCTTACTTCAAAAGGTAGGGCAACAAATCAAAAATAAAGGGTACTACATCTAACTAAGAAGGTGTTGAACAAGAAAGGAAACTGTCAGTGAAAGCAAAAGACAGCCTATTGAATGTGAGAAGATATTTGGAAGCCATATATGTAATAAGGGGTTAATATTCAAAGTATATAAGGAACTCACACAATTCAATAACAAAAAAAAAATCCCATAAAAATGTACATTTTTCCAAAGAAAACATACGCATGACCCACTAACACATGAAAAGATGTACAGCATTACTAATCATCAGGGAACTGCAAATCAAAACCACAGTGAGATAGCATTGTTAGAATGGCTATTATCAAAAAGGCAAAAAAATTACAAATGTTAGGGCATAGAGAAAAAGGATCTATTATGCCCTGTTAGTAAGAATGTAAATTTGTGTAGCCACTCTGGAAAATAGTGTGTCGGTTCCTCAAAAAAACTAAAAATAAAACTATCGTATAATCTAGCAATTCTACTTCTGGATATCTGAAGAAACTGAAAACACTAATTTGAAAAGATATGATTATTGCAGTATTACTCACAATAACCAAGATACGGAAACAACCAAAGTGTCCATCTGTGGATGAATGGATAAAGAAGATGTTGTTAAGGGGTGCCTGAGTGGGTCAGTTGGTTGAGTGTCCCAATTCTTGATTTTGGCTCTGGTCCTGATCCCCGGATATTAGTATTGAGCCCTGTGTTGGGCTCCACACTGAGTGTGGAGCCTGCTTAAGATTCTCTCTCTCTCTCTGCTCTTTCCCTGATCCGCATGTGCTCTTCAAAATAAAAAAAAAGAAAAATGTGGTTTATATATATATATAACAGACACAATTCAGGCATATGAAAAATGAAATCTTGCCATTTGTGACAACATGGATGAATCTTTATGGCATTGTGCTAAGTAAAATAAGTCAGGCAGAGTAAGATGAATACCATATAATTTCATCTATATGTGAAATCTAAAAAGCAAAAGAAAGAACAAAAACAAAACTTATAGATGGAAAGAGTATATTGGTGGTTGCCAGAGTTGGGGTTGGGGGGGCATTGGAGAAGATCAAGAGATATAAACTTTCAGTTATAAAGTAAGTAATTTATGGGTAGCAATGTATAGAATGGTAACTAGAGCAACAGTACTGTATTTCATTTATGTAACTTTATATGGTGACAGGAGGAAACTAGACTTCTATGATCAATTCACAGTGCATGTAAATATTGAATCATTATGTTGTATACCAGAAATTAATGTTATTTGTAAATTATACCTCAATTTAAAAAAAAGGCATGGGTCTAATTCAGTAGTTTCCAAAGTCTAATGTCAATAGCATTAGATATTAGAGAGAATTCCAGGGCAGTTTATTTATGCCTATTTGTGCTTTTTTTGTTATACTTTCAACATTTCTTTTATGTGTGTTTTATAATGTACATAATATAGTGCTATATATACTTTGTAAATAAATATATACATATGGTAGAGTATATATGCTTGCAACTTTTTAAGGTAGGAGTACATAATAAAAGTTTTTGAAGACCGTATCTTTGATTACATCACTCAAGTGTCATTTGAGTATAATGAACCCACTGTGTGCTTATCTTTACCTTCTAGGAACTGAACATTTATTTCAGTTATTTTTACACAGAAAGTCTGTTTCACTGTATCATTTGTATATATAGCAACCAAGTTTCAGGAACTATTTTATAATACCAAACACTGCGGTATTTTGTTCTTGCTGAGAAAATAGTTTAAAACAAATTAGGTTCTCACAGTACTCTTTGATCTTTTAGCAGCTTTTGATTCTAGAGATGGGAGTCATTTGTGGATCAAACTGTATGATCTGAATTTAGAGCCCATGTTTTTAATGTTGCTTCAAAGCTTGTGTCATAATACCCCTGCTGGAATCAGATTAGATAACAGCCATATTTTAGCAGCTGAAATTCCAGGGTTAAAGAGAAGTGAATTGTGCTCTCTCTTTATTAAACATAGGTAAATAATCTAATTCAGTTTTGGTGATTTCGTATGTGCTTACCAGTCATAGTGATTAGAAAGACAAGCTGCTTCTCCACTCTTTTGACTGTGCCTTCCTTGAGAAATTAACAATCTTGTGAATTTATAGAATAATTCATTCCCAACATATTAGTGACAATCACGAATTGCCTTCTTCACCAAACATTTCATAATAGATAAAGGATTTTTGCATATTTCATTTATTCTTCACTTATTAACGGGAATAAGGTTACTCACCTCATAGAGTTGTTGGAAGGATTAAATGAGTAAAAACACTGTCTCACACATAGTAAGGGTTCAGGAAATATTAACCATTGTTCTATGGAAGAATAGTACTAAGTACCAGTGCTCCACTGGATGGCAGTGAATAGTGACTTGAGAGTTGGGGTCTTCCCTAGGTCCTCCTGCCGATTAGCTGTGTGGCTTTATCCCTTTCCTAATTTTTGTTCTTCATTTGTAAAATGATTATAATGACATTCTTTTCAGACACTTATTGATTAAATTAAATTAGAAAATAAGGTGCTAATCACAGTGTCTGGCCCATAGGAACTTTTATTAAACCCTTATGTTATAGCCTAGGAATTGCCAGTATTTTCTCAATTACAAATAGTAAAAATTCTGCTGTTGAGGTAGGTTGTTCAAATACCATTTTAAAGGCACAGGTACAGTCCACCTACACCTGCCTAAAGAACCCAGAAAACCGCCAGAGGATTAGCAGAACGGAGTCTCCGGAGCCAAGCGCAGATGAGAGGCCCACGGAAGAGGGTAGGAAGGGCGGCGAGGCGGTGCGCGCTCCACGGACTGGCGGGAGGGAGCCGGGGCGGAGGGGCGGCTCGCCGGCCAAGCAGAGCCCCCGAGTCGGGCTGGCAAAAGCGGAGGGGCCGGACGGACTGTGTTCCGACAGCAAGCGCGACTTAGCGTCTGGGAGGTCATAAGTTAACAGCTCTGCTCAGAAAGCAGGAAGGCTGGAGGACAAAGGGAGGGAGAGCGGCTGAGCCCCCGGACGGCAGAGCTCAGCTTGGCGGGGAACAAAGGCGCTCGCCAGCGCCATCTCCCCCGCCCATCCCCCTGCCAAAATCCCAAAGAGAACCAGTTCCTGCCAGGGAACTTGCTCGCTCCGCGCAAACACCCAACTCTGTGCTTCTGCGGAGCCAAACCTCCGGCAGCGGATCTGACTCCCTCCCGCTGCCACAGGGCCCCTCCTGAAGTGGATCACCTAAGGAGAAGTAAGCTAAGCCTGCCCCTCCGGCCCCCGTGCACCTTGCCTACCCACCCCAGCTAATACGCCAGATCCCCAGCACCACAAGCCTGGCAGTGTGCAAGTAGACCAGACGGGCCACACCACCCCACAGTGAATCCCGCCCCTAGGAGAGGGGAAGAGAAGGCACATACCAGTCTGACTGTGGCCCCAGGGGTGGACTGGGGGCAGACATCAGGTCGGACTGCGGCCCCGCCCACCAACTCCAGTTATACACCACAGCACAGGGGAAGTGCCCTGCAGGTCCTCACCGCTCCAGGGACTATCCAAAATGACCAAACGGAAGAATTCCCCTCAGAAGAATCTCCAGGAAATAACAACAGCTAATGAACTGATCAAAAAGGATTTAAATAATATAACAGAAAGTGAATTTAGAATAATAGTCATAAAATTAATCGCTGGGCTTGAAAACAGTATACAGGACAGCAGAGAATCTCTTGCTACAGAGATCAAGGGACTAAGGAACAGTCACGAGGAGCTGAAAAACGCTTCAAACGAAATGCAAAACAAAATGGAAACCACGACGGCTCGGATTGAAGAGGCAGAGGAGAGAATAGGTGAACTAGAAGATAAAGTTATGGAGAAGGAGGAAGCTGAAAGAAAGAGAGATAAAAAAATCCAGGAGTATGAGGGGAAAATTAGAGAACTAAGTGATACACTAAAAAGAAATAATATACGCATAATTGGTATCCCAGAGGAGGAAGAGAGAGGGAAAGGTGCTGAAGGGGTACTTGAAGAAATTATAGCTGAGAACTTCCCTGAACTGGGGAAGGAAAAAGGCATTGAAATCCAAGAGGCACAGAGAACTCCCTTCAGACGTAACTTGAATCGATCTTCTGCACGACATATCATAGTGAAACTGGCAAAATACAAGGATAAAGAGAAAATTCTGAAAGCAGCAAGGGATAAACGTGCCCTCACATATAAAGGGAGACCTATAAGACTCGTGACTGATCTCTCCTTTGAAACTTGGCAGGCCAGAAAGGCTTGGCACGATATCTTCAGTGTGCTAAACAGAAAAAATATGCAGCCGAGAATCCTTTATCCAGCAAGTCTGTCATTTAGAATAGAAGGAGAGATAAAGGTCTTCCCAAACAAACAAAAACTGAAGGAATTTGTCACCACGAAAGCAGCCCTACAAGAGATCCTAAGGGGGATCCTGTGAGACAAAGTACCAGAGACATCACTACAAGCATAAAACATACAGACATCACAATGACTCTAAACCCGTATCTTTCTATAATAACACTGAATGTAAATGGATTAAATGCGCCAACCAAAAGACATAGGGTATCAGAATGGATAAAAAAACAAGACCCATCTATTTGCTGTCTACAAGAGACTCATTTGAGATCTGAGGACACCTTTAGATTGAGAGTGAGGGGATGGAGAACTATTTATCATGCTACTGGAAGCCAAAAGAAAGCTGGAGTAGCCATACTTATATCAGACAAACTAGACTTTAAATTAAAGGCTGTAACAAGAGATGAAGAAGGGCATTATATAATAATGACAGGGTCTATCCATCAGGAAGAGCTAACAATTATAAATGTCTATGCGCCAAATACTGGAGCCCCCAGATATATAAAACAGTTACTCATAAACATAAGCAACCTTATTGATAAGAATGTGGTCATTCCAGGGGACTTTAACACCCCGCTTACAGAAATGGATAGATCATCTAGACACACAGTCAATAAAGAAACAAGGGCCCTGAATGATACATTGGATCAGATGGACTTGACAGATATATTTAGAACTCTGCATCCCAAAGCAACAGAATATACTTTCTTCTCGAGTGCACATGGAACATTCTCCAAGATAGATCATATACTGGGTCACAAAACAGCCCTTCATAAGTTTACAGGAATTGAAATTATACCATGCATACTTTCAGACCACAATGCTATGAAGCTTGAAATCAACCACAGGAAAAAGTCTGGAAAACCTCCAAAAGCATGGAGATTAAAGAACACCCTACTAACGAATGAGTGGGTCAACCAGGCAATTAGAGAAGAAATTAAAAAATATATGGAAACAAACGAAAATGAAAATACAACAATCCAAACGCTTTGGGACGCAGCGAAGGCAGTCCTGAGAGGAAAATACATTGCAATCCAGGCCTATCTCAAGAAACAAGAAAAATCCCAAATACAAAATCTAACAGCACACCTAAAGGAAATAGAAGCAGAACAGCAAAGGCAGCCTAAACCCAGCAGAAGAAGAGAAATCATAAAGATCAGAGCAGAAATAAACAATATAGAATCTAAAAAAACGGTAGAGCAGATCAACGAAACCAAGAGTTGGTTTTTTGAAAAAATAAACAAAATTGACAAACCTCTAGCCAGGCTTCTCAAAAAGAAAAGGGAGATGACC
Organism: Neofelis nebulosa; assembly: GCF_028018385.1. Classification (NCBI taxonomy): domain Eukaryota; kingdom Metazoa; phylum Chordata; class Mammalia; order Carnivora; family Felidae; genus Neofelis; species Neofelis nebulosa. The sequence goes on from NC_080787.1 coordinate 67,517,402, forward strand.
CAAATAGATAAAATCATGAATGAAAATGGAAATATTACAACCAATCCCTCAGAGATACAAACAATTATCAGGGAATACTATGAAAAATTATATGCCAACAAATTGGACAACCTTGAAGAAATGGACAAATTCCTAAACACCCACACTCTTCCAAAACTCAATCAGGAGGAAATAGAAAGCTTGAACAGACCCATAACCACCGAAGAAATTGAATCGGTTATCAAAAATCTCCCAACAAATAAGAGTCCGGGACCAGATGGCTTCCCAGGGGAGTTCTACCAGACGTTTAAAGCAGAGATAATACCTATCCTTCTCAAGCTATTCCAAGAAATAGAAAGGGAAGGAAAACTTCCAGACTCATTCTATGAAGCCAGTATTACTTTGATTCCTAAACCAGACAGAGACCCAGTAAAAAAAGAGAACTACAGGCCAATATCCCTGATGAATATGGATGCAAAAATTCTCAATAAGATACTAGCAAATCGAATTCAACAGCATATAAAAAGAATTATTCACCATGATCAAGTGGGATTCATTCCTGGGCTGCAGGGCTGGTTCAACATTCGCAAATCGATCAACGTGATACATCACATTAACAAAAAAAAAGAGAAGAACCATATGATCCTGTCAATCGATGCAGAAAAGGCCTTTGACAAAATCCAGCACCCTTTCTTAATAAAAACCCTTGAGAAAGTCGGGATAGAAGGAACATACTTAAAGATCATAAAAGCCATTTATGAAAAGCCCACAGCTAACATCATCCTCAATGGGGAAAAACCGAGAGCTTTTTCCCTGAGATCAGGAACACGACAGGGATGCCCACTCTCACCGCTGTTGTTTAACATAGTGCTGGAAGTTCTAGCATCAGCAATCAGACAACAAAAGGAAATCAAAGGCATCCAAATTGGCAAAGATGAAGTCAAGCTTTCGCTTTTTGCAGATGACATGATATTATACATGGAAAATCCGATAGACTCCACCAAAAGTCTGCTAGAACTGATACGTGAATTCAGCAAAGTTGCAGGATACAAAATCAATGTACAGAAATCAGTTGCATTCTTATACACTAACAATGAAGCAACAGAAAGACAAATAAAGAAACTGATCCCATTCACAATTGCACCAAGAAGCATAAAATACCTAGGAATAAATCTAACCAAAGATGTAAAAGATCTGTATGCTGAAAACTATAGAAAGCTTATGCAGGTAATTGAAGAAGATATAAAGAAATGGAAAGACATTCCCTGCTCATGGATTGGAAGAATAAATATTGTCAAAATGTCAATACTACCCAAAGCTATCTACACATTCAATGCAATCCCAATCAAAATTGCACCAGCATTCTTCTGGAAACTAGAACAAGCAATCCTAAAATTCATATGGAACCACAAAAGGCCCCGAACAGCCAAAGTAATTTTGAAGAAGAAGACCAAAGCAGGAGGCATCACAATCCCAGACTTTAGCCTCTACTACAAAGCTGTCATCATCAAGACAGCATGGTATTGGCATAAAAACAGACACATAGACCAATGGAATCGAATAGAAACCCCAGAACTAGACCCACAAACGTATGGCCAACTCATTTTTGACAAAGCAGGAAAGAACATCCAATGGAAAAAAGACAGTCTCTTTAACAAATGGTGCTGGGAGAACTGGACAGCAACATGCAGAAGGTTGAAACTAGACCACTTTCTCACACCATTCACAAAAATAAACTCAAAATGGATAAAGGACCTGAATGTGAGACAGGAAACCATCAAAACCTTAGAGGAGAAAGCAGGAAAAGACCTCTCTGACCTCAGCCGTAGCAATCTCTTACTCGGCACATCCCCAAAGGCAAGGGAATTAAAAGCAAAAGTGAATTACTGGGACCTTATGAAGATAAAAAGCTTCTGCACAGCAAAGGAAACAACCAACAAAACTAAAAGGCAACCAACGGAATGGGAAAAGATATTTGCAAATGACACATCGGACAAAGGGCTAGTATCCAAAATCTATAAAGAGCTCATCAAACTCCACACCCGAAAAACAAATAACCCAGTGAAGAAATGGGCAGAAAACATGAATAGACACTTCTCTAAAGAAGACATCCAGATGGCCAACAGGCACATGAAAAGATGTTCAACGTCGCTCCTCATCAGGGAAATACAAATCAAAACCGCACTCAGATACCACCTCACGCCAGTCAGAGTGGCCAAAATGAAGAAATCAGGAGACTATAGATGCTGGAGAGGATGTGGAGAGACGGGAACCCTCTTGCACTGTTGGTGGGAATGCAAATTGGTGCAGCCGCTCTGGAAAGCAGTGTGGAGGTTCCTCAGAAAATTAAAAATAGACCTACCCTATGACCCAGCAATAGCACTGCTAGGAATTTATCCAAGGGATACAGGGGTACTGATGCATAGGGGCACTTGTACCCCAATGTTTATAGCAGCACTCTCAACAATAGCCAAATTATGGAAAGAGCCTAAATGTCCATCAAGTGATGAATGGATAAAGAAATTGTGGTTTATGTACAAAATGGAATACTACATGGCAATGAGAAAAAATGAAATATGGCCTTTTGTAGCAACGTGGATGGAAGTGGAGAGTGTGATGCTAAGTGAAATAAGCCATACAGAGAAAGACAGATACCATATGGTTTCACTCTTATGTGGATCCTGAGAAACGTAACAGAAACCCATGGGGGAGGGGAAGGGAAAAAAAAAAAAAAAAAGAGGTTAGAGTGGGAGAGAGCCAAAGCATAAGAGACTGTTAAAAACTGAGAACAAACTGAGGGTTGATGGGGGGTGGGAGGGAGGGCAGGGTGGGTGATGGGTATTGAGGAGGGCACCTTTTGGGATGAGCACTGGGTGTTGTATGGAAACCAATTTGACAGTAAATTTCATATATTAAAAAATAAATAAATAAATAAATAAATAAATAAATAAATAAATAAAAATAAAAAAATAAAAATAAAAAAAAATAAAATAAAAAATAAAGGCACAGGTACAAACAAAAGCCCATAGGCATTTTGACTAAATGTGCTTATGTGCTTCTTACTCTGCCTTTCCTGAGGTTCATCAGTTTATCTTTAATCATTTACTGAAAGGAAACTAAGATACTAACTAATACTCATTTGTTGTGATTCAGTTACAGGTTTCTAGATATCTCTTCCCTTTAAATGCCTTATGAACCCTCATTGTTTGATCTTTATTTTAAAGTTTATTTATTTATTTTGAGAGAGTGCTCGAGAGTTGGGGAGGGGCAGAGAGAGAGGGAGAGAGGGAATCCCAAGCAGGCTCTGTACTGTCAGCACAGAGCCAGACTTGGGGCTCAAACCCATGAACCGAGAGATCATGCCATGAGTCGAAATCAAGAGTCAGACTCTTAACTGACTGACCCAGGCACCCCGAATCACTGTTTATTCTTTTATTTCATTTTCCTTTTTTGGTGAGTTTGGGGCCCTTAAATTTTAATATTATATCCTGTTTTATCCTTCTTGGAAATGCAGATTGTGTACATCATAGTAGCATTACATTTTACCTAGACTGGATTGGGTTAAATACACTAACTAGTCAGTTTGCTCTGTTATCAGGGATACCCTTAACATTTTTTTAAATGAGAAAATTATTATTGTATTTGTCTTTTTAAAAATCACATTATGTAATGGACTAAACATATTTTGTCATAATTTTATTTATTTATTTTTAATGTTTATTTTATTTTTGAGAGAGAGAGAGAGAGAGAGACAGAGCATGAGTAGGCGAAGGGCAGGGAGAGAGGGAGACACGGAATCTGAAGCAGTCTTCAGGCTCTGAGTGGTCAGCACAGAGCCTGACTTGGAGCTTGAACTCACTGACTGTAAGGTCTTGACCTGAGCTGAAGTTGGACCCTTAACCGACTGAGCCACCCAAGCGCTCCTGTTTTGTGATAGTTTTAAATAGGTGCCTGAGTAGCTCAGTTGGTTAAGCGTCTGACCTCAGCTCAGGTTATGATCTCACAGTTTGTGGATTTGAGCCCCACATCAGGCTCTATGCTGACAGCTCAGAGCCTGGAGCCTGCTTCAGATTCCGTGTCTCCCTCACTCTCTGCCCCTTCTCTGCTTGCGCTCAGTCTCTCTTTCTCTCATAAATAAAGATTAAAAAAATTTTTTTAAATTATTTTTTCCCTTTTTGCCTCACGTTTACATGTTGTAATGTCTTCATCTGTGTGAAGATCTGTGATCTTGCTCAAAGTTCAACATTATGGTTGGTATTAGGAAGCCTAATCTCTAAGATGGAGTGAGAATTTATTGAAAAAAAGTCTCATTTGTTTAAAACAAACTGAAATTTCGAAGAAGTTCTAAATACTTTCACCTCTGTCTTAAATTTCTTAAAAGATGTTGTATTATCAACATGTAATCTCAATGAGAGTATGTAGTTGCTGTGTTTACTTTTATATTTCAGTATCACTGGATATTGTCATTTTTGAATCCTTCCTTAAATAATTACTGAAACGAATAAAATAAAAATGGGTTAACAGCTGACATTTCCTTAAAAGTGAACTTATCAAAACTTTGGTCTATGTTTTAGAAAGAAAAGGAAAAAAAAAAGGAAGAGAAAAAGAAAGAAAAGGAACCAGAAAAGCCTGCAAAACCTCTTACAACTGAAAAGGTAAAATTCCTTTAAAAAAAAAAACCTATTAAGATTACCATCCTATTTTTGTATTCTTACATGAATGTCTTTGGGATATTTACAATATGTGAATTGTCATTCTGTCAGTAAGTATGTTTTGAATGAATATGTGTGCTAAGCATGTCCTTCTAGATTGTCCTATATAAGTTTTAGTTATATATGTACGAGTATAGATCATGTGAGGTCCTCAAGGTCATTCTCTATTAATGACATAAAGAATGGTGTTTTTAGTTTTCATGCACAGACTTCAGTGAAAGTTTAGAGAATGAAGAGTTCATACCTGAAGGGGTCTTCAGAAAAGACTCCATTCATAGGGGTAAGCATTTGAGGTAGATTTTGAATTGTAGGTAGAATTAAAGTGGAAGGCAAGAATATATCATTTGGAGAGAACACCTGAGGACAGGCATAGAAACTGAAAATACACAAAATATATTTAGAAAAATAGTAGTGGAGTTTGAAGAAAGATGATATTTATGTAAAGAAAGTAGTGAAAAATAAGACCAGTATGGTAGATTGAGCTCAAATTGTAGAAGACTTTAAAGTCTAGGTTGATTATTTCTTAGAGGAAAGGCTGTGGGCATCATTTCCAAGTTTGCAAAGCAGAGATAAACCTAATTCAGAACGGTTCTTTTGGAACATTATTTTGGCAGCAGTGTACAAGATAGATGTGACTAGGCAAGCTAGAGGTAAAGAGAACATTAGCTTTTTATTATTACTTTTTTTTTTTTTTTTTTTGGAGAGAGAACATGCATGCTTGCGTGCATGCAAGTAGTGGAGGAACAGAGGGAGAGAGAATCTTAAGCAGGCTTCGTGCCCATTGTGGAGCCCAACCTGGGGGTTGATCTCATGATCTAAGCTGATACCAAGAATTGGATGCTTAACTGAGCCATCCAGGCACCCCAGAACATTAGCTTTTTTTTTTTTTTTTTTTTAATTTTTTAAATCTTTTTTATTTTAGAGAAAGAGAGAGTGTGAGCAGGGAAGGAACAGAGAGAGAGGGAGACACAGAATCCCAAGCAGGGTCCAGTCTCTGAGCTGTCAGCATAGAGTCTGACATGGGACTCAAACTCACGAACTGTGAGTTCATGACCTGAGCCAAAGTCTGAAGCTTAACTGACTGAGCCACCCAGGTTTCCCCAGAGCATTATCTTTTTAAAAGGCATTAGTTACATAATTATGGTAGCTTGACTTTGAATGTGTTTGATCATGAAAATATGGAAGCATGGTAAAGGAGTTGTCAGTAAAGGGAACATCCTTGATAGTAGTTGAAATTTTAAAAATTGACCTAATGCATGCATAAATTACATATACAAGATGCATGCCTTTAAAGCATACAATGCAGATACATACTGGTTCTTTCTCTGCTATTTATTTATTTATTTATTTATTTATAATTTTATTTATTTTTGAGAGAGAGAGTGTGTGTGTATGAGGGAGAGAGAGAATCACAAGCAGGCTCTGCACTGTCAGCATGGAACGAAATGTGATGCTCAAACCCTTGGACCTCAAGATTATGACCTGAACCAAAATCAAAGAGTTGGTTGCTTAACTGACTAAGCCACCCAGGCGCCCCTCATTTATTAAAGCAATCTCTACCTTCAAAGAGTTGCAAACATGACTTTAGCACTTAAAATGTACCAAGTATCCCAAGACTCTTCAGTCCTTCATATAGCAAACTCTCCACTATCTAACCCCTTCCTAGAGGTCTCCATTCTTTATACCAGTTAAGACTTGTCCATTGTTGCCTAAACATACTTTCCATTTCTGTTCACTAAGTTTCTCTGCCAAGAATGTCCTTTCCTTTCCCCACCTTTTACCTAAAGTTTACTCATTCTACCTTTTCCATGAAGCTCCTCCAAATATCTCAACTAGACAACATTTTTCCCTTCCTCAAAATACTGGCAACGTTGTCATACATTTGATTTTATTACTTCCTATTTATATTATTGTTTAATCGTATTTTCAGATAACTTTTCTTATCTAGCACTGATGCACAGATGCATCAGTCAGGTGGGGACCAAGTCTTATGTTTCTTTGTTTTCTAACAGTTCTTGTGTGTAGTAGATATTTAGGATAAATATATGTACATTGATTCGTTGATGTTTTTCATCTTTAGTGTCTTGATTGCAAGGTCATGCAGAACAGTTAATAAACTGCAGCTTATTACTAAAATTAATTTATTAAATACTAAGATTGTAAGAACTTTGCTAAATGGAATTCTTTGCAATATTTATTTGGAATACTTTTCAGTTAAAGTTAATTTTTTTTAATATCACTTTGTTTTAATGATAGTTTAATGAATTAAAATCTTACCTTTCATCAAATTAAGTTTAGATGTTAAATATTACATTTTTTGAAAGTTGTAATTAAGTTGGTGATTATAACTTGGTTACTTAAGTAGCTTTAATTCTCCTCTGGTAACTTTCTCTATAGCATGTATCAGTAAGCCCTAAGTGAAGTGTCTTACAATTTCCTGTTTCATTAGAAAGGAATTTTAAAATCACTAGTAGATGTTATCTTTTGTTTCCAGAAATTGGAAATATCAAAATAGTTTTTGTGGTACTTGACAAGATATATCTACTTTTAAAATACCATATATTTATTTTCTCTCTTAAAAAAAAAAAAACCTTACCATTGAAATATAGTGAGCATTTTGATGTAGTAAACTTACATGTTTCATAGGCTTGTTTGTAAATATTTGCCTTCTGTTGCTTCCTGTGAAAAACGGTCACAGCAGTTACCTAAGAACTGAGTCTGTGGGTTGGGAGCTTGAGAAGAGCAGTTCAGAGTGTGTGAACAGTGAGAATCTAGGCTGATTCCTATATTATTTCCTTTTGATACTTAGGTTTTATTAAACTCAGTTCACACATCTTCTGTTATTCTTACTCAACTTACATTAGGACTTCTGCTGTTGATGATGGGAGCCTTGCTGAAAGAATAATCATGTAGAGGGAAACACTTTAGTTCCTATAAAAATTTTGCAGTTAAGATAATGCAGAGTGTATAGGAAGGAAGATATAGTTATTTTGTTTTTTAATGTTTATTTTTTTGAGTGAGTGCAAATGGGAGGACACAGGAAGAGAAGGGGACAGAGTATCTGAAGCAGGCTCTGTGCTGACTGCAGAGAGCCCGATGTGGGTCACAAACTCATGAATTGTGAGATCATAATCTGAGCTGAAGCTGGACACTGAATCAACTGAGCCACCCAGGTGCCCCAAGGAAGATACATTTACAAGTGTTACTATTTGGAAGGGTGTCTGAGTGCTCAGTCAGTTAAGCCTCTGACTCTTGGTTTCAGCTCAGGTCATGATCTCACAGTTCGTGAGTTGGAGACCCATGGCAAACTTGGGGTTTGCCTCCTCTGCTCCTATGCTCTCTGTCTCTCTCTTTTTCTGTCTCTCTCAAAATAAATAAATGAAACTTAAAAAAAAAGAAACCAGTGTAACAGTGAGGGAACTGAAAGGAAAATAGTACAAATAAAGAAGCTTTATAGCATATAGGCATTTTCATATGTATATTTTCATATGTAATATGCATTTTTCTTTATATTCTCTGTGAACTGATATTTTAAGCAGGCATATATAATCTGCAGAGGAGAAATTAGTAGTAATATTGATGAAAGTAATAGCAATAGTAGAATAAAATCATCAATATAAAGTAATAGTTGGCTTTATTAACTATCTCCTATATTCCAGGAACTTACAGGTGTACAATTTATGTGTACAGTGTGTGTGTAAAGTGACCACCCATGTATTCATGGTATAAATCAGGAAGTAGATCATGGCCAGCACCCCAGAAACTGCCCCACTCAATACCATTCCCAATAAAAAAATAACTTCCCTTCTCCACAGAAGTGATAATTTCTTTGCATTTTAGAAATAGTTTTACCTTCTCTGCATGTATTTCTAAATAGTGTGGTTTTTAATTTTTTAAACATATGAATGAAGTGATATCACATATATTCTTTTGTATTTTCCTTTTTTTAGTTAGCATTTTATTTATAAGGGTCATACTGGATTTAGTTACAGTTTGTTCAGTTAATTGTTTTAGTATTTATATATATATTTGTATATATAAGTTTATATATACATTATTTATATATATATAAAGTATTTATACAAAGTATAAATTACAAAGTATATATAAAGTATAAATACTTTATATATATAAATACTTTATAAAGTATATAAAGTATTTATATATATAATATATATAAATACTAAAACAATTAACTGAATTGAATATATATATATATATATTCCTTGTTTTATTTATCCATTCCACTGTTGATAAACATTTGGATTATATCCAGGCTTTAGCTGTTACAAATAGTGCTGCTGTGAACACTTTTGTACTTGGATCCAAGCATGCATTTCTTTAGGATATTCTTAGGAATACAATTGTTGGGTCGTGACCTATCTTGAACTTTTCTATAGGATTAAATGGTTTTTCAAATTGTATACCAAATGTTTTCTGGTCTTCCCACATTTTTTTTTTTTTTTTGAAATTTTATTTATTATTGAGAGACAGAGACAGTATGAGGTTGGGAGGGGCAGAGAGGGAGACACAGAATCTGAAGCAGGCTCCAGGCACTGAGCTATCAGCACCCGATGTGGGGCTCGAATCCATAAACTGTGAGATCATGACCTGAGCTGAAGTTGGATGGTTAACCGACTGAGCCACCCAGGTGCTCACCACATTCTTTACAATGTGTGGTGTTTTCAGAGATTTTACAATTTGCAGTCTGGTGAGAATGTAATCGTCTCCCATTGTATTTTTAATGTCAGTTTCCTTCATTACTAATTAGGTCAAGTGCCTTTTTCATATGTTAATTATCTTGTTTGGATTTCCTCTTTTGTTGGGAGCTCTGGTTCAGATCTTTTGCCTATTTTTCAGTTGGATTGCTTACCTTTTTCTCATTCATTTATACCAGTCTGTGTGTATGTATCACATGTAGAGGATACTCATCTTTTTCCAGTTATATGTTTGTAAATATCTTATCTTTGTAACTTTACAGTGGCTGGTTGTATTGCTCTTTTTGTTTCTAGTATTTGAATCAGTGCTAGAGAGCATTCTTGTCTTATTTCTGACATCAAAGGGAAAGCTTTTCACCTGTGTGTTAACTATTTCTCACAAAAAAACTACAGTTATTGTTGGTGGTCCCATTTTATAAATGGAAGAGCCGAGACTCAGAATAGGATTTGCTTAATGTTACCTAGTTTATTTGGAGAATTATTGAGTCTCATTTGGAAAAAGGATTTTACTTCTTTTTTTAAGGCAGCACATATTAAACTTCATTTCATATCTCTTCCTGTGTTTAAAAGAATGAGGCTTGGTAGTTATTTATTCTAGAATACTTTTTATAAATGCAGTTAACAAATTATTAACGTTATTAATATGATCTTGACACATAACAGTGGTAATAAATAAATGGTTACTTAAAAATAAGTTAATTTGGGGGTTAAAAGGAATCTTAGTACTCTAGTCCAATCCCTTATTATTATTATTTTTTTTTTTTCAACGTTTTTTATTTATTTTTGGGACAGAGAGAGACAGAGCATGAACGGGGGAGGGGCAGAGAGAGAGGGAGACACAGAATCGGAAGCAGGCTCCAGGCTCCGAGCCATCAGCCCAGAGCCTGACGCGGGGCTCGAACTCACGGACCGCGAGATCGTGACCTGGCTGAAGTCGGACGCTTAACCGACTGCGCCACCCAGGCGCCCCCAATCCCTTATTTTTTAAAGAAATAAACTAAGCCCTAGGAGGACCCAAGTCACCAAGAAGTAATTTAATCAGTGTGAACAGGTGAACAGTTGTTGACAGCTCAGAGATTTGAATGAGGTCTTCTGACTTTAGTCCCAAGCCATGTGTGTGTTTTCTAATTTGACATATATGTCTTCAGGTTCCTTTCTTGTTGCAATTTTTAGTTCTGTACGTCTTACATTGTTTACAATGAACTGTCCAGGGGTCCCTAAAAAAGAACTGTGTGTTTGTATATAACCTCGTCTCATATTATCCTGACTAGTGAATTAATAATTTTTATTGATTTGTCAGTTCTAGTAGGGACTTCTTTAAATAAACTTGTTTTCTATTTCTATTTCTATTTCTATTTCTATTTCTATTTCTATTTCATTCTATTTCTTTTGTTTAAATTGTATTTTGTACTTATTTAAATCTCACTGAGGTTTACATTTTTTGTGGTGTGAGTATCCATTACTAACAGGGTCAGCTGAAGCCAGGTTTGCTTTCTTTTCTAAGAGTAGAAAGGTAAAACCTAAAAATTTAATGAATCAGGTGATTAATACGGTAGATACTTTTGACATTTAAATAAGATATCATTTGTGGTTTAGATATTCTGCTAGAAAAATGTGTATCAATTTGACTCTTTCTAAAATAATTATCATACATTTGACATTTCTTTTTCTTTTAAAATGTTTATTTTGCGAAAGCGAGCGAGCAAGAGTGGGGGAGTGGCAGAGAGAGAGAATCCTGAGCAGGCTCCACACTGCTAGCACAGAGCCTGACGTAGGGCATAATCTGACGACTGGAAACTCAGGACCTGAGCTGGATGCTTAACCACCTGAGCCATCCAGGCACCCCACATCCGACATAGCTAATTCATTTAGCTTAAATTTATCTACTAGGCTCTCTTCCAAGTAGCAAATATGTTCATGTAGATGAGAAGTAGTCTTACAGTATAGAAATGTATATGGGTTCTCCTTCAGTTTAAATAATCAGATCTTAATTTCTTTTTTGCAAGGTTCTAAGTTTTATAGTTTCTCTTTTTTAAAAGATTTTCATGTCAAAATACGGAAAATGGACAAATAGTCAATTCCGTGGTGGTGGTGGTGGTGGTGGTGGTGGTGGTGGGGTTAACCCCTTTTAACTTAACTGCTAGTATGCTTCTGGTTTTATTGCTAATTATTACAACGCATCATATGGGTTATTATGGGTCAAATTCTGAAACTTCTGAATTGAATGGTAAAAAATCTTTAATGTAGAATGAGCAAACTTTTCTGTAAAGAACCAGATAGTAAATATTTTAGACTGTGGACTCTAAGCTATCTTTCACAACTGCTCAATTCTTTCTTTGTAACACAAAAGCAGTAAATGAGTACTTACAGAAATACTCAGCTGAATTTGTTAGAACCTTCCCTCTCTGCCTCACCAACAACTGAGAATTAGTTGCAGTAGAAGAAGCAGAGTCAGGAAGAGAGCCAGATTCAAGTCCTTGGTCTGTGGTTAACTGTCTCCTTGGCAAAGTTAGTTAAGTACAGAAACTCCTGTTCTTTACTTATTAATGGCAGGGTTTCCTAAATGATCTCTAGAGGTATTCTTGGTAATAATAGCTTTAAATTTAGAATTATTCCATCTACTGAACACAGGGACAGATTCCTAAAATCATTTGAAAATACCCTTAAAGATGTTTTTCAGTACTCTGCAGGGCTGGTCTTCAGTCAATGAGTTCTCCGTATTATTTCAGACTAGTTTTTCACCTACCATAGTTCTGATCTCTTAATCAGTTGTTTTACTGTTAAAACACAAAATCTAGGGGTCCCTGGGTGGCTCAGTCAGTTAAGCATCTGACTCCTGCTCGGGTCATAATCTCGCAGTTCGTGAGTTTGAGCCTCGCGTCGGGCTCTGTGCTGTCAGCAGCCTGGAGCCTGCTTCAGATTCTGTCTCCCTCTCTCTCTCTCTGCCCCTCCCCCTGCTCACACTCTGTCTTTCTCTCTCTCTCAAAAATAAATAAACATTAAAAATAACCCCACAAAATATACTTCAGGAGGAAAGGTAGTTATTCCTAACACAAGTTACTTTTGTATTTATATAGAATGTACATATCACATATGTACATAAAATTTGGAAAAAATGGTTTACTTTAAGGTATTTAGGTATTATTTGTTTGAATATTTATCTAAGTGTTAATTGCACCATTGTTTTTCTTAAGTTCTTTTTTCAATTCCAGTTAGTTAACATATAGTGTAATATTAGTTTCAAGGGTACAATAGACAAATGCCAGATGATTGCACCATTGTTTTTATATACAGTGGATATATTAACAATAATTCAGATAGTTTTTTCAAAGAGAAGATATTAATATTTTCATGGATTTTCTTTAAGTCCCTCTCTGAGGTAATTGTAAGGAGAGTTAGGACACAATTATATACCTATCTTGGAATATTTTTATGTTTTTATGAACTTCATATTCTCTTAATGTTCAGTTTTATTTCTTTTTTTTTAAATTTAAATCTTAGTTAACATACAGTGCAATAATGGTTTGAGTAGAATTCAGTGATTCATCACATACAATACCCAGTGCTCATCACAAGTGCCCTCCTTAATATCTATCACCCATCTAACTCATCTCTTATCCACCTTGCTCCATCAATATTCAGTTTGTTCTCTATCGTTGAGAGTCTCTTGTGGTTTGTTTCATGTATTTTGTTTCTTAAATTTCACATGAGTGAAATCATATGGTATTTGCCTTTCTCTGACTGTTTTCGCTTAGCATAATATATTTTAGCTCCATGCACATCATTGCAAATGACAAGATATCATTCTTTCTGGTGGCTGAGTAATATTCCATTGTATAATGTATGAGCTCTTCTTTTTTTTTTTTTTTTCAACGTTTTGTTTTTTTTTTTTTTTTTTTTTTTTTTTAATTTTTGGGACAGAGAGAGACAGAGCATGAACGGGGGAGGGGCAGAGAGAGAGGGAGACACAGAATCGGAAACAGCCTCCAGGCTCCGAGCCATCAGCCCAGAGCCTGACGCGGGGCTCGAACTCACGGACCGCGAGATCGTGACCTGGCTGAAGTCGGACGCTTAACCGACTGCGCCACCCAGGCACCCCAGTATGAGCTCTTCTTTATCCATTCATCAGTCAGTGGATATTTAAGCACTTTCCATAGTTTGGCTATTGTTGAGTGTTTTGCTGTAAACACTGACGTGAATGTAACTCCGAATCTGTATTTTTTTATCCTTTGGGTAAATACCTAATAGTGCAGTTGCTGGATCACAGGGTAGTTCTATTTTTAGTTTCTTGAGGAACCTCCATACTGTTTTCTAGAGTGGCTGTTCCAGTTTGTATTCCCACCGACAATGCAAGGGAGTTCCTCTTTATCCACATCCTTGCCAACACCTGCTGTTTCTTGTTTTGTTTAATTTTAGACTTTCTGACTGGTGTGAGGTAGTATCTCATCATAGTTTTGATTTGTATTTCCCTGATGATAAGGGATGTTGAGCATCTTATCAAGTGTCTGTTAGCTGGATGTCTTCTCTAGAAAAGGGACTGTTCATATCTCCTGCCATCTATTTACTAAGTTACTTGTTTTTTGTGGTTGAGTTTAATAAGTTCTTCATAGGTTTTAGATAGATACTAACCCTTTATCAGAAATGTCATTTGCAAATACCTTCTCCCATTCTGTAGGCTGTCTTCTGGTTTTGTTGATTGTTTCCTTCCCTGTGCAGAGTTTTTTTATCTTGATGAAATCCCAGTAGTTTCTGTTTGCTTTTGTATCCCTTGCCTTTAGCAACATGTCTAATAAGAAGTTGCACTGCCTGAGGCCAGAGAGGTTTTTGCCTGTGTTCTCCTCTAGGATTTTGATGGTGTCCTGTCTCACATTTAGGTCTTTCATTCATTTTGAATTTATTTTTGTGTATGGTGTAAGAAAATGGTCCCGTTTCATTTTTCTGCATGTCTCTGTCCAGTTTTCCCAACACCCTTTGTTGAAGAGACTGTCTTTTTTCCATTGGATATTCTTTCTTGCTTTGTCAAAGATTAGTTGACTGTATAGTTGTGGGTCCATTTCTGGGTTCTCTATTCTGTTCTATTGATCTCTGTGTCTGTTTTTGTGCCAGTACCGTACTGTCTTGATCTCTACAGCTTTGTAATATAGCTTGAAATCCAGAATCACGATGCCTCCAGTGTTTTCATTTTCAGGATTGCTTTGGCTATTCAGTGTCTTTTGTGGTTCCATACAAATTTTAGGATTGTTTTTTCTAGCTCTGCGAAAAATGCTGGTGGTATTTTGATAGGGATTGCATTAAATGTGTGGATTGCTTTGGGTAGCATAGACATTTTAACAATGTTCTTCCAGTCCTTGACCATGGAATGTTTTTCCATTTCTTTGTGTCCTCTTTAATTTCTTACATCATTGTTTTATAGTTTTCAGAGTATAGATCTTTTATCTGTTTAGTTTTATTCCTAGGTGTCTTACTGTTTTTGGTGCAGTTTAAATGGGATCGATTACTTTATTTCTTTTTCTGCTCTTTGTTATTGGTGTATAGAAATGAAACACATTTCTGCACATTGATTTTATATCCTGTGACTTTTCTGAATTCATGTATTAGTTCTAGCAATTTTTTGGTGGAGTCTTTCAGGTTTTCTACATAGAGTGTCACGTCATCTGCAAATAGTGAAAGTTTGACTTCTTCCTTGACAAATTAGATGGCTTTTATTTCTTTTTGTTTGATTGCTGAGGCTAAGACTTCCAGTTCTGTGTTAAATAGTAATGGTGAGAGTGGACACCCTTGTGTTGTTCTTGACCATGTGGGAAAGGCTCTCAGTTTTTCCCCATTGAGGATGATATTAGTTGTGGGTCTTTCATATATGGCCTTTATGATGCTGAGGTATGTTCCATGTATCCCTACATGTTGAGAATTTTTATCCAGAATGGATGCTGTATTTTGTAATATGCTTTTCCTGCATCTATTGAGGGGATCATATGGTTCTTATCCTTTCTTTTATTAATGTGGTGTATCACATTGATTGATTTGTGAATATAGAACCAGATCCACAGCCCAGAAATAAATCTCACTTGATCATGATGAATAATTCTTTTGAGGTACTGTTGAGTTTGATTTGCTAGTATCTTGTTGAGAAATTTTGCATCCATGTTCATCAGGGATGTTGGTCTGTAATTCTCCTTTTTAGTGGGATCTTTGGTTTTGAAATCAAGGTATGCTGGTTTTGTAGAATGAGTTTGGAAGTTTTCTTCTATTTCTGTTTTTTGGAACAGTTCGAGAAGAATAGGCATTAAGTCTTCTTTAAATGTCGAGTAGAATTACCCTGGAAATCATCTGGCCCAGGACTCTTGATTTTGGGGAGGTATTTGATTACTGATTAAATTTTTTGCTGGTTATGGGTCCTTTATTAAAATTATTTTATTTTTATTTTATGCATTAATTTATCTAATTTTTATTGGAGAGTACAAGTTGGGGAGAAGGGAAGAGGGAGTGGGCAGAGAGAGAGAGTTAGAGTGAGTCTTAAGGAGGCTCCACATGGGGCTTATTCCTATGACCCTGGAATCATGACCTGAGCTGAAATCAGGAGTCAGACACTCAGCCAACTGACCCACTCAGGCACCACTATTTCTTTATTAAGTACAGTATTACCTATTCAGTAGAAAAAAAATATGCAAACAAGCAAAACATTTAAATAATATGTAATTTCTCATAGACCCTCTATCTAAGGATGACTGTTGTAAACAACTTGTGTGATAATTTTTTTTTAATGTTCATTTATTTTTGAGAGAGAGAGCAAGAGCAAGCAGGGGAGGGGCAGGGAGAGAGGGGGACAGAGTATTGGAAGCGTGCTCACTGCTGACAGCAGAGAGCCTCACATGAGTCTTGAACTCATGAACCTCGAGATCATGACCTGAGCCGAAGTCAGACATTTAACTGACTGAGCTATCCTGGCACCCCCAATTTGTGTTACAGTTTTCTATGCTTGTGTGCATATTACTTACTGGTATATCCCTTGGTGGGGTACTTTAGTTTAAAAGAGATTATTGGCAATGACATGTGGTCCCCAAAATATGTTATAATTTTTTTTAATGTCTTTTTATTTTTTTATTCTTTTAATTTACATCCAAGTTAGTATATAGTGCAACAATGATCTCAGGAGTAAATTCCTTAATGCCCCTTACCCATTTAGCCCATCCCCCCTCCCACAACTCCTCCAGTAACCCTCTGTTTGTTCTCCAGAACTCACGAACTGTGAGATCATGACCTGAGCCGAAGTTGACGCTTAACCAACTGAGCCACCCACGTGCCCCTTGAATTTATTTTTGTGTATGGTGTAGGAAAGTGGTCCAGGTTCATTTTTCTGCATGTTGCTGTCCAGTTTCCCCAGCACTACTTGCTGAAGAGACTGTCTTTATTCCATTGGATATTCTTTCCCGCTTTGTCAAAGATCAGTTGGCCATATGTTTGTGAGTCCATTTCTGGGTTCTCTATTTTGTTCCATTGATCTGAGTGTCTGTTTTTGTGCCAGTACCATACTGTCTTGATGATTACAACTTTTTAATACAGCTTGAAGTCTGGGATTGTGATGCCTCCTGCTTTGGTTTTCTTTTTCAAGATTGCTTTGGCTGTTCGGGGTCTTTTCTGGTTCCATACATATTTTAGGATTATTTGTTCTAGCTCTGTGAAGAATGCTGGTGTTATTTTGATAGGGATTGCATTGAATGTGTAGATTGCTTTGGGTAGTATTGACATTTTAACAGTATTTGTTCTTCCTATCCAGGAGCATGGAATCTTTTTCCATTTTTTTGTGTCTTCTTCAATTTCCTTTATAAACTTTCTATAGTTTTCAGCATATAGATTTTTCACCTCTTTGGTTAGGTTTATTCCTAAATATATTATGTTTTTTGGTACAATTGTAAATGGGATCGATTCCTTGATTTCTATTTCTGTCGCTTCATTGTTGGTGTATAGGAATGCAACCGATTTCTGTGCATTGATTTTATATCCTGCAACTTTGCTGAATTCATGGATCAGTTCTAGTAGGTTTTTGGTGGAATCCTTTGGGTTTTCCATATAAAGTATCATGTCATCTGTGAAGAGTGAAAGTTTGACCTCCACGTGGCCAGTTTGGATGCCTTTTATTTCTTCCTGTTGTCTGATTGCTGAGGCTAAGACTTCCGATACTATGTTGCATAACAGTGGTGAGAGTGGACGTCCCTGTCATGTTCCTGACCTTAGGGGGAAATCTCTCAGTTTTTCCCCATTGAGATGATATTAGCATTGGGTCTTTCATATATGACTTTAATGATCTTGAGGTATGATCCTTCTATCCCTACTTTCTTGAGGGTTTTTATAAAGAAAGGATGTTGTATTTTTTCAAATGCTTTCTCTGCATCTATTGAGAGGATCATGTGGTTCTTGTCCTTTCTTTTATTGAAGTGATGAATCACATTGATTGTTTTGTGGATATTGAACCAGCCTTGCATCCCGGGCATACATCCCACTTGGTCGTGTTGAATAATTTTTTTAATGTATTCTTGAATCTGATTGGCTAATACCTTGTTGAGGATTTTTGCATCCATGTTCATCAGAGAAATTGGTCTATAGTTCTCCTTTTTAGTGGGGACTCTGTCTGGTTTTGGAATCAAGGTAATGCTGGCTTCATAGAAAGAGTTTGGAAGTTTTCCTTCCATTTCTATTTTTTGCAACAGCTTCAAGAGAATACATGTTAACACTTTTTAAATGGTAGAATTCCCCTGGAAAGCCGTCTGGCCTTGGGCTCTTGTTTTTTGGGAGATTCTTGATTACTAATTTAATTTCTTTACTGGTTATGGGTCTGTTCAAATTTTCTGTTTCTTCCTGTTTCAGTTTTGGTAGTTTATATGTTTCTAGGAATTTGTCCATTTCTTCCAGATTGCCCATTTATTGGCATATAATTGTTCATAATATTCTCTTATTATTTTTATTTCTGTTGTGTTGGTTGTGATCTCTCCTCTTTCATTTGTGATTTTATTTGGATCCTTTCCTTTTTCTTTTTGATCAAACTGGCTAGTGGTGTATCAATTTTGTTAATTCTTTCAAAGAACCAACTCTTGGTTTCATTGAACTGTTCTGCTGGGTTTTTTGGGGGGTTTTTTTGTTTGTTTGTTTTGGTTTTGGTTTTGATAGCATTGATTTCTGCCCTAATCTTATTATTTTGTCTGCTGTTTTTGGGTTTTGTTTTCTGTTTTCTCCAGCTCTTCAAGTTGTAAGGTTAGGTTGTGTATCTGACACCTTTCTTCCTTCTTTAGGAAGGCCTGGATTGCTATATACTTTCCTCTTATGACTGCCTTTGCTGTGTTCCAGAGGTTTTGGGCTGTGGTGTTATCATTTTCATTGGCTTCCATGCACTTTTTAATTTCCTCTTTAGCTTCTTGGTCCAGTGTGTCATTCAAAATCATTGTTTCCTTGTTTATTTTCTGATTAGATGATCTGTCCATTGCTGCAAGGGGGGTGTTGAAGTCCCCTACTATTATGGTATTACTACCAATGAATTGATTTATGTTTGTTATCAACTGATTTATGTATTTGAGTGTTGCCACATTTGGAGCATAAATATTTACAATTGTTAAGTCTTCTTGGTGGACAGACCCCTTGATTATGATATAATGCCCTTCTTCATCTCTTGTTAGTCTTTATTTTGAAGTCTAGATTGTCTGATATAAGTATGGCTACTCTGGCTTTCTTTTGTTGACCATTAGCATGATAGATGGTTCTCCATCCCCTTTCTTTCAATCTGAAGGTATCTCTAGGTCTAAAGTGGGTCTCTTGTAAACAGTATATAGATGGATCTTGTTTTCTTATCCATTCTGCTACCCTGTGTCTTTTGATTGGAGCTTTTAGTCCATTGACATTTAGAGTACTGAAAGACATGAATTTATTGCCATTATGTTGCTTGTAGAGTTGGAGTTTCTGGTGGTATTTCTGGTCCTTTCTAGTCTGTGTTGCTTTTGGTATGTATGTATGTATGTATGTATGTATGTATGTATGTATTTTCTTTCTTTTCTCTTTCTTTCTTTTTTTCTCTTTCTTTCTTTCTTTCTTTCTTTCTTTCTTTCTTTCTTTCTTTCTTTCTTTCTTTCTTTCTTTCTTTCTTTCTTTCTTTCTTTCTTTCTTTCTTTCTTTCTTTCTTTCTTTCTTTCTTCTTTCCTCCCTTCCCTTCCCTTCCCTTCCCTTTCCCTCTCCTTTCCTCTTTTCTCCCCTCAGAGAGTCCCCCTTAAAATTTCTTGCAGGGCTGGTTTAGTGGTCACAAATTCCTTTACTTTTTGTTTGTCTGGGAAACTTTTAATCTCTCTTTTTTTTTTTTTTTTTTTTAAATTTTTTTTTTTTAACATTTATTTATTTTTGAGATAGAGAGAGACAGAGCATGAACGGGGGAGGGTCAGAGAGAGAGGGAGACACAGAATCTGAAACAGGCTCCAGGCTCTGAGCAGTCAGCACAGAGCCCGATGCGGGGCTCGAACTCACATACCGCGAGATCGTGACCTGAGCCGAAGTCGGACGCTTAACCAACTGAGCCACCCAGGCGCCCCTAATCTCTCTTTCTATTTTGAATGACAGCCTTGCTGGATAAAGAATTCTTGGCTGCATATTTTTCTGTTTTAGCAGATTGAATATATCCTGCCACCTCTTTCTGGCCTGCCAAATTTCTGTGGGTAGATCTGCTGCAAACCTGGTCTGACTTCCCTTATAGGTTAAGGACTTTTTTTCCTTTGCTGCTTTCATGATTCTTTCCTTGCCTGAGTATTTTGTGAATTTGACTGTGATATGCCTTGTTGATGGTTGGTTTTTGTTGAATCTGCTGGGAGTCCTTTGTGCTTCCTGGATTTTGATGTCTGTGTCTTTCCCCAGTTTAGGAAAGTTTTCTGCTATGATTTACTCACATAGCCCTTCTACCCCTTTTTTTCCTCTCTTCCTCTTCTGGGACCCCAATGATTCTGATGTTCCTTTTTAATGAGTCACTGATTTCTCTAATTCTTCAGTCATGCTCTTTTACTTTGTCTCCCTTTTTTTTTTCTGCTTCATTATTCTCCATAAGTTTGCCCTTTGTATTGCTCATTCACTGCTTTGCCTCATCTATCCTTGCTGCTGTGGCATCCATTAGAGATTGCAGCTCAGTCATAGCGTTTTTTATTTCATCCTGACTAGTTTTTACTTCTTTTATCTCCACCGAAAGGGATTCTAATCTGTTTTCAACCCCAGCTAGTATTCTCATTATCGTCATTCTAAATTCTTGTTTAGACATCTTGCTTATAGCTTGTTGGTTAAGTCCCTGGCTATCATTTTTCCCTGCTCTTTCTTTTGGGGTGAATTCCTTCATTTTGTCATTTTGAAGGAAGAAAAGGAATTAATGAGGTAAAAAAATTTTTTTTAATTAAAATTAAAAAGTCATAAACAGCATACACACAAAAAAAATCAAATAAAGGATTTATTAGAGAAAAAGGGGGGAGGAAAATGTTTGAAAATTTGAAAAAATGAATACAATGAAATAGAATAAAATGAAATGATGGAAGTAAAATAGAATTCGAAAAATTTACAAAAATTAAAAAGTATAGTAGAAAAAAATTAAATTTTTTAAATAAAAATTGAAAGTAAAAATAAACTTTTTCTCTTTCTGTATTCAAGAAAAAGAAATGAGGGGCGCCTGGGTGGCTCAGTCGGTTAAGCGGCCGACTTCGGCTCGGGTCATGATCTCGCGGTCTGTGAGTTCAAGCCCCGCGTCGGGCTCTGTGCAGACAGCTCAGAACCTGGAGCCTGTTTCAGATTCTGTGTCTCCCTCTCTCTGACCCTCCCCCGTTCATGCTCTGTCTCAAAAATAAATAAACGTTAAAAAAATTTTTTAAAAAAAAAGAAACGAAAAAGAAGAAAAAAAGAAAATTGAATAGATGGACCAGCGAACAGACTGAAATACGATT
This sequence comes from Neofelis nebulosa, assembly GCF_028018385.1. NCBI lineage: Eukaryota > Metazoa > Chordata > Mammalia > Carnivora > Felidae > Neofelis > Neofelis nebulosa. Next base: position 67,538,759 of record NC_080787.1, read on the forward strand.
TAAATTACATCGTTTTCCCCTAGAAGTCAAACTATGAAGCATTTGTAGTCCGTAAACTATGCAGGCATAAAGACTTGTGGTGTTCCTGAAGAGCTAGGTTGGCCCAGTTGGGTGGGGCTTAGTGCAGCGTCTCTGTTCTCCACTAGATGGCGCCACTTAGCTTACTGGGGTGAATTGTTGTGGCGCTTGTAGGTGTGTATATACCTGCGCAGGAGGGGTGAAAATGGCATCACCCAGCTACCTAGTCTCTAGTATCACAACTCTGTTCTCCCCAGTCTGTAATCGCACACCCGTCCTTTGTCTCCGGCTTCCATCCACTCCCTGCTTTTATACTGTCTGTGACCAAGCCGTCAAGTTGCCAGGCAGCACCTCCCTCCTGAGTTTTATTCCAGATGCGGCTGTTTTTCCCGACCCCTTATGTCTGAGGGACTGCTACTTTGACCTGTTCTGCCCCCTGTGGGAGGGTCTCACCGAGCAATGGCCGGGTGCTGGCAGCACCCAGGAACGTTTGTGGGACCATGCTGCTCCCTATGCTCAGAGACTGAGGCTGGGTGCCAGCCCACCCCAGAAAAAGTTCATGTGATCTTGTAGCAGCAGCGTTTCAGGGATTATGGAAAATCACAACACTCATCTGTCACCAGACTTCACCCTTAACGACCTTGTCCCAGCACCAGTGAATTTGGTTATTCTCTTGGGTCCCCTGGAGCCTTTGCCCATGGGGGTGCCACACAGACTCTACTAAATGTCCCCCACCCACCCTTTCACTGTATGGCCTGAGGACACTCAGCTCCTGGTATTTTGTCCTTCTCACCAGAGCACCGCCAGGTATGGAGCTGTGGAGTTTCAGACTCTGCGCTCCCCCGGTTTATAGAGTCTTAATGGAATGTAAACCCTCTCCTTTCTCCTTTCTCCCTTTTTAGTTCAGTCCCTGTGGCTGTTTCCACTTTTCCACTTTGTCTCCAGCTGCTTTTGGGGAGAGGTGCTTTTCCCATATTTCCCCTCCATCTCCGTCCTCTCTCTGCCTGCAAAAGCAGCTCCCTACCCTCTGCAGCTTCTCTCTCCCCAAGTTCACCTCTCTGCGCTGCATACCTGCTGAATTCTGTGGTTCAGGTTGTGCAGATTGTTGTGTTAATCCTCAGATCAGCTTTCTAGGTGTGCAGGATGGTTTAGTGTTGGTCTGGCTGTATGTCTTGGACACGAGACACACAAAAAACTTCCATGTTCTTCCACCATCTTGGCTCCTCCTACCTATAATTTTTTTAATATTAGACTTAAAAAATATTTCTTGTGCAGATATTTGCCACTGGTTTCTTGAAAATCATGAAAGAAAAGTCTGTTCACAATGTTTGTCAATGTAGAATTAAAAACTCTCAGGAAGGAAAGTTCTCTAGAGAAGCAGTAATATGGGAAAGAGAAGGCTCCTGCTTTTGGTAATACTATCATTAAAAAGTTTATCTCAAGATATGAGAAGTATTTGACTCCTAAGAAGATGATACAGATGAATAGTTATTTTTTAAATTAGTTGGTAAAGGAACAAACCAGCGAAGTTGCTTCTTTGGACCACTTATTTTGTGTTAATAAAACTTAAAAATACATTTTTACTTGCTCAATAGAAGTGATTTAATCTTCCAATATATGCAAAAACTACAATTGCAAATCTGTTTTACTTGAAATTTCAATACAGCTATGTAAAAGTAAGCAACAGTTGTAAATCAAATAAATTGTTCTTAGTAAAACATTAAAGCTAAATTAAGTGGCTCATTGCCAGATGCTATATTGATAGGTTATGTTTTTAGCAATCTAACAGAGGCATTTACACAGCCACCAAGCTCTCAAATGTAATTTAGGCTAAATAAACCTCTAATGTGATACATGAGTGCATTTGAGAATAAGATATTTCCAATAATTAATGCTTTTATGGAAATCATGGATACATATGGTGTAGGTGAATAAGCATAGCAGATTTCTCACAAAGCATTATTATGAGTGGGTTTGGAAGATTCCTTTTATTTTCCACAGATCATTTTATTCCCTGCTTAAAGCTCAACATTAAAGAGTAGTTTGATGGTAATATTTTGTTTGTAGATTTAAAAAACAGTAATAGGTGCAGTATCACTATACATTAGGCTTAGGAAGCATTACAGTGCAGTTTCTACTGTAAGTTTTATTAAAGTATAGATTGCTAGTTGCTATTGACAACTTCCTATATTTCTTCAGCTATTAAGTACCTTTTTAAAAATTAATATTTTTTCATTGAAAAAGAAAAGATCACGGTGCTGTGCCTAAGTAAAAAGAAATCATATTTTCTGTGTAATAAATTTATAGTTACTATTCTTTAACCAAGAGACAGGGTAGATAAAAAACTTACTGGATTTTTTTTTTTTTTTAATATATGAAATTTACTGTCAAATTGGTTTCCATACAACACCCAGTGCTCATCCCAAAAGGTGCCCTCCTCAATACCCATCACCCACCCTGCCCTCCCTCCCACCCCCCATCAACCCTCAGTTTGTTCTCAGTTTTTAACAGTCTCTTATGCTTTGGCTCTCTCCCACTCTAACCTCTTTTTTTTTTTTTTTCCTTCCCCTCCCCCATGGGTTTCTGTTAAGTTTCTCAGGATCCACATAAGAGTGAAACCATATGGTATCTGTCTTTCTCTGTATGGCTTATTTCACTTAGCATCACACTCTCCAGTTCCATCCACGTTGCTACGAAAGGCCATATTTCATTTTTTCTCATTGCCACGTAGTATTCCATTGCGTATATAAACCACAATTTCTTTATCCATTCATCAGTTGATGGACATTTAGGCTCTTTCCATAATTTGGCTATTGTTGAGAGTGCTGCTATAAACATTGGGGTACAAGTGCCCCTATGCATCAGTACTCCTGTATCCCTTGGATAAATTCCTAGCAGTGCTATTGCTGAGTCATAGGGTAGGTCTATTTTTAATTTTCTGAGGAACCTCCACACTGCTTTCCAGAGCGGCTGCACCAATTTGCATTCCCACCAACAGTGCAAGAGGGTTCCTGTTTCTCCACATCCTCTCCAGCATCTATAGTCTCCTGATTTCTTCATTTTAGCCACTCTGACTGGCGTGAGGTGATATCTGAGTGTGGTTTTGATTTGTATTTCCCTGATAAGGAGCGACGTTGAACATCTTTTCATGTGCCTGTTGGCCATCCGGATGTCTTCTTTAGAGAAGTGTCTATTCATGTTTTCTGCCCATTTCTTCACTGGGTTATTTGTTTTTCGGGTGTGGAGTTTGATGAGCTCTTTATAGATTTTGGATACTAGCCCTTTGTCCGATATGTCATTTGCAAATATCTTTTCCCATTCCGTTGAAAACTTACTGGATTTTTAATAGCCTCTCCCTTCTTCTTCCCCAGAGTATCCATACCATATATATTTTTAATAAGTTAAAAAACATGCATAAGGATAAAGAAGAAAATAATATCACCACACATCTGACTACTTAGAAAAAATTATCACTAATATTTTGATGTTTATCCTTCCTGCTTCCGTTGGAATATATGTGTATCTACGTAACATCATACTGTACATATTATTTTGTAATCTACTCTGTTCCTCTTTCATTTAAAAGTGTCTTGTTAAATTTTGAATATCCTTTTTTCTTGACAAATACACTTTTTTTTTTATCTTTAATAACATTTCATTGAACGGATACATCATAATTCCTTTGAGTACAGTAAGATTCTTTTAAAAATGTATCTCTTGGGTGCCTGAGTGGCTCAGTTGATATAGCGTCTGACTTCGGCTCAGGTCATGATCTCACAGTTCGTGGGTTCGAGCCCTGCATCGGGCTCTGTGCTGACAGCTCAGAGCCTGGAGTCTGTTTCGGGTTTTGTGTCTCCCTCTCTCTCTGTCCCTCCCCTGCTCGTACTCTGTCTCTCTCAAAAATAAATAAACATTAAAAATATATATATTAAAAAAGAATGTATCTCTTGAGTTGGGGCACCTGGGTGGCACAGTCTGTTAAGCATCTGACTTCAGCTCAGGTCATGATCTCATGGTTTGTGAGTTCAAGCCCCGTGTCAGGTTCTGTACTGACAGCTCGGAACCTGGAGCCCACTTTGGATTCTGTGTCTCCCTTTCTGTCTCCTCTTCCCCTGTCCATTGCTGTCTCTCTCCTTCAAAAATAAATAAATATTAGAAAAGAATGTATCTTTACAGTAATGGAAATATGTATATATAATCAATGTACAACTATGTGATAACTTCTTAAGATCAATTTTTAAAACTGGAATTGCTAAATCAAGGAATATGGACTTGTAAAAAGTCTTTTGGAAAATATTAACAAACCCCTTGAAAACAAAGATGGAAGAATCTAGTCTTGGTTAGAAGACTTTAATTTGATTCTCATTTCTGCTATTTTCTAAATATCTGAACATTCTGAGCTCAGTTTCCTCAAAAATGTATCCATTAATTCAATGGACGTTTTATTTTATTTTATTAAAAATTTTTTTTAATGTTTTTATTTATTTTTGAGAGACAGGGGCAGGACATGAACAGGGGAGGGACATAGAGAGACAGAGAGACAGAATCCGAAGCAGGCTCGAGGCTCTGAGCTGTCAGCACAGAGCCTGATGTGGGGCATGAACCCGCAAGCTATGAAATCATTTCCTGAACCAAAGTGAGGCACCGAACCGACTGAACCACCCAGGCGTTCCAATTTACTGTGTGATTTTTAGTACCTACCACATACCAAACACTATTTTAGGAACTGGAGATAAAGTGGTAAGTGGATGTCCTGTGTCTTATAGAATTGTCCTAACAATCCAGAATGTCTTTAGACATTGCTGGATGTCCCCTGAGGACAAATTGCTTCTCCTTTCAGAATCACTAATTCACATTCTGGATCCATGAAACTGGGTCTTGATGCCATTTGTCATCTCCTGGAATATTACTTTTGTAGTAGTTGTAATTACTTGTCTAGTACAAGATCTAAACTTGTAATGCCCTGGATGTACTAGTGCATACTTTCTCTGGTATACTTTTTTTTTTTTTCAATTAAAAAATAATTGTATAAGTATATATTTCTTACTTAATTTGAAGATCATTTCTTTACATTCATTTTTTTCTTCTTTACCTTATTTGTTTTTAAACATTCTTAGATTGCAAGCTTTTTTTTTTTTTTTAATTTTTTTAATGTTTATTTATTTATGAGAGAGAGACAGAGCACAAGCAGGGGAGGGCAAAGGGAGAGGGACACACAGAATCTGAAGTAGGCTCCAGGCTCCAAGCTGTCAGCACAGAGTCCACAGAGTCCAGTGTAGGGCTTGAACTCACAAACCATGAGATCTACCTGAGCCGAAGTTGGACGCTCAACTGACTGAGCCACCCAGGTCCCCCTTCTTTGCCTTATTTATTCCTTAATTCATCTGGCATTTGACTTAAAGCAGTATAGTCTGACTAGAAAGTAAAAAATGTGCAATGATGAAGGGACAAGGTATTTCTCCACTCACATGGGAGGCATTCGTGTACTAATTTTTAAAGGGTATCCACTTATAATAATAGTAAAGGAACCCCTGGCGTTGTGGTTTCCAGCTCTCCCTGTTTTGTGGCCTGTCAAAAGATGGCTGTTCTATATTCACATCTCTTTTAGAGTTCATTCCTGCCTTGGTTTATGGCCTTCTCCTACCAACCTGGCTCCCATTATTATTATTACTACTACTATTATTATATTAGCTGTGGATCTAGAGAAATAGATACTTTTTTCTGGTAGCAATGGTAAACATTCTTGAGGTATTACTCCAAAAATATCCTGAGTGGTTTTTATTTGTAGTTTACGAAAACAAGTCTCATCATTTCATAGTTCCTACATGGTATGAACATCTTTAGGATCTGATGAGGACATTGGTAACAGTGAATATTAATAACCTTATAGAGATGACTATGCAGTCTTTGTTTATTCCCTCTGTAGCCAGTACTCTCCAGACCTTTCATCATTTGGAACTCTATGTTTTAGCGTGATAGGCTGTATAGCTTTGATCAAATATCATTAGAACCTTGAGGTGTGCGCTGTATTTTACATCCTGTTTCTTCATTTCACCTGAATTCCTGTTCTCTGGGTGTGCCATCTGACTTCTTAATCCCACCCACAGTCAGTCCCTCTCTCTTGTAAAGCATGCCAGCCAAGTGGCAGTTCTGTTCTGGCTACTGTGATATTCTATGTGATTTATGTGTAAAGTTGATAAAAATAATCTTATAAGGGATTTGGGGTGACAGTATGGTTACTTTCAAGTATATTAAATGCTATCACTATTTTGCATCCAGATATTTGTGTGTGTGTGTGTGCGCGTGCACATGTGCGCACGTGTGATGAGGGATGGAGGGAGGGAGAGATTTAGAAAGTTATCTTGAAAAATTTCTGGGAGGAACTATTTGGATTGAAGGTAGCAACTATCACTAGGATCCCTGCAGTGTATAGTCACACTGAAGGGTTGGAAGAAATATAAAAATGATGAAAGCTGAGTTTACCATCAAGAATTTTAAAATTGAGAAAGAGCAAGTGATTGAAAGGGGAATGATATGAAAAATAACATTAGCAAAAGGTTGATACAGTGCAACAGGAGAGGTGTTGAGTTACAGAAGTGAGAGGTAACATGTTGGGATTAGTAGGAAAGTCTACATGGCAGTGTTTACATTTGACATGCGCTTTGGAAGATTCTTAAGAAAGAAGAGGAGGGGCGCCTGGGTGGCGCAGTCGGTTAAGCGTCCGACTTCAGCCAGGTCATGATCTCGCGGTCCGTGAGTTCGAGCCCCGCGTCAGGCTCTGGGCTGATGGCTCGGAGCCTGGAGCCTGTTTCCGATTCTGTGTCTCCCTCTCTCTCTGCCCCTCCCCCGTTCATGCTCTGTCTCTCTCTGTCCCAAAAATAAATAAAAAATGTTGAAAAGAAAAAAAAAAAAAAAAAAAAAAGAAAGGGTAATAAGCAGAGGGAATAGCATGAAAAAATTACAAATTGTAAGGCATATTTTGGCAATAATAAATAATCCGGTTTAAGTAGAGTGTAGGACAATAATGGAGTATAAGACAAAGATAATATTGAGAAAACCTTAAGTTTCTTGATGAACAGTGGATCACTTTTGATTTTGAATTGGAAAGTATATTGATTTGAGCAATTATTTAATAAGATGATATCCTGGCTGCAGAATGTAAGATGTACTGAAGGAAGGAACAGCAAATCTGATCTGCATTTTGATACAAACTAGCAAACTGAGGAAAAAACTTTTGACCTGTAGGAGATAATTAGAAATCTGAACACTATAAGGTATTTAGTGAATAATAATGACTCTTGTTTTTTAGTATAGGTGATGGCATTTGGTTGTTTTTTTTAAGAGACTACCTTTTAGAGATATATAATCAGGTTAATCTACTTTTATAAAGAAAGCATTCCACATTCAAACCTCAATAATCTCTGGCTATTTCTCCTCTTGAGATGTTAGCCCATTTACCTTAATAACGATTTCCCGGAATTTATTAGGGGCTGCAAAATGGTGATATCCTAATTCTGTTATTTCTTTTTCATTTAGTAGTTGAAATACTTCTACTGGTTTTGGTTACCTGGTAGTATAATTCATATAGGAAAGGAAGCTTCATTCTTTCCCTTAATCTAACAGTTTTCAAAATAATGAGTTGATTCATTAGTATCCTTCAGTTGTGCACAACTGAACAATTATGTATTCATTAATTAAACATATAGGGTGTGGTCTATCCATTGACGTTATTATCCTTTGATGAGAAGCCTTCAAGTTGGCTCTTGAGCTATTTTTGTGATGCTACTGTAAGTAGTATGATATTTTCCTTGATATTTGGTATGATAATTGTTTTAAGCTCATTGTGTATATTGCCTACCCCAGACCTGTAATCAACAGTTTTACTAGGGAGTCCTGGTTCCCTTTAGTGGAAAGTGTATTTAATTACCACACTGTAGGTCCTAGAGGTGTTCATTGTCAGTGTGTGTGTGTGTGTGTGTGTGTGTGTGTGTGTGTACATACAGTTTCTCAAATTTAAATTGTTTACTCTCTCCACTTATCATTTTATAGAAAAAAAGTTGTGACTAGTGATAGCAAATGAAGAATAAATTGTGGATTTGAATTCAGAACTCCATAGTTTACTGTTTTCTTAGTTTAAAAAAAAAATGAGTCCCCAAACTGAATAGCCAACACTGACTTTGTTAGATTTGTGACCTGTTGCTTAAGAACCATAGGCAGCAGATATTTATTTCCATTAACATTTCTCCATTATTTTCACTTTCCTCCCGTTGTAAATCCTATTTTTAAATATGCTAGTACATTAAAAATTGATAGGGTATACTCAAATCTTTTTATAATGAAAGCCTATTGCTGTGGTTTTCATTTGATGATGTTTTGCCACATACAAACATATTTGCAAACAAAACAGTATACAGGAAGGTGTTACAATAGAGATTTCTTTTAGGAATTGGCATCCAGGAGATATTCTTGGCTTTTGGGGTAAGATGTTGAGGTAGAGGTTTGTTTATCAGACCTGCTTTCTCCAGTTTTCTCTTTCTTCCTGGCTTCCTAACCCTCATTCTTTAAGAGGAAGAAGAAAAGCTGGGCTGGAGGATACTAGATCTGTGGTAGTGGAAGTGTGTCCCCAAAGAATGTTGGCATTCTTCAAACTGTGTTGGAATATTTACTACTGAAGTATAATACATGATAGTCTTTTATTTTCCAGTTTGTGGAAGAACCATGCTAATAACATTTTCCACTTATAAATTTTTCTACCATGTTATTTTTTAAAATAGTTTTATTGAGATATAATTTACATATTATAAAATTCTTCTATTCATATGTATAATTAAGTGGTTTTTACTATATTATTAGAGTTGCACAGCCATAACCATTGTCCGGTTGTAGAATACCTTCATCACCCCCAAACACCCCTTAGCTATTAGCGGTCATCTATGGCAACCACTAATCTTTCTGTCTCTGTGGATTTCTATTATGGATATTTTATATAAATGATATCTTATAACGTGGTATTTTGTGTCTGGCTTCTTTCATTAGCGTCTTGTTTTTAATGTCATAGCATGTGACAGTAGCTTATTTTCTTGCAGTGTATTTTGTTGTAATTATGGAGCAAAGAAGTGGTTGTTCTCTCATCAACAAAATTATGAGCTGTCAGAGGTATAAAAAATACCATGTTTTATTTATTTTGTTTTGTTTTGTTTTTATTTTTAATATGAAATTTATTGTCATATGGGTTTCCATACAACACCCAGTGCTCATCCCAAAAGGTGCTCTCCTCAATACCCATCACCCACCCTCCCCTCCCTCCCACCCCCCATCAACCCTCAGTTTATTCTGTTTTTAAGAGTCTCTTATGGTTTGGCTCCCTCCCTCTCTAACCTCTTTTTTTTTTTTTTTTCCCTTCCCCTCCCCCATGGTCTTCTGTTAAGTTTCTCAGGATCCACATAAGAGTGAAAACATATGGTATCTGTCTTTCTCTGTATGACTTATTTCACTTAACATAACACTCTCCAGTGCCATCCACGTTGCTACAAAGGGCCATATTTCATTCTTTCTCATTGCCACACAGTATTCCATTGTGTATATAAACCACAATTTCTTTATCCATTCATCAGTTGATGGACACTTAGGCTCTTTCCATAATGTGGCTATTGTTGAAAGTGCTGCTATAAACATTGGGGTACAAGTGCTCCTATGCCTCAGCACTCCTGTATCCCTTGGGTAAATTCCTAGCAGTGCTATTGCTGGCTCATAGGTAGATCTGTTTTTAAATTTTTTGAGGAACCTCCACACTGTTTTCCAGAGCGGCTGCACCAATTTGCATTCCCACCAACAGTGCAAGAGGGTTCCCGTTTCTCCACATCCTCTCCAGCATCTATAGTCTCCTGATTTGTTCATTTTAGCCACTCTGACTGGCATGAGGTGATATCTGAGTGTGGTTTTGATTTGTATTTCCCTGATGAGGAGCGATGTTGAGCATCTTTTCATGTGTCTGTTGGCCATCCGGATGTCTTCTTTAGAGAAGTGTCTATTCATGTTTTCTGTCCATTTTTTCACTGGATTACTTGTTTTTTGGGTGTGGAGTTTGGTGAGCTCTTTATAGATTTTGGATACTAGCCCTTTGATATGTCATTTGCAAATATCTTTTCCCATTCCATCAGTTGCCATTTAGTTTTGTTGATTGTTTCCTTTGCAATGCAGAAGCTTTTTATCTTGAGGTCCCAATAGTTCATGTTTGCTTTTAATTCCCTTGCCTTTGGAGATGTGTCAAGTAAGAAATTGCTGCAGCTGAGGTCAGAGAGGTTTTTTTCCTGCTTTCTCCCCTAGGGTTTTGATGGTTTCCTGTCTCACATTCAGGTCGTTTATCCATTTTGAGTTTATTTTTGTGAATGGTGTAAGAAAGTGGTCTAGTTTCATTCTTCTGCATGTTGCTGTCCAGTTCTCCCAGCACCATTTGTTAAAGAAGCTGTCTTTTTTCCATTGGCTATTCCTTCCTGCTTTGTCAAAGATTAGTTGGCCATACTTTTGTGGGTCCAATTCTGGAGTCTCTACTCTATTCCATCAGCCTGTATGTCTGTTTTTGTGCCAAAAAATACCATGTTTTAATGATGCAAGAGGAGCAAGAACCAGAAGTAGCCATTTATTAGGGAGCCATTTGAAATCTGGAATCAGTATTTACAAGACCCATAAATTCCATGTCCATAGATGTTTCATTCAAAGAATATTGCCCATTTAAGGTCTATATACTGTCAAAACCAGAATCATGTGGACTGTGTTTCAATTTGTACTGAAATTTTTAATGTAGCTTTCTATTCTCTCTTTATATGTCTCTAAAGAAAGCATAAAATGACTTGAACATATAAAAAAATTAAAAGGGTTACTTAGAGCCAGATGGTAAATGACGGGAACTGTTTATCCTGAAAAACTGATAATTAAATTGATTGTTAAATGGACGTATCTGTGATTCAATCTTTATTGGAACAGAATATATTGAAGCCTATCAGAATAATAGTAATATTTCTAAGATTTTGAAATAGGGCACCACATAATTATTTTTTAAAACTGAATTTTGCTAATAAGAAAGGAGCATTCTGCTGAGTTGGCATTAGTATGCCTCTACTTAAGATCATTTTAGAAAGACTTGCCTTAGCTCCTGGTTTCAGGCATCGGGCTGGTTGTAGAAACCCCTGTTGTTCTGTATTCCCTACCCATAGGGCTTTGTGTGGGGCAGTGACCTCAGTTTGTCTCTCTTCTTTGCCTTTACATTTGATTTCTGTTCCAGGAAAAGATGTTCACCTCAGTCCTGAACCTGACTAATCTGTGGGTTTTCTCACATAATACTTTTTCATGTGTTTGAAGCTGAAGAGATGTGATTAAGGATGAAATTTTGAAGCCATGTTAGCTACAGAATGTTATAAGTGAAAACATAAAAAACTAAGAATGTCTTCCTTTGATTAAGTAAATGTGATATACTAAGATACACACCAAATTTTCATTTACCATAGACAAGCAGTATCTATTGGATATATCAATAGGAAGAAAAAAAGTATATATCAACAGAGATATTGTTTATAAATTTTCATATCCTGTTTCTATACAGTAAAATGTAAGGAAATAATCATAATTGATGTTATGAGAACTATAAAGAGGAAGAAGGGAGAAAAAATGATTTGATTTGATTGTGATAGGTATGGTATGTCTTGGTACAGAGACTAGAGAAAGATTGTGAAACTTTATGTATTATTCAAAGTAATTTTGAGCCAGTGAGAGAACAGTGGTGTGTGTGTGTGTGTGTGTGTGTGTGTGTGTGTTCAACCCTTTCAGATATATATTCCTTTCACATACATATATATACATATATTTTTCCCCATTTAATTTTACAGTGTTAGTTTACTTTTTTATAAATAGGTATTATTTAGAAGCCTGTTTTCACCACTATAGAACAATTCTTAAATAAGCAGTTAAATCACTAGGCTCTTCTTTTTATTTTAAAAAAATTTTTTTTAATATTTATTTTTGAAAGAGACAGAGCTGAGTGGGGGAGGGGCAGAGAGAGGGAGACACAGAATCCAAAGCAGGCTCCAGGCTCTGAGCTGTCAGCACAGAGCCTACCGCGGGGCTTGAACTCACAGACCCAGAGATCATGACCTGAGCCAAAGTCAGATGCTTAATCGACTGAGCCACCCAGGCTCCCCTAGACTCTCATTCTTTTTAATAGGCTAAACTATCACACTTAAGAGAGCTAATCAATGCAACCAGAAACTGTGGTTCAGTGGAGTAATCAATAGTTGCTGAAGTTGGTCTTTGTAGATTCTAAAGTTTGACTTCTTCCTCTCAGTAAAACTGGTGTTAGAAAATGTCACTCCAGGTAGCACTTGAAGTTGCTGTTGGGATTTTTTTTTTTTTCATTTGTTTTCAAGGTGTCCAATTTTTTATTTTATTTATTTTTTTAAAGTTTATTTTTTGACAGAGAGAGAGAGTGAGCGAGCATGAGTGGGGGAGGGGCAGAGAGAGGGAGACACAGAATCTGAAGCAGGCTCCAGGCTCTGAGCTGTCAGCACAGAGCCCGATGTGGGGCTCAAACTCATGGACCAAGATCATGACCTGAACCGAAGTCGGACATTCAACTGACTGAGCCACCCAGGCGCCCCTCAAGGTGTCCTATTTTTTAAAGAGGAATTTAAGAGAATTTTTAAAATCTTTTGTTGTTATGTTATTATGTTCTTATATTATGTATCTGAAAGGGATATTTTGTAACTTCATAGAGATTTTATTTTAGAAGTTAAATTAGTTTTTAAAAGTTTCCTAACCCTTTTATAACCTTTGAAATATAACATGTAGATCTTAAATTTATAGCTTAAAAGTTTATACACTTGTGTAACCAGTGCACAGATCACTATGCAAAACATTACTAATACTTTTGTACTCTCTAATCATCACTTTCCCAAAGTTAATCATTATTCAGATTTCTGAATATAGGTAAGTTTTGTCTCCTTTTCTGTTTCATGTAAATAATCATACAGCATCTTTCTGTGTCTGGTTTCTTTTGATTATGATTGTGTCTGTGAGTTTCATCCATGATACTGTATGTTCTTTTCTTACTGCTAAGTATTAATTGTCTACATTTGCCATACTTAATTTTTCCATTCTGCTGATGGTTGACATGGGTAGTTTTTGGTTTAGGACTTTGATAAATAAAGGTGCTATGAACATTCTTGGTAAACATATACGTAAAGCTTATTGGGTGTATACCTGAGAGTGGAAATGCTGTATCATAGGGTATGTATATGTCTAGTTTTAAAAGTTTCCCAAAGTTATTGTATCAATTTATATCATCTTCAACATCGTGTAATAGTTAAAATGGCTTTGCATTCTTCACAAAATTTGGTATTGTCATTTAAAAAGAATCTGATGGATATAGAAACTAGTATTTTTATTATTGGTGCTAATTAAGTATATATAATGCCCTGGCAGTTAGAGGTTATCTTTAAATTAGTAAATAATTTGGGGCGCCTGGGTGGCGCAGTCGGTTAAGTGTCCGACTTCAGCCAGGTCACGATCTCACAGTCTGTGAGTTCGAGCCCCGCGTCAGGCTCTGGGCTGATGGCTCGGAGCCTGGAGCCTGTTTCCGATTCTGTGTCTCCCTCTCTCTCTGCTCCTCCCCGTTCATGCTCTGTCTCTCTCTGTCCCAAAAATAAATAAAAAAACGTTGAAAAAAAAAATAAATAAAAATAAATTAGTAAATAATTTAACTAGCTTGAGACAGTTGTGACTACTACATGTCTACCACTACATTTGCTCTCTTCTTACTGTTTTACCTAGTTGAAAAAAGAAAGAATTGAGGCATGAAAATAAGAATCACTGTCTTACAGAAAGCAGTAACAAGATGGTAGTGACCTTATTTTGTTAGTTAAAAACTGTAGACTAAAATGCCCTCAAGCCTAAAAGAAAAAGGAACCAGCTGAAGTTATAATAGCTTTTTAATACTTATTATTAAAGTAACTGTGATGATAAGGAGTGTATAACTTGTTGCAGAAAACCATATTTTAGGTTCTATTACAGGCTTATAGTAAATTGGCAACATTTTTTTTCTTTCATGGAATTTCTAAAATGTTTGTGCAGTCATTTAAAGCTTTATTGCAAGTGAGGCAATAAAAGGGGAAGAAATCCAATTACTTTATGTGCAAAGCTTTCATTTCCTATTTAATGAAAGAAAGAAAGACTTCTGTTCAGTAAGCATGCAAGCTTTACAGTCCCTCACAGTAAATTAGAAATTTCCTTAAATAGATGATAAGAAAAATATTTCCTAAGTAAATGCTTTGATGAAAGGTAGTTTCACTAAGTTAAAGACTTTACTTAAGAATGTCGGAGCCAAGGTGAAAAGGGTCAGCAATTAGATTTGATTGGTCATGAAATTAATAAAAATAGGAAGCGCTTACTTGATGATTAACTATTACAGGTACTGTTTTAAGCTCTGTATATATATATATATTATTTCATAGGCTTCACTACAACTCCATAAGATTGATACTATTACTGTCCTCATTTAGTGATGAGAACCTGAGAGACTTAGTAATTTATTTATGGTCACACAGCTATTAAGTAGCCAAGCCAATATTTGAATCTGGACATTCTGCCTTCAGAATATGTACTCTTACTCAGTATGCCTTAATCAATATGTACTCCTAATCAATATGTACCCTTAACCAATATGGTCTCTCAGTATATTAGTATTATAGCCAAAAGTGAAGCTAGAAAGAAGGGAGAAAGTCCAGGGGTTAAGTAATTTCCTACTAAGTGGCAAGCACTGTGTTAGGCATTTATGTGGGCTAATTAATTCTCATAGTAGCCCTAGGTAGCTTTAACATAGTTATCACACAAAACAGAGCAGTGGGGCTCACCTGAAGCAGGGCTTGTGCTCATCTGAAGTAGAGCTTGGGCTCACCCAACTCAGGGCTCAAGCTCACAGGATGCAGGGCTTGAACTCACGAGCCATGAGATCATGACCTGAGCCAAAGTCTGATGCTTACCTGACTGAGCCACCCAGGTGCCCCAAGGTCATAACTTATAAGCATTTTTGGATGGGCCACTCATCTACCTATTCCTGAAGATATACCTAGATTATTCAACAAATGTATTGAGTGCCTGATATGTGACAGAAACAGTAATAGGCTCTTGGTATATAGCATTGAACAAATGCTAGACATAAATCCCTGCCCTTTGGAACTTACAGTCCAGTCATGTTTATGTAGTTGTGATTTGCTCTTGGAAAATTGTGATCTTTTTGATATTGTCTCCTTGCTCTCCATCTGGTAACCTGATAGGTTAGGGCCTGTCTGCCTGATAAATTTCATTTCTGAGAGCCTCTAGGAACACAGGCATTGGTTCCCATTTGCACTAGCTTTCTCCAGGACCATCAGTCTTCTTTATCTTTGTGTGGGTGTTCTAGGTTGAATATGCATTTATTGACCATCTTTTATGTAATGAGACCTATTCTAGCATTGGGGGTGCAAAGGTGACATCAGGAAAAAATATGTATACTCTGAGAGTTTATAGTTTGGGAGAAAGACAAAGAGCAGAGAGAGAAGAGAGAACCCTTAGTGTCCTATATGTGGTTCCTCCCCAAGCCCTCCCTTTGTTCTTTTCCTCCATAGAAACTAGTCAGAACCTACAAGCAGGAGTATAAGGCTTCATTGTGTTAAGTTCCTTAACTTCACTCATTCCCTCTTCTAGACCCATGGCGATCCCTCAAGTATTCATTGAAGGGATAAAAGAAAGGAGGTGTATTTCCAGATATATGTATATTTTGTTTTCTGGTTCATCTGGTTTTAGTTGATCTTTCAATGATGTTTTCATATCTTCCCTCTTTTCTGATGTTTTGACATGCACACTAGTATGTAGGGAGTTGTTATTGAAAAATTTTCACTATCCAGTCATTGCAGTTGAGTCATCCTATGTGAAGATCTCAAATAGATGATGTTGGAAAACTGGTTTAATTATATTCAGAGCCACTATCAAATGAGAATTTGATAGAGGTGAGCTGGTTAACAATCAAAGAGGAGAAAATTGCTAAAGATGTGCCTCAAAATAGAATTATTCAAAAAGTCCTCCTGACTTCACAACTTCCACAGTCTCATTCTACTCACTTCCTTGTGACCTCCCTACTTTTCCCTTAGGAAGAGGTACTCTTGTGCCTAAATCAAGTACTGATTCAATCCAATTATTGTCTCATTCCATGCCCTCCATTGAGCAAAAATAACTGCTGACTGGTCTCACTTTCAGTTCCTGGCTACAAATCTCAAAAGGGCATTGAATGTTGCCTTGCAGTCCAATTACCCTTTCCTTTTTTCTAGTATGTTTGCTCTATGGTTTTCCAGAGTTTTTTCATGCTTTCTCTTCTCTTTATAAACATAATACACAGTCCTTTTCAGTAATGTTTTTGTTTCATGTTTGATCAAGAAAATAGCAGTCCCTCATTTTCTCACCACTGAAACAGTCAGCTTGCATCTGTGCCCTGCCTTTTCTGAAGTGAACAGGTCCTACCCCTCTAAGAGATCAATTACTCCAACTGGGGTCTAGATATTCTGCAACTTCATTTTTATGTACCCCCCTCCCTACTTCCTTGGTGTTTTCCTTTTTTACTGTATCTTATTATCTCCATTATTATGGCCTCTATTTATCACTGTTTTTGAAAGGGTCATTTCTGGTATTTATTTACATTTTCTTACTCAAGGTTTTCTTCTCATTGCATTCTACTCCAGTTTTTGTTTGTTCTCTCTCCTGATACTCCCCTAGTTAAGCTCACCAGTTACCTTCATGTTATCACATCCAGTGGATTTTTCTCTTATCTTTCTTCTCATTAGTTTTCTGTACAGATGGCCATTCCCTATTTCTTGAAGCATTTTCTTGTCTTAATTTTCATGAACCCCATTCCCTTGGGTTTATTCTCATTTCACTGCCTGTTCCTACTAAGTGTCTTCTATTGGCTTCATCTCCTTTGCTAGACCCCGAAATGTAAGTCCCAAGTTTTGTGCTGGGCTCCCTTCATTTGTACTTTCTTTGCCTAAATGCCCTCAATCAGTCCCATGATGTTAATGATCAAGAATACACTGATGTCCCCCCAAATCCAAATCTAAGCTTGACCCAGCCTCAGAACTCTAGACTTGTATATTCAGCAGCCTTCCTATCATCCCTGCATATAGATGCCTTAGACTGATGATGTCCAAAACAGATTTTTTTTGTTTATTAAAAATTTTTTTTTGGTGTTTTTTAAATTTATTTTGAGAGAGAGAGCAAGCAGGGCAGGGGCAGAGAGAGAATCCCAAGCAGGCTCCACGCTGTCAGCACAGAGCCCAATGTGGGGCTCAATCTCCTGAGCTGTAAGATCATGACCAGAGCTAATATCAAGAGTCTGATGCTCAACCCCCTGAGTCACCCAGGGACCCCCAAAATAGAATTCTTGATCCTCTATCTGCTCCCTCCCCATCTCAAGAAACCACATCACTAGTCAGCTCACTGAGTTGCTTTAAGGCAAAAATCTGCATTGACTTGGTTTCTTCTTCCCCTTATCACCTCCGACACATCACTTCCAGCAGTAAATCCTAATAACTGTACCTCTCCCCATCTTCCCTGTTACTATCCTACATCAAGCCACAATTATCTTTCCTCTGCAATAGTGTCCTAAATATTTTCCCTTTTTCTCTGATTTGTTTTTTTAGAGGTTAAATCAGTCATGTTACTTCATTGCTTCACATCCTCCAATGACTTCCTGTTGCACTTAGAGTGACTTTGAGCTCCATAGACCTTGTTCTACAGTCATACAGTGAAGCCTGATGCCCCTGCCTGTGTGTCTAGATTTACCTCTTTATACTCTCTCCCTTATTTATTTTGCTCTAGCCATCTTTTTTTGTATGTGTTTCCGGAACAAATCAGACTTATTGTGACCTGAAGACCTTTGCACTATTTGTGCTGCCTACAGTGCTTTTCCCCCATCTTCTCAAGGGTGCCTTCCTTGTTCTTGTCTTTAATAGCGCCAGAGAGAGGCCCACCCTGCACAACTGATTTAAAGTAGCCCTCAGTTGTTCTTCATTACAACACCCTATTTTAAGTTACCCAGTGGCACTTAACACTTCCGTTTTATTTGAGATTATGTGTTTTATTGTATATTTCTCCCCTGTACACCCCCCCAACCCCTGACTTCCTCAAAATGCCAAGTGTAGAATGTCAGAACCTGCAACATTGCTGAGCATGTAGAGGCTTAATTATTGAATAAATGACTGTCAGTGGAGTAAGCAGTCCATGTAGAAAATGATGATTGGCAAAAATGATCCTCTTTATGATTGTGCTGTTAGGAAAGTTGAACGTGAAGACTGACAAAATTTAGGGGAGTAAAGAGAACTGAAGGGTAATTGCTACATAAGACCAAATTCTTGGCTGTTTACTTTGCTTGTAATGCATACAGCTCTATCAGGTCACTTTACTCTATGGAGTGAGTATTGAATGAATACAGGCCAGAGGTGATGGATCATCCTTAAGAGGTTTAAAACAAGTAATACAACCACTGAGCCTGTAGTAGGATGTATAAACAGCTTAGTATTCAGGGTATTTTTTTCCCCTCCAGCTGGTACTTTTAATAACCTATTTTAAGGAAGTTTTTTAAAAATAAGGAAAGAACAGGGGCACCTGGTGGCTCAGTCAGTTGAGCATCTGACTCTTGATTTCGGCTCAGGTCACAACCCCAGGGTTGTGGGATTGAGCCCCATGTTGGGCTCCACATTGAGTGTAGAACCTGCTTAAGATTCTCTCTCTCTCCTTCTGCCTCTTTCCCCTGCTTGCATGCTCTCTCTCTAAAATAAAAAAAAAATTAGGAGCATCCGGGTGGCTCAGTCGGTTAAGTGTCCAGCTTCGGCTCAGGTCATGATCTCACAGTTGGTGAGTTTAAGCCTGGCGTTGGGCTCTGTGCTGACAACTCAGAGCCTGGAGCATGCTTCAGATTCTGTGTCTCTCTCTGTCTCTGCCCCTCCCCCGCCCCTGCTCACACACACTGTCTCTCAAAAATAAATAAACATTAAAAAAAATTTAATTTTAAATAAAAATTTTTAAATTTTAAAAATCAAAATATAAAAGGTATTTTTTTTTAATTTTTTTTAACGTTTATTTATTTTTGAGACAGGGAAAGACAGCATGAATGAGGGAGGGTCAGAGAGAGAGGGAGACACAGAATCTGAAACAGGCTCCAGGCTCTGAGCTGTCAGCACAGAGCCTGACGCGGGGCTCGAACTCACGGACCGCGAGATCATGACCTGAGCCGAAGTCGGATCCCCAACCGAATGAGCCACCCAGGCGCCCCTAGAAGGTATTTTTAAAGTCAACATCTATTGCTTTTATAGCAAAAGTTCCTGGTGGATGAATTATTAATAAATCTTTGTAATTCTAAGAGCATTAGTTAATACAGTGCTGATAGCTAAACTGATTAATACTTTCATGATATATCTTAGAATATCTATATGGGCCTTGCCATTTAGAAAGATATTTCTCTGCACTAAAGATTCTGGTGCAGTAGCTGATAGGCTGTATGAAAATGTATACACTTGCCCTTGGTGAGGCCCAATAGCACCCATACTCATACAGGCAGTTATATAGAGAGGAGTTATTTAGGGCTCACTTCAGACATTATTTATAGTCTCTTAATGTTTTAGAGCTGGTAAGGACATAAGCAATCTAATCCAACCACCTTATTCTTCAGATGAAGAAATGGGGACAGAGTGTGATTATACAGTGTGTAAGTGATGGCAGGATTCAAATCCCATAGCTCCTGTCCTGAATCTTTGCCAGTGATAATGTTAGCAGTGGGAGTGTCTGCATTGTGTGAATGGATGCTTCAGTCTTCGGATTCCCCATGAGAAGATTTACATGGGGATCTGTGCTCTAATAAGACAGCCAGAAGGAAAGTAGCAAATACAAAGCAGTTTATAAAAGCAAAAGCACACTCTCGAGGTAGGTTCCAAGAGGAAGGACAAGCCCCTGGTTGTTTTGGGATTGGATATTATTGGGTCTTTCTGCACTGTGAGGAGCTGTGACATACAGTAGGGTGGTCTCTAATGGAGGCTGCTTCCAGTCTTTTGGGGAACTCCTCCCACAGGTTGGGACGGGGAGTTTTGACCCTACGAGCTTCCTACCAAAACCTCCTGGTAGCCTTTTTCTGTTGGGGAGAAGGTGGGGGGTGGGGGGGTGCTGTACCTGCATTGCAAATGTATTATAATGACTGTAGGGATTACCTTGGGCAGAGTGGAAGAGGAGAGCACAAACTAGGCACCTGTGGCTCTTGATCTGTTAGCCCCAGGTCTTGGAAGCCACAATGTCAAGATGTTGTGCCCTGGGGCTTTTACCATCCCTGCCTCCAGCTCAAGTCTCTGTCATTTCCCTGATGGACTTGACTTTGCCTTCTTTCCATTGCTCATTCTGCCTAACAATAACTTCTTTTTAATAGTTGTCTTTAATCAATAATAATGCACCTGGAACAAGCAGTAAGTATGCATATCCAGTGATGGGTGCAGTCAGTTGGCTATTTGTGATTACCCAAATCCTGCAGGAAATACTTTGCAGCTTTCATTTTTGTCTTTGACTTTAGAAATTAATAATAGTTGTTGGTAAAATATCTGATAACTTGTGTAATACATTCAGTTGTCTTGAAAATTTTTCGTTGTGCTCCTTCCTCCCTCTCTAGTATCACTAAACTGAGGGCCCATATTTCTCTGGCAGAACCAGAAGATATAAGCTTGGAGTTACATACCTTTTCTTTAGTTTAAAAAGAAGCCATAAAGCTAGAAGTAAAGTATTGGAAGATAGCACTGTATTATTCTGAAATAGCTACAACTAAGTGCCAGAGAATTTCTGTTCAAAAGAGAGAGACCAGGTTGGGTTGGAAGCTAATGCAGGGGAGAGGAAGGAGATAGTTAATTAATAGTAGTAGTGTTTGTAGCGGGGGTGCTAGTTAGTAGTCGTAACTATAGTAGCAGTACAGCATGTTAATTCGCTGTGCTTTTTCTGAAAGCGCACAGTCTCCAAACCTGTATATATTAACATGACTCTTAGATTGATTATTATTAGCTAATAACAGTCAAAAAGAAAAACATGGATTAACTACATGTGAACTCCTGAATGCAAGTTGTTGTTGTGGTTGTGTTGGTTGTAGTAACACCACATTACATCTTTGGATGGAACTCCTACCAAATTACTAGAATAATTAAAACACGAGTTTAGACGTATTAAGTATCAAATAATGTTACCTTGCTCATAACTATATAAAATGGCATTGTGAAATAAAGTAGCTATAAAGTATTTGTTCTGCAAACTGAGGGTTGATGGGGGGTGGGAGGGAGGGGAGGGGAGGTGATGGGTATTGAGGAGGGCACCTTTTGGGATGAGCACTGGGTGTTGTATGGAAACCAATTTGACAATAAATTTCATATTTAAAAAAATAAAAAATTAAAAGTTCATATAAAAAATAAAGTGTTCTGTCTTTTACTAAGAATGATTTCACTTATTAGATATTTTACTTTATGAAAACCGAGAACTTTAAATAGATAAGCATCCTCTGTGTTTGAGAATTGAGTGAGTGTGTTTTCACTGTAGACTTATTGCACCATATTAATGCAAACAGTGAAAGAATGAAATTCTCTACGAGGTTTCTTGTGATCTAGTAATAAGTTGCTGTGATTTCTAGAGTTCACAGCTGGCTATGAAGAAAACCTTGAAACAGTATAAGGTGTCTGATCAAGCAGGCTGACAATGCATAGTAGCACTCAAATATGTTTGGCAATGCTGTGTTCTACACTTGATCTTCGTCAAAAGGCCGAGAAGCAATGGCAATGCTGTGTTCTGATCATAGAACCTGATAAGATGGTATGTAGAGCCTTCAGCTTCTGAGATAATAGGAAGGAAGGAGAGACAGAAGAATTAAATTGTAATAGTAACATTAAAACTTCAAATGTTTATATTTTTTTTATTTTTACAGTTTGCAAAGCACTTTTGTAGTTTTTATCTTATTTTACCTTCACCTTTCATCCTTTTATGTTTTTTCTTTCTTTATGTAGTTTTGAGTTTCTGACCTATATCATTTCCCTTCACTCTACAGAACTTCTTTTGACATTTCTGGAAAGGCAGGTGTATTGGTAACAAATTCCCTCCATTCTTGTTTGTCTTAGAGTCTTTATGTCTCCTTTTCTTTGGAAGGGTAGTTTTGTAGGCTGCAGAATTCTAGGTTTGTGAGGTTTTTTCTTTCAACATTCTGATCTTTTGTTATTTGCATGGTTTCTAAAAAGAAATTGGGTGTAATTCTTATTTTGTTCTTCAGTAGGTAAATTTCTGCCCCGCCCCCCCCCCCCCCCCAGCTGGCTTCTTTCAGAATTTTTTGTTTCTCTTTGATTTTCTGTAGTTTGGAAATTGTATGATAGGTGGAGGGTTTTTTGTTGTTTGTTAGCATTTATCCTACTTAGTTCTCTGACCTTCCAGGATCTGTGGTTTGGTGTTCAACATTAATTTGAGTAAATTCTCAGTGATTATGGCTTCAGAAATTTTTTCTGTTCCTTTTTCTCTTTCTTCCCCTTCTGATATTCCAAACATATATTACACCTTTTATATTTGTCCCACTGGGATATCGTTTCCTTTTTCTTTTTCAGTCTTTTTCTCTTTGTTTTTCCACTTTGGAAATGTCTATTGACATATCCTTGAGCTCAGAGATTCTTTCGTAAGCCATGTCCAGTCTACTAATGAGTCCATCAGAGGCATTCTTCATTTGTGTTACAGTGGTTTTGATCTATAGTATTGATTCTTTGTTGGAATTTCCTGTTCTCTGCTTACATTACCCATCTGTTCTTGTGTGTTGTCTACTTTTTCTGTTAGATCCCTTAGCATATTAATCATAGTTGTTTTAAATTCAGTCTGATAATTTCAACATCTCTGCTGTATCTGAGTCTGGTTCTGATGCTTGGTCTGTCTTTTCAAACTCTTCTTTGCCTTTTTGTATGCTTTGTAATTTTTTTGTTGAAAGATGAGTATAATGTACACATGGGGTGAAAGGAACTTTGGCAAAAAGGGCTTTAGTAATGTGGTGGTGAAGTGTGCAAAGAAGGGAAGCATTCAGTAGTCCTGTGATTAGGTCTTGTCTTTTAGTGAGCCTGTGTCCCTAGGCAATGAACTTTCCAAATGCCCATTTCCCTCTACTTCAGATGGAACAGGATGGCTGGTAGGGGCTGAATTTGAGTATTTCCCTATCTCCCAGCCAAGCTATGTTCTAATAAAACCACAATTGGTTGAGGTCTCCATTTCCCCACCCTGTGACAAAACCAAAGGGAGTTTTTCTCCAGTCTTCACTAAGAGAATCTTAGTAGTGCTTTTGTTGTTGTTGTTGTTTAATTTTTTTAATGTTTATTTATTTTTGAGAGAGAGACAAAGTGTAAGCAGGGGAGGGGCAGAGAGCGAGAGGGAAACACAGAATGTGAAGCAGGTTCCACGCTCTGAGCTGTCAGCACAGAGCCCCATGCGGGGCTCAAATTCGTGAACTGTGAGATTGTAACCTGACCCGAAGTCAGACACGTAACCTACTGAGCCACCCAGGTGCCCCTTGGTAGTGCTTTTGAACCTAAAACTCACAAAAATGTGAGGGCCCCCATATAACTGGATCCCTCTGCAGTTTTTGACTCTCAGATTGTGAGTCTTTACCACTTGGTCAATTACATAGGATTCAGGTTTTTCTACCCTGAATAGTGCTGGGTTTCTGCTCCAGTAAATTGAAATTCTCTGCATTCTCTTGTCTGTCTCTCCAATTTTGGGAGCTGCTGTTTACCTTGTGATATCACTTCTCTGATGTAATCTAAAAAGTTGTTAATTTTTCAGTTTCAGCTTTTTATTTGTTAGGGTCAAATAGTGACACCCAGGCTGCTTATTTGTCAGATCAGAAATTTCCTGAAACTTGTTTTATTTACCTTAATTATTATTTTAGTAGTCATAAGGTGAGTTTAACGGTTGTTATTATTATTATTTTACAAATCAAAAACTGAGGCTCAGAGACAGGGCCAGCTGTATAACTTGCAGGGCCTTGTTAAAAAAAAAAAAATAAGAAAAAAGTACCATTAAATGTACTAAATGAAATACAAGGCTTTTTTTCTTCCACATTCTCTCAACTTGTCAGCATGTCTTTTATTTGTTAAATAACAACTCATGTTAAATAACATGAGTTCAACATGAGTTCGAGCCCCACATTGGGGATGTAATTTACCTTAAAAAATAATTAATAAAATAGTGTTGCTCTAAGTAAATAAAAATTAAAAATTTACATCATTAACATGAATTTTATCATTCATCTTTATATTGTAATGCACATTTTTACTGCATTCATAAGAGCATTTACTTCATATGTGGAATCATCAAATTTCTACACTTTGTATTTCTTAGCTTGTGCACACATGTGTATTTTGTTCTTACCAGAATAATGAGAATACTGAACAAAACTATACTGTTTTTATTTTACTTCTCAATAATGCACATATTCCATGAACATTCTCTATTTTTATTTTTTTATTTTTATTTATTTTTATTTTATTTTTTTATGTTTATCTTTGAAAGAGAGAGACAGAGTGCGAGTGGGGAGGGGCAGAGAGAGAGGGGAGACACAGAATCCGAAGCAGGCTCCACACACTGAGCTATCAGCACAGAGCCTGACGTGGGGCTCAAACTCACGAACTGCAAGATCATGACCTGAGCTGAAGTCCGACGCTCAACCGACTGAGCCACCCAAGTGCTCTGAACATTCTCTATTTTTAATTAACTGATAAATGAGGAAAGAGTGAAGGAAGAATATGTTCTGCCCTTCTCTTTACTTCTTTGTCATCATTTTCACTATAAATGGTTGGTTGGTACAGGGAAGTGACATAAGTAAGAAAGACTAGGAGATTTTGGTCTTTATTCTTTCTTTCTTTTTTTTTTTTTTAAGTTTATTTGTTTTGATAGAGAAAAAGTGGGGGTGTGGGGGGCACAGGCAGAGAGAGGGAGAGAGAAAGAATCCCAAGCAGGCTCTGTGCTGCCAGTGTGGAGCCTGATGTGGGGTTCAAACGCACAAACCATGGGATACATGACCTGAGCTGAAACCAAGGGTCAGATATTTAACCAACTGAGCCACCCAGGCACCCCCACCCCCGGTCTTTCTTATTTCTTAGAATATGTTGCCTTCTTCTGCTTTCTAAGTTCTTGTTGAAACAGAAAGCATGGCTTCTTAGGGCTGGCGATACCCTGCTGACCCTGTTGTAGACCTAATATGCTTATGTTAGGAAATCTGTGCTCATGGAACATCATGACCACTATATGCAAATGGGCAGCAAGGGCACATATCGCACATATCTGCTGTGCTTATGCTTATGTTTCATTGTCTCATTGGATTTACAAAATCAAGTTAAAGATAAAATGAAGTTCAAGGTGCAATAGCTATTAAACCCTTTGTGGGGCTCTGTGGGACTGCACATGTTACACCCATGAAGCCAACCCTGTTCAGAGATAATGTGACTTGTTCAAAGTCACACAGCTGGGAAGTGTCCAAGCTAGGTTTAAACTTAGATGTTTGGCCAGTGTTCTTCTTTCATTTTTCTGTATTCATTGTTGTTGTTGTTATGATTATTTTATTATTTTATTTATTTATTTATTTATTTATTTTACAAATTCTTATTTTGAGGGCTGACTTTCAGTGAGTTGCTACAAGGGAGCTGCTCAGCTACATATAAAACCCTGGCTTAGAAGCCGGTTGTCTGTGAATGGTTTAGCACCAGGTTCCTCATGAACGTGTGTTGTGTGATGGGCAAGGGGGTGGCCTCTTTCCAACTGTACCCCAATTTTTTCTTTCAGTTATAGTTTGCTAATAAGTAGTAGTTTTAAAAATCTACCCTTTTTCCTTCTCTGTAAACCTCCAGATTGTGTAAGACAAAAATAACAATAGTAAGATGAATGTTAAAGACATAGATACAGATACAGCCTGCTCCTTCTGTTGGGTTAACCGACTGTTTTTCCAGCCCTGCTAATTCATTACTGAGAGGCTGACTGGACATTTGCGTGCAGTCCACAGTCTTATAGAACTTTGATAGTTCATTCTGTCCTCAAGGAATTTACCACTGCTAGAAGGAGAGGAACCCCTTTACACCTGAGTCCAGCAGTACTGTAGCTAATTCCTGTCTCCAGACAAAGGCTCTAAGTATAATTGTGATGAGTATTTCAAACTAGATACTTCTAAGAGTGAAACCAGGCACTGTTAACAGTTAAATTGGAATAACAGGCATTAACTGCAGTTGTCCTGAGCAAACTGAAACATATAATCACCCATCTCATAATGCATTATTCAGATACATGCTGAGCTGAGCCTAAGCATGACATTCCTGTGACGTTCTAGAAGACTTCCTTTATTTCTTTTTAACACCATCATTGTGCTAATCCACATTGAACCACATTGTTGAACCAGTTATGTTTGAGTCTTTTTGCTTGTCTAAAATATAAGCCTCTGAAGATTAGGAACCAAGTCTTACTCATCTTTGTATCTCCAGTGCTTTACAGGTCCTGGCACATAACTGTAAGAGCTACCACCATAATCACCATCAGCTGCCATTTATAAAGCACATATTATGTGTCCCCCACTATGACAGGGACTCTGTCTATATTATTTTACTTAATCCTCACAAAAATCCTGCAAAGTAACTATCATTTTGCCAATGTAGGCATTCAATCTTTGTGTTTAAATAATGGGAAATCTTGCAGACCTAATGTATAAAGCACTATAGCTCATTTTTGGAGAAACTGTACAAACTAAGATAGGAACTAGAAGATTAGAGATAGGCAAATGTCCAGGTTCTTAGAAGGAAAATGTGTGTGGATTATGAATGCTTACTTATATCATTGAGCTTGACATGAATTCTATTCAAAATTCAATGGGATTTTATTTATTTTGAGAAAGAGAGGGAGGGAAGAGGGCGGGGCAGAGAGAGGAGAGAGAGAATCCCAAGCTGGCTCTGCCCTGTCAGCCCAGAGCCCAGTGTGGGGTTTGGACCCACGAACTATGAGACCATAACCTGAACCGAAATCAAGAGGACACTCAACTGACTGAGCCACCCAGGCACCCTCAAATGGGATTGTTTTTTAATGCCTTCCTTCTTTTTTCAGAGTGTTAACATCACTTACTGGGTGCTTACATGGGTTCCCTAAGAATAGCTTATTGTTTGAGATTCTTAGATATCTTTCTGGGAATGATATAGACAGGTAGGCCTGACAAGCAGATTGTACATAGATTGTGAGCTGGATGGACAGCTTTACCAGAGAAATCGAGTTAATAGAATTGATGTCAGTGTCAAGGGAGTTAGCTGCATTCTTCAGGGCTCAGTCCTGGACTTTGTTCTTTTCAGCATTTTTATTAACTGAGCACATCAATGTGATGTTGTTCAAATTTTCAAATAACCAAGCGACAAAGATTAGTTAAGACATTGCTTGACAGAACAATTTCTCAGATAATCTTAAACGCAAAAATTCCAACAAGTTGGACAAAAGTATAATTCTGAAATAAGTGCATCCAGACCTCACCTGCCCTAAATATAATAGCACAGAGGAAAATATCAGGGAATTTTAGATGTATGAGGGCTTGGTGTGAATTCGTGGTCTGCTCTGGCTGCCGAGAGGGTCCAGGCTGCACTTAAAGTCATTTCTCACTTGTTTTCTGCATGACTGTGTCATGGAAAATAGAGATAAATAAGTAGATGTTACAAGCCACTTGAAGAGGAAACTTTCTGATATAGCATTGTCTGAATATGGAGTATGCTGTATTATTGTATCCAGTGATTCCCTGATACTGGAAAACTTTCTTACAGAGAGACTGGCCATGTAAGATAAATGTTACAGTGGTGTTTTAGACATCACTTAATGAACTGACCAAATGTCTTTTAAGTCCCCATCCTATTCTGAAATTTATATAAATCTTTGGTATTTCTCCAGCTCAGTCAGATATTGTTTGGGATTGTAATGTCCCTAGACTATATAGAGAGCCATTTACCAGAAGATGTCCATATGATTCGGGAAGTAAAATGTACATTACAGTTCTAAATTGAACCCCAAAAATACAACTTAAGAAAGAGTATTAAATTCAGAAACAGAATATACTAAGTATTGATAAGTTTAATGTGAAAAAAATTTATAAGTACATTATAAAGAATGATAAGAAAAAAGGAAACTTTAACAAGATTCTGAGTAAGGACAACAAAATGAGATACTGGAAATAAACAGATTATGTACAAGATTATTTCCTGCACAAAAGAATTTTAAACAGATTGTATATAATTTGGTTGTGATAGAATGCACATATAAACACATATGTAGTAATTATTACAGTATCTCCTAGGAATTAAGACTGAGTGATTTTTATTAATGTATTGATTTTAGACAATTGAATGACTACTGGGTAAACAACAAAGATGATTCAATCTTTGCATTTTTTGCCAACTTTATAGTAGAATATATGATGATGTACAACCCAATAGCTTTCAAGTAACTTGTCATTCATAGATTTTTACTAGAAATTTAGTAAAAGTGAAATTTTACTATAAAGATTTCAACAGGCACCCAGATGAGAGTACTATTCTGAGAATTGTATGTTACTGAGTAACTCGTTAGAAAATCTATCTCAGATTTCAAGTTGTAATGAGGGAGTAGATTAATCCTCCTGTCAGCACCAAAAGCATTGTCTTGGCTCTTGACACTTAGGCAGTAAAGACTTAGAGATTGGTGCCCTAAGTGAAAGTAGAGAGCAGTTTCATTAAAGCACAGTATGCTCTCTAAGGGAAAGCATGCAGGTTCTGTGAGGTGGAACCGGCCCCTTGGTTGTTTTGGGGTTGGATATGTATTAAGTTTTTCTGGACTGGGAGGACCTGTGACTTACAGTGGGGTGGTGCTGAGTGCTCCTTAATTGACAGCTAAGATTATATAACCACTTTCTTACTACACATGCCCATTCTCATAATGTATCTAAAAAGCCCATAAGGGGGGAGTCTTAACCACAAAACACATGTATGTAAATGGATTTATCACTAGCTAAAGGTCAAGCTGGGGACACGTTTTTCCTGAACTATGCATGTACTTTCTTAGGGACAGTTTTTCTAGGCTGTTATATCCTATTCTGTGGGGAACATGACCTGGTTTTCTTGACCATAAAGGTGTTTCTCGGGGGGCTTCTTCTGCTCATTATCTGGCTTCTACCAAACACTCCTAAAACAATGCTCTGATCGTGGCATAGCCAACACACCCCTATGCTTACAATGGTAGTAATCAAATTTTCTTTCTCAGTACAGTTCATATGCATAACACATTTCCCTAATTGCTTTGGCTACCGTCTTTGAAAATTGGTGGCCTAATTACTAGAGCTAGTTGGTTGTTCTGTTGTTCGGGTTCTTCCACACTGTAGCTCTAGTTTATTTTTTCAAATTTATCTTTTATTGTTTCTGTACACTTAGACCTATAAGTTAGTCTGGTATGTCCACTGTCTTTCTTGCTCTCCCATACTCAGTTTTCTTCACATGGTGCCTTTAAAACGAATTCCTACCTATTGGACTCCTTCCCATCTTTCCTACAGACTTCAGAGTAAATACTACTTCCTTTTTAAAGTGCTAATCATCCCATGACCACCATCATGAGCATAAGATGCATCTTACACCTTTCATATGCTCTTTATACTCTACCTTGTGTTGAAGTTATTTGTGTACTTGCCTTGTCCCTTCTATTAGATTGTGGTTCCTTTCTTTGTAGCTTCTCTTTGTGTCATTGGAAAAATAGTATCCATGTACAATAAGCATTGGGTAATTCTGAATCTAATTTGTGATACATAGAAATTATTAAGGAAAAGGCATCATGGTATGGGGGAAGGAGCCCTATCAGGATTTTAGCCCCTGCCACTCTGGTGACTATGGAGTCTTTGGACAAATCATATCACTTTAATATCCTTAACTTTAAAATGAGAGAGTTGAACATACTATATTTTATGTCCCTTCTGCTTGTATGATTTTATAAATGTAAAAGGAAACTGATTATAGATAAACTAGTTAAGGCATAATTTGAGTTGTAGTTAGTTTTAAAGAAAAGTTTTTAATTACTTATAGAACCTAGAAAATTGTATAGCTACCGTATTCTTACAATATGTATTAATGCTGTTATCTACATTAATAGATAAATTATTGGTCAGCTAAAGCATAGTAAATCACTTTCTAGGAGCCCAGCTGTTATTTCTGTTATTTAAAAAGGTGGTAAGTGTAAGTGTTGGAAATTAGGTCTTTTTTTTTTTTTATGCATTTATAACCTGTGGAGTAGTGTTATAAGTTATAAAAAAAAATAGGCTGGTGAAGCTTCTGCTAATAAAGGTTTTGATCATTTGAATGAGACATCTGCTTAATATGAGTCTAAGGAACTTATAAAATTTCTTTTTTTTTTTTTTTTTTAATTTTTTTTTTTAACGTTTATTTATTTTTGAGACAGAGAGAGACAGAGCATGAACGGGGGAGGGTCAGAGAGAGAGGGAGACACAGAATCTGAAACAGGCTCCGGGCTCTGAGCTGTCAGCACAGAGCCCGACGCGGGGCTCGAACTCACAGATCGCGAGATCGTGACCTGAGCCGAAGTCGGCTGCTTAACCGACTGAGCCACCCAGGCGCCCCGGAACTTATAAAATTTCTTTATCTAAGTAGATCAGTATTCTTGCTTGTTAGAAAATTTTGTTTAATAAATTATAAGTTGCTTAATTTTATTCATTGACAGTTGACTGCATTTCTCACTTATTAAAAGGCAAATTCCATGTGTGATGTTTTTAGTAGCAGGAGAATTTACACTGGATTGATTCTGTACATACTGATTGATATGTCTAAGGTAAACATGAAATAATCAAAGCAGTGACAGTTACATGAAGGAAAAGGGGGTTGGCAAGGTCTTGATTTACTATTATCACCCATTATTATATCCTTGCCCCCAAATCCTAACAAGATAATAGCATTATTATTTTTTTTTTTAAATGCTTATTTATTTTGAAAAAGAAAAAAAGAGAATCCCAAACAGGCTTTGTGCTATCAGTGCAGAGTCTGAGGCAGGACTCGATCTCATGAGCCTAGAAATAATGACCTGAGCCAAAATCAAAAGTTGGATGCTTTAACCAACTGAGCTACCCAGGTGCCCCAATAGCATTTTTATTCTTAAATCTTCTAAAATTTGGCTTCAGGAAATTACATGCTTTATATGATAGCTACATTTCAAATATTTTAAATAATATCATCTTGTTATTCTTTGCAAAGTACAACAGAATTGGTATGCTGTAGAACAAAAGGACAAATTAATAATTTGTGTATTAATATTTTTGTTTAAGATTTATTATGTTTGTTACCTGAAAATACTTGATAAATAGTACTTAGTGTTAAATGTAAGTTTAGTATAAATAGTGTTATAATATAAAGCTGGTAGAAATCAGATAACATTCTTAAAGATTTTTTTCATTTTAGAACAGATTGTCAGGAAGGCATAATCATTTATACACCTGTTTGTTAACCAAAATGTTTACATGGAATACATTTTGGGAATCCACTTATAGTTCTTCTCTAACATTAGTCTGGTGAGATAGATAGATATACATATGTATGTATATACATATAAATTATTTTATATGAAGAGAGTGAAAAATAGGTTTTGCTGTAGAAACTAAGTAGACTTCAGAGTGGCAATGAAGTTGGTGTTTTTAGGATAAACACAGGGTGCTTTTGCTTCTTTCTTGATAAATCCTGGCTATCTAAAAGCCATCACATTGCCTTGTTAATGTGGATGTTGTAATGAGGGAGAAGGAAAAAACTATTCCTAACTTCCTATCTTACTTCTTGACATTTGTTCTTGATAATTTTAAATGTTTCATTTTTGAAATGCTAGATTATGCTTTATGGTGAAGAAAGGAGATTTATTATTTTGACACTCTCTTCCTAGTTCAGTGTCTGAGGCCTTCCGTAATCTTCCTCTAAAGTCAAAAACTGAGTGTCTTGTCAGCTTTTAGAATGTGTGTCAAGGAGCCGTAGCAGTGGACATGATATTAAATCATGGCTATAAGTAGGGCCTCCTTGAAATAGGCTTTGCCTCTCAATTTATTGGTGATGTTATTGGGCTTAAATATACATTATCATGGAATAAAATGCAAGACCTAGGTATTTTTAGTTTGTGTTTTTTAAAAGATTGAGTCTTTTAGAGGACTGTATAATTTAGAGGATTTTTTAGAGGTTTTTTTTAAACCCTTTTTTTTTTTTTTTTTAATTTTTTTTTTTTCAACGTTTTTTATTTTTATTTTTGGGACAGAGAGAGACAGAGCATGAACGGGGGAGGGGCAGAGAGAGAGGGAGACACAGAATCGGAAACAGGCTCCAGGCTCCGAGCCATCAGCCCAGAGCCTGATGCGGGGCTCGAACTCACGGACCGGACCGCGAGATCGTGACCTGGCTGAAGTCGGACGCTTAACCGACTGCGCCACCCAGGTGCCCCATAAACCCTTTTAATAGCACTATATAAGCAAAAATGTTTTTGTCCTTCAAGTCTGTATTTCTTAGATATTATAATTCATCCAAGGAAAATGAATACTTTATTTCTATCATTTTACACAAAGATCTATAAACATAATCATAAGTATAAATGAGAATTAATTTTCAGTTATTTTCAGAAAGTCATTCAGAGACATTGAATATAAAATTAATATCTTTTATGGATATGTAGCTCTGAAAGATTAAATATTATCCTGGCTATGGGTGCCTGGGTGGCTCAGTTGGTTAAGCATCTGACTTCGGCTCAGCTTGTGATCTCGCAGTTTGTGAATTCAAGCCCCACGTCAAGCTCTGTGCTGACAGCTCAGAGCCTGGAGCCTACTTCTGATTCTGTGGCTCCCTATCTCTCTGCTTCTCCCCTGTCCGTGCTCTGTCTCTCTCTCAAAAATAAACAAACATTAAAAAAAAAAGTAAATATTATCCTGGCTATAATTTCAAGATTTCTTTTTTTATTTTTTATTTTTTTTAACATTTATTTATTTTTGAGACAGAGAGAGACAGAACATGAATGGGGGAGGGTCAGAGAGAGGGAGACACAGAATCTGAAGCAGGCTCCAGGCTCTGAGCTGTCAGCACAGAGCCCGACGCAGGGCTCAAATTCACGGACCACGAGACCATGACCTGAGCCAAAGTTGGCCGCTTAACTGACTGAGCCACCCAGGCGCCCTGCAAGATTTCTTATCTATGGATATTGATACTTTGGTGTAACCTTGAATTTTCTCTTAATAGGTTTCAAAATTTTTTAAATTAGGTTAATTTCTTTTTTGTTGCTGTTGTTTATTTATTTGAGAGTGGGCGAGAAAGAGAGAGCACAAGCAGGGAGGGGCAGAGAGAGGGAGAGAGAGAATCCCAAGCAGGCTCCTCGCCATCTGTGTGGAGCCTGATGTGGGGCTTGAACCCATGAACCATGAGATCATGACCTGAGCCAAAACCAAGAGTTGGATGCTTAACCAACTGAACCACCCAGGCACCCCTCACCTTTTTTTAAGTTTAGAAATGAGGTTAATTTCTTAAGTTTACATTTATGAACAGAGTATCATCTGCATTCAATCTTTGTAGGTCTCACTAATCTATATAAGGTAGTAGTTGGATTACTATGAAGATATAAAAGAGCAATCTCAAATTATTTCTGCCACATATCAGTGTTTTATGATACTGCTTCAGCATAATTTTAAGATGAACAAATACCAGATAGTTTTTTTTAATTAAAAAAAAATTTTTTTTTAATGTTTATTTTTGACAGAGAGAGAGACAGATCATGATTTGGGTAGGGGCAGAGAGAGAGGGAGACACAGAATCGAAAGCAGGCTCCAGGCTCCAAGCTGTCAGCACAGAGCCCAACACGGGGCTCGAACTCATGGACCGCGAGATCATGACCTGAGCGGAAGTCGGATGCTCAACCAACTGAGCCACCCCGGCACCCCTAATTTTTTTTTTTTAACATTTATTTAGTTTTTGAGAGACAGAGACAGAGCGTGGGCAGGGGAGGGGCAGAGAGAGAGGGAGATACAGAATCCAAAGCAGGCTCCAGGCTCTGAGCTGTCAGCACAGAGCCCAATGCAAGGCTCAAACTCACAAACCATGAGATTATGACCTGAGTCGAAGTTGGACAGTTAACTGACTGAGCCACCCAGGTGCCCTATACAAGATAGTTTTTAAAGTGATCGACCCTTTTGCCTTTTTAACTTGTGGGACAACCTATGAGATGCCAACTGTAAGAGTTGTTGAAATCCATCTGGAGTAACCACTTCTGTTTGGAGTAGTTGGTAAGGTTTAGGGTGTAGACATTCCTTACTCATATAGGTTGACCCGCTGTAGGAGCAAAGGAGCAGACGATATTTAGAGCAGTGTTTCTCAGCTCGTGATTCTGGTAAGAAATACGTGTTACATTATGGTCCAGGCTGCGTGTGTTCACATGTGTGCACAAATATACAAAATAATTCATGAATACTTTATTGTGTACAGTGCACTCTTGTTTTCTGTTTCACCTTTTTAAATGCCAAAAAACCGGGGCGCCTGGGTGGCGCAGTCGGTTAAGCGTCCGACTTCAGCCAGGTCACGATCTCGCGGTCCGTGAGTTCGAGCCCCGCGTCAGGCTCTGGGCTGATGGCTCGGAGCCTGGAGCCTGTTTCTGATTCTGTGTCTCCCTCTCTCTCTGCCCCTCCCCCGTTCGTGCTCTGTCTCTCTCTGTCCCAAAAATAAATTTAAAAAAATAAATAAAAAAAAAAATAAATGCCAAAAAACCCTTCTAGTTGTTATCCATAAATTTGGTGTCAAAACCCAATAGTGGGCCACATCTGCAGTTTAATAATCTGTATTTAGGATATGCCCCTTATTCTTAATCTTTATGTTTCTCTTTACCCTGCACAACTCTACACATATTCAGTATTATATAGTTTTCTGTGGAGATGGGTTGATAAACACCCATTTAAATTATGATGCAATTGCAATCAAAAGACGAAAATTCTTGGGACACATATAGATGTGTGACATCTGGAAGGAAAAGATATTTTCCAAACTTTTTTCAGTAGTTCTGAGGATGGGAGTCAGGATTACCAGAGGATCTCTTTTTTGTTTGATTTGGCTTTTCCCTGCTTTCTAAACAATGAGTAATTGCATACTTAGCAATTTTTGTTATTTTTTTAAAAACTTTTTAAAAAACATTTGTTTATTTTTGAGAGAGAGTAAGAAGCAGGGGAGGGGCAGAGAGAGAGGGAGACAGAGGATCTGAAGTGGGCTCTGCCCTGCAGCCAAGAGCCAAATGTGGGGCTTGAACTCACAAAACTGTGAGATCATGACCTGAGCTGAAGTCAGATGCTTAACCTACTGAACTACCCAGGCACCCCATACTCAGCAATAATTTAAAAGGTAGTTCTAATTTGGTGGGAAAATAACTCATAAACCAAAAAAGAAGTCATTTTGGCCTGAAAAAATGCCACATTATTAGAATGTAGAAAGTAAATAGGAAGGAATCCCTCACAGGTTTATTCCATGCTTCTTTGCAGGGAAGAAGTTTCAGGGAAATATATCAAAGAAAGAATTGTAAATTGAGGGACAAAAAATAAGCTTTAGTTACTACTCTTTCCCGATTTGGCATGTAATATCTGAACCTCAATTAATCTGCAAAGTGAATGAGTTTGGCTAGATTATTTAAGTTTATTTTCAACTTTAAGGCTTTCTGATTTTAAGTTAAATCAGGAATTAGATTTTTATGTACGTGCTAAGCATAAGACATGTATATCTCAACATCTAGAGTATTCCAGGCAGAGGGGTATGAGTGAAGATCAATGAAGACCTACATGAGGAAGCTGCTAGAACCTACTCGGGAGTATTTGAAATTTGAGTGCTTTCTGGCCACTTAATCCTCAGGTTTTCTTGAAGTGTTGAGTGCTTATACATTCAATGCAAGTTGTCCAGGAAGAAAAAAAGGGAAGGAAGGAAGTTCTAGCAGTTTAAGTATTTAGTTGGAAGGAGTTGCCTCCTTGGTTACTATAAACTATGCTTTCTTTCAAATTACTTTGCTGTATACAAGGTAAGTCTTACCAATATTGGAAGGGAAAAATAAAAAAGAATGTGAAATGGATCATGTTAAACCTCTGAGAATTATGTATTATTACAGGCTGATAATTCTGTGTTTGAGAAGCTTATTAAAGCATTGATACTTGGGATGGTAGGTTACTTAAGTATATAATATAATAAATAATTCTGAAGAGACAGTAGTGACTAAAAACAAGTTAAGTGTAGATATATGTTCTTAGAAATTATATATCTGCCTAGCTAACAAAAATGCACTCATGGAACAAGTTATGAATTCTTTAGGTAGTTGCAGAAGAAATGATCTTTTGGGGATAGTTTGAGAAATAAATGTGAGTGAATGAATAAATGTTTTACTTTCTTGGTTTAAGAGAGGTAAGCTATATATTTAATGGAATATTATTCAGCCAAAAGATAGAATGAAATCTTGCCATTTGTGATAATTTGGATGAACCTTGAGGGCATTATGCTATGTGTAATAAATAAGTCAGAGAAAAACACCTGTCATGTAATCTCACTTATATGTAGAATCTAAAACAAACAAACAAACAAACAAACAAACAAGATCCTGGATCAGATCTTGGAACAGATCATGTAACAGATGGGTAGTTGCCAGAGGCAGGGGTGGGGGTGGAAGGTGGACAAAATGGGTGAAGAGGGTTAAAAGGTACAAACTTCCACTTATAAAATAAATAATTCCTATGGGTGTAATGTACAGAATGGTAACTATAGTAATAATACCGTATTATTTATTTGAAAGTCGCCAAGAGAGTAGGTCTTAAAAGTTTTCATCTTAAGAAAGAAAATTCTGTAACTGTATATGGTGTTGGATGTTAACTACATTTACTATGGTGATCATTTCATAATGTGTACAAATATGGAATCATTTTATGTTGTGCACCTGAAACTAGTATAATGTTATATGCCAATTATATCTACATTTAAAAAAGTGGAAAAAGAGGCTTTTGAGTTGAGAATGTAGTAGATATATGTCTGTCCTACACAACATTTCTGTGTAAATGAGAAAGATAAAGTTTAGAATGTGTAACTGACTTCAGCTTCTGAGAACTGGAAGAACATTACATTTAAAATGTAGCTGATAGTT
This sequence comes from Neofelis nebulosa, assembly GCF_028018385.1. Classification (NCBI taxonomy): domain Eukaryota; kingdom Metazoa; phylum Chordata; class Mammalia; order Carnivora; family Felidae; genus Neofelis; species Neofelis nebulosa. Next base: position 67,576,043 of record NC_080787.1, read on the forward strand.
TAGAGTCAGGAGAAAATATATCAGGTAGTATTTCATCAGGCTTTTCTTGGTACAGAGGTGTCTCACATGTCGGCACTGTGAAGGAGGGGAGTAACAGTGTGCTCATGAAGATTCTGAGGCCTGTCCAGAATCTGCTAACAGAGTGCATTAACAGTAGCTAGCAAATGATATGAAACACAATTCTTTTTCAAAAAGGTGTAATTTTGGGGCGCCTGGGTGGCTCAGTTTAAGCATCCGACTTTGGCTCAGGTGATGATCTCGCAGTCCGTGAGTTCAAACCCCATGTGGGACTCTGTGCTGACAGCTCTGAGCCTGGAGCCTGCTTTGAATTCTGTGTCTCCGTGCCTCTCTCTCTCTCTCTCTCTCTCTCTCTCTCTTGCTCTCTCTCTCTCTCTCTCTCGCTCTCCCTCTCTCTGCCCTGCTCGCGCTTTGTGTGTGTGTCTCTCTCTCAAAAATGAACATTAAAAAAATTGTTTTTAAAGTGTAATTTCATACAAAGGATTTGAACGATTAAGAATAATTACATTAAGATTGAAAGTGTATATTTACTATTTGGGATCCTAATACGTAAGGTTTGTCATTTCAGGCTCAGTGATCATGCTTACTTTTTTTATGCAATAAGAAATTCTCTGGGCTTCATTACTCTGTGCTTCATATACTTCATTACACAATATCAAAAATATGCATAATTAATTGGGGCTTAAAAGGCTTGTTCAACTTATTTAAGAAAAATTCATAAATCTGATTATTTGTTTTAAAGCTGCAGAAGAAAGAAGATCAGCAGTTGGAGCCTAAAAAAAGTACCAGCCCTAAAAAAACTGCAGAGCCCACTGTTGATCTTTTAGGACTTGGTAAGTAGTAAAAGATACAAGCCACCTTAAGAGTTACAAAATAATTGAGATCTTTACTTGAAATGAATATAATAGCTTTATCATTAGTGTGCCAAAATATACCTGTTAACTGAATTTGAAAATGGTATGATCAGTGTATTCAGTTCCCACAAAAAGGGAAGTCTTTAATAAGAGAGCTAGTATCTGTCAGCACTGTCTCCACTGAAATACAAGTAATGAGTTCCTTGGGGAAGGAAGAGATATCAAAGAAATCTTCAAAGGCTTAGTACACTGACATCTCAACATTTAAAATAAAGAGTAAGGATTCTTTTTCTCCTCTCTCCCTCTCACCCCCACTTCTCTTTATTTAGTTTTGTTGGGGGATTCCCTTAGCATAATAATTATGGGGTAGCCTTATTATAATATATGCGGGTTTAAAATAAAATTTAATTTTGGTTAACTGAAGTGATGTTTTTTATACCTAGATCTAGTGGGTACATTCATTTCATATATTTGATGACAATAAGAAGTGCTCATTTTAATTGAATGTCGTATTTATTCTTATGACTGACAGATACATGTTGTCTGCCTGGTAAGCAAACAGGCTTCCCTTCAAAGAATGCTCACATTGTACTTATCTACAAATACTGTCAGCTCTTTTGATATCTTTCTTTTCTTCCTACAAAAATAGCTTTAAATAAATGGTTATTTTTAGTAATATCTGAGCCTTCAGCAGTAATTAATGTAAAAGATTTTTTTTTTAGTTTGGAGAAAGATTAACAACAAAAAAAGAAGGATACTTAGTTGAACTTCATTCACTACTTTTCTAAAACTTGAGCTTTGTTCTTAGTAAATTGTTTTCTCTTTTAAAAATTACAATTGAATGTTTTATTCATTTCTTAGGAAACTGGTATAGTGTGCAAATAAATATATCCCAATAGGTAAAAATTTTCTGTGATGGTGAAAGTAAGTAGTGTGTATAACTGTAATTTTGAAAATAGGGCTTCAGTCCAGGGGCTCTGGAATAATTATGTTGAATTCTAGTCTGTATAATTTATGTATTTTATTTTCTTTTCTGTAAATGAGAGAAAAGAAAAAAAGACTTAATACCAAGGTAAGAAAATATCTGACTAAAACTGTATGCATCTTTGTCTTCATTGTAGAATTTCCTTTCCAGTCTGTCTGGTTTATAACTTAGAAATGTAAAATATAAGCTAGACCCGGCCCTTATCCTACAGATTCATTCATTGATTGACCAAATATTTATTAAGTGTCTCCTGTGTTTCCAGGCACCATTGTAGGCACTAGGGAGATAGCTATGAAAGAAAACTGATAAAAGTACTAGACCTTTTGGAGCATTCATTCTGTTTGGGGAAACAGGGAATAACAGTTAAGTAAAGTATATTATGGGTCTTCTGTGGTAAGTTGTATAGATAAAGCAACAATGAGCAGTTGTAATTCTAAATAGGGTGGCCAGGGCATGGAGGGTGCTCACTGAGTCTTACTGGAGCAAAGACCTGAAGGAGTTGTGGATGTCTGGATGTGTGGGGCAGGAACATTCCAGCAGGAGAGAAGAGCATGTGCAGAGGCTCTGCAGTAGTGGCTTACTTGTCATGTGCAGGGACCAGCAAGGGTGACTATAGCCAGAGTGGAATAGTGACAGGGGAGAGGAATGTGTGGGGTAGGTTGTAACAAGACTGTGGCTTTTACTCTGAGTTTCCTGGAAATATATTGGAGACATTTCAGCAAAAATGTACATACATTGACCTAAGATTTTAAGAATTATTGTAACTACCATGTTAAGAATAAATTAAAAAAAAAAAAAAAGAATACATTGTAGCAGGGCAAGGCTGGAAGCAGGGAAACCAGTAAGAAACTGTTAGAATAATACACGTGAGAGATGACACTGGCTTAGAGTAGGTGGTGGCATCAGAAGTTAAAATGTTATGGAACCAGGCTGGTACGCTGGCGGAAAAACCAAGCGGGACTTGGAGATCTTGGTGGATCGGAGATTTATTTAACACCGGCGGGCTCAGAGGAGACCGTTTCTCCAAAGATCTGAGCGCCGAATGCAAGTGGGGAGGGTAATTTTTAGTAGTCAGCTTCCATATCTGTGGGGGTTTTCACGCACACAGCAAACAAAGGAAAAAGAATCCTGAGGAGGGGTCTCTAAGCTAGAGACCAGAGCTTGTTTTAGCTTCAGCGGCCATTTTTGGTGCAGTATTTATTCACTTCTCCAACATTCCCCACTTTGATGCCTTTAAAAAAAAAAAAAAAAAAAAAAAACTTTTACAAGTAAAATTATGTAGAGGAGGGGCCCCACTAGGGTAGGAAGCCAGGATGCCCAATCTGTGAGATCCCATCCTTTCTATTGATTGATACTTTCCTCTTGTGTACGTTGAATTCTTTCCTTCAGTTCCTTAACCTTAGTTGTAACTATTCCCTTCTTTTTCTGAAGTGAGGAGGTCGAGGGCTTGCCTATTTTGAAGGGTCACTGCCGCCAGAGAGTTTATTTGGTTTTGTAAGGTTACCAGAGAATCTGCCACCTGTTCCATGTCTTCATTTAGCTCTTGAGATAGTCTGTGGAATAGTCCTATGGATGAACCTATGCCCCAATTCCGGTTCCTATTCCTGTCGCAATTCCTGCTCGTATCAGAATGGGTAGCAGAACTTCCCGTTTAGCCCAGGACTTGGGGCTAAAGGCTATTAGGAGCTGATCTTCAGTGTATACGGATATCTATGGGGTTAGGAAGATGGAATAACATATCTGAGTCCAGTTGGCTTCTAAGCATCGGTAGGCCGAGTTAGAACACAGATAGGATACCCCAGGGGTTGAACATAGGGTTGTATTCCTCGTTAAGGTTATATTTCTTTCGCATAGAGAGGTACCATTCATACCTTCAAGGACTGTACAGATTAGATTGTTGGCATTTATGAGACGTATCTCAGTGGCCAGGGGTCCAGTTAAGACAGAGGTGTTGGTTTTGAGATTTTCAGGAGCTTCCCTGGTCAAAGGGATAGGAGTGGCTAAGTAAGCCCTCCGGCTGAGGGGCAAGCACATCCAGCAGGTTTGGGTGTGATTATCTATTTTCTGGAGGACTTGGAGAGTAGTGTTGGCCCAATGCTAGAGTGGGGAATTGGTAAGCATTTGATTGAGGGTTGACAGGTTCAAACCCTGGTAGGCTGCCAGGGGAGTGGTCACCCTTATGGCTTGTATTACCCTATCCTGGGTATCCTTTATAACTTTTTGAAGGGCCCTGTCTTGCACCCCCTCCCCCGTTTGAGATCCCCCATTGAGGAAGGTAAGTGTAGCAAGCTGGCTTCCCTCTCTGGAGGCCCTTGTTGTGATATGGGTTCCTGACATTTTGGGTTATCTCTACAGTCCAATACTTAGTCCGTGGGGCACTTGGTAACTGACAGAGAGTGGGTGTTTTTCCTTTGTAGCAATCTTTGTGGAGGGAGGTGAAGGTGCTAAATGCCCTTGACCCCCTTATTGTCATACAACAATCCTGGGGGCAAAAGTGGGTAAGTGGCAGATGTGAGGTTGAGAGAGGTTATCATAATATACAGGCAATACTTAATAATCCTCCCATCCAGAGGAGGTATGTGAGATCCAGCATTCATCTTTTGTCCCATGTCCAGCTTGTTGGTACAGTCTCTATCAGCCCAACAGTAAGAAGCAAGATCAGGGCTATGACACCAGTGAGGGGCAAGGGCTGGCAGAGTTGCATCCAAACCCCTGGGCTCAGTCCACATGTTGATTCCTCAGGCTTCTGCCGTGCACAGGCCAGCCAGCTTCCGGGGTGTGGCTAGAGCAGGGCTGGAGATCTCAGGAACCAGTGTCTTTTTGAGGGTCAGTAAAGTGGGTTGACTGGATCTGGATCACTTTGCCAGGTTGAGGGTTCCTCTGAGTTGGCCTTCTCAGCTCTGGAGCAATGGACCCATGGGGTGATACCTGAAACTGAATCCTCTATTTGGTTGTATGTCTGTAAAGTCCACCTCCAAGTCTTCAAAAGGGGCGGGTTTCTGGTAGCTGTCAGATCAGGTTTAGGGAAGATAGGGTTTGCATATTTAGAGGTCTATCCTGTTTTCCAGTTGTTTAAATAATTATACGTTCATGGGGTCTTATTATTATCCCCATAGAATAACAAGCACAGAAGATTGCCTATACATGAAATACTGTGACAATTTCCTGAAGTTTACCTCAAGTTGTCTAGTTTAGGCAAACAACAAACATTTAAAGGCAATCATAACTAGAATTTAACATCCATAATGGTGCATTGTTGAAACAGTTTTTTGCTCTAAAAATCCCCCCTCTCCAGAGATAGCCAAATTGAGACCAATGCATTTGTAGAACAAATCCAGTCTTAACAAATCTGGCCTAATTATTTACATAAGCTCAGCAAGAATAGCGATTGATCATGAGGATCTTTTAAAGTTTGCTTTGCTGGAACCTTTCATAAGGAATCTTGGGTTGAACTTTTAGTAGCCTCTCCAGGCCAGAAGCCAAGCCAAATACTTGCCATCAGACAGGCCTACAATACCTATAGAATTGGGCAAATTCCTCTTCATGAGGTCCCCAAGATATCCTGAGGTTCCTGCACCTGCCAGGAAGTAACCTTCTTTACTCACCTGGTGAGGCTGCTGGGAACTCTGTAAGCAAGGTATCAGGCCAACCTTCCCAAGGGGCTTTATGGCTCCATGTTTCATAAAGCCAACCTTAGTTCCTTAAAGCTGTCTGGTCATATCTGAGTCTATGAATGCCACTCTCAAATATGACATTCCAGTCAAAGCCTTGGTAAAATAACCAGTATTTCCAATGGTGACCTGTTATAAGACGAACAGATTCTTATTGAATTTATGCAAACAATTGTAATTGCCACGAAAGAAAGAATACTCACTGAGTTTTTGAATTTCAGAGGAGTTATATACAGAGAAAATTTGTAAACTGAAGCATTTACAAATGAATACTTTATGACATTTCTGTATATCATAGATATCTCAAGAGAGAGTTTTCTTAATCTGGAAGAGCAAACATTAGAGAACCAGCAATATTTTCAACAAGAATCACAAAACTATAATCTTCCTCAGTTCATTTAATCCCATGTTCCTATTTCTTGTTCAATTTGAATGCAGCTTTTGAGTTCTGGAAATTCTTACCCATTTTAGTATTAATCTTAGCGATGTCGAATACCTGTATTTGTCCCCAAAGTCCTTTTTACAAATCTCCTTGAAGAAGAAACACGTTTTGTGAGAGAATAAGAACAATTATAAATGACAAAATCTCAGAAATAGACATTGTTAAAGATCTGATGAGAGTTCACTATGATGCAATTGACAAAGAAATTTGGTTATTTCTGTGACACATAACACTTCAGGTAATCAGAATATTAAGTGATTACCTTATACCAAAACATTAAAACTTTAGGAATTGCATATATATTTGGACAGTTACAGCATTTACCTGTGCAATACAACCTAAGGTTTACTATTGTACGACAGTGCTTTTCTAAGGAACTTATTAGCATCCCAAATAAAAGGGTCTAATTGGTCAAAAAGACTTCATTTACCATTTAAATCCTGGAAGCTTGTTAAAAGCTTAGGAAGTTATAAGTACATCCTAAAAAAGGATTACAGATCATTAAAAATCTTAAAACTGTATTTATTCAACCAAGATGGTAATAAATGATCCTAAAGGTGAATGTATAGCATTATATAGTTGTTACGAAAACCTAGCTCCTTTAACATTGAGAAGCTTTAAGTAATCAAAGACCTGATAAAGATGAAACCTAAAACTTTGGTTTTCCTGGAAGACAAACCTTTGTTTGCATCATCTTATCAAGAGCAGATCAACAGTCCAACAAAACATTGTCATTTGAGCAGGGAGAAAAGCAGAATTTCAACCTTACATCACTGTATTTTTAAAATTCCATTTATCTCAACCTTCTACAACTTTCTTTTGCTTTCATATTTTGTCCCAAAGCCATTTCTTTTCAAATAACCAGTCTCATTTAAGACAAAATTACTTTCTTTTACCCTCAACAAAACTGTATTTCCATTCTTTATATCTTTCTTATATACCTCCTATTTCCCTACATACAGAGTTGCTTTCTTTATTTTCATCAGTCTTAAGTACATTTAGTAGAATTTTAACTCTTAGGAAACCTTAGTCTCCAATTGAGGACTTAGTAACCAATTGAGAGGTATTTACATCAGAATTTTTTTAGATGGTAAATTTGTGAACCAATTAAGTACAAAGCATGTTTTCCAGTAGGTCCGAATAGCCTTGATTTCTCAGCAATAAGATGTTAAAAAACACATATCTATATGCAATATTCAAAGCTTTAGCATCCCATCCTATTTGGAAAGTTTCAGGTTCCAAGGACCTTCAAAGTTATCTTAACAATTACCCATGAAAACTTTGAGACAGACAAAATTAATTATCATTAACAAATTGCAACATAGATAACATGAGATTGTTTGACTTTTGCTGGTAAGTTTAAAGACAGGTGCAATAAACTTAAAAGTTTAAGCATTGAATATATTTCACCTGCGTCTGCCTAAAAGTCAATCAGTTTTTCCCCATTGTCAATTTTCATTTGGGGCACCAGTGGAGATATCTGAAATGGTGGTCCAAGGGGTAGTGCACTTTGCTCCTTTGACTTGGAGGGTGGGAGGAGGAACCAGTGGTGCCTGAGACCCTGAGGATGGTATAGGACCACACCCACGTTGGTGCAGAAGCATGAGGGGATGGTGGGCAGGGGGCGGGAGGCGGAAGCAGCAACTGCTTGGGAACATTCCTTAAAGTCCCTGTCCCGAGGTACACTAACCACCGTTGGCTCCAATTAGGGCTGTTAACCTGGGAAGTGAAGGAGAATCCCTCACATCTGTTAGGCAGAGGAACAGGGAGGGAGAGTCAGTGTCCCTTTTAGTCTGATTCTATCTCGGCCAAACCAATAAGGTCCCCTTCTCGAGGTTCCTCCTGATTTTGGCTGGGTTTTTAGGACATTCCCTCGTTGGGACACTTATTCTTTTTGATGTCCTTTCCCCTTGCAGTAGGTTCATTGAACCCTTGCTAAGGAGGCTCTGGGCCTACCCCTTTGCTTCTGGGTATATTTATGGCCTTCTCACCCCCCCCCCCTACTCTGATCCCCCTGAGAGCCTCTTGATAACAGCGGATGTGGACTGGCATCTGGAGAGTGCCTGCGCCTGGCCGAGGGCGCAATCTGGCCTTCAGTCCTTGTGGGGGAGGGTTCTCTGGCCTGGAAAGGGAGGAGAAATGCGCGGCTGTGGTGGCAGCAACCTGGCAGTGGTGGAGATCCAACCAGGGGAGGAGTTTCAAGCTCAGGGAAGGGGGAAGGGAGCCTGATGAGTCATGAAGAGGGGAACATTAGCGGAGCGGTGGGTTGCTTCTTTGGCTCCCTGGGTGAGTCTCCGGATAAAGCTCCTAAAACCTTTGCCTGGCTCTCCTTGCTCCATCCTGACCCCATAATGCTCCCGTGAGTCAGAGTCACAAAGACAGAGGGACAGGGCACCCCCTCCAATGAGGAGACCAGCCAGATGCCTGCCTGGCCATGTCCTGAAGGAACCCAGGTGACGCTCAGCCCCATAGGTCCCAGCCCTGCAACCCATGATCAGAAACCACTCTGATATTGCCATAGACTGAGTGCCATCCATGATGGAATAGCAGACGGGCCCACACAGACTCTGTGGGACCCTGGGGTCCCCAAGGGCACCTGCCTGTGGAGCCACAGAATCGAACTCTGCAGGCAAGCTAGACCCTGTTGCACATTCACATACACACCAGAGGTTATTATATTCCCTCCCATAGAATTCCTACCTGGGAGACTTATGAAGCCTCGGGGAGTGATCAGGTCCCCCTTCCACTCTTGTGAGTGGGCCTCACTAGATTGGGCCCCAGCCTTACTGGTTCCAACGCAGGGTCCAGGTCCTCACCTGCCAAGTCTCCTCGAGTCCGGTGGGAATGGTGGAGCGGGCCGGCCGGAGGCAACCGAGAAGAAGACTGCTGAGATTCAGGCAGGGCATGTACTCTTCCTTGCCATCTCTCATTCCCTCACTGCCTTGCCATTCTCCCAAACCGGTGGCAGCTATGGGCCAGCACGGTTGGGTTTCCTGGTCAGGGAACCAAATTTGTTACGGAACCAGGCTGGTATGCCGGCAGAAAAACCAAACGGCACTCAGAGATCTTGGTGGATCGGAGATTTATTTAACACCGGCGGGCTCAGAGGAGACTGTTTCTCCAAAGATCTGAGCGCCGAATGCAAGCAGGGAAGGGTAATTTATAGTTGTCAGTTTCCATATCTGTGGGGGTTTTCATGCTCACAGCGAACAAAGGAAAAAGAATCCTGAGGAGGGGTCTCTAAGCTAGAGACCAGAGCTTGTTTTAGCCTCAACTGCCATTTTTGGTGCAGTACTTGATTCACTTCTCCAAAAAGTAGTAATCAAGTTCTGGATATATTTTGAAGATGGAGCCAATATGATTTGCTGAAATTATAGGATGTTTACCTTTGGGAATGAACCTGTAGGACAGGAAAATCTGCTGATTCAGGACAAGAAAAATTGCTACAGCAATGTCTTGAATAGCCAGTGGGATCTAGTGGACAAATGAGGTGACTGGCCTTAAATACTCAACTATGGCTGCAGTACTATTGTATAGTAAATAACCTCCAGAGCTCAGCAGTGTACATCAGTACGATTTTTCTTCCTCTCCAGGTCTGTGTGTCAACTAGGGCATCTCTGCTAGAACTTCATTTGATGTGTTTCCCATCTTCCTGGTGACTGCTGGGGACTGCTTACCAAGTCTTGCACTGTCACATATCGTGTCTCCATTTTTCAAGATCCTATAAGTGTTTCCCTGTCCTCTGCCACCCAATCTCAAAGCCAGTACCACAGATTTTGGGGTTTGGTGATGGCAGCACCCCTCTTCTGGTATCACTTTCTGTGATAGCCGCCCTTGCCACACAGCAAACAACTCCAAAATCTCCTTGGTTTCTATCAGTTAACATTTATTTCTCTCACTCATGGTCTGTGAGTTTCCTGAGACAGCTCTGTTTTCGATAGTGGAGAGCTTCAGTAAATGGTGTCTTTAGGGGAGAGCCAAGGTTCATTTAGGCCAGGAAAGTGAAGGGAATGTTTGAAGAAGAAGTTAAGGATATATATGTAGGGGATTTTGCTGGTGACTGACAGTTTTAGATCATATACTGGAAGAGTTCGAAAGGTGGCAGCGATAGGAGATAAGGTCAGAAAGAGGGATATTTTGCTGATGGATTTTTTTGTAGCAGAAAATGATGGGTGTCCTACTCAGAATACAAACACCTCTTCAGTCTTGCCGGTTTATCAACTTCTTAAGTTCTTTTTAAAAATACTTTCTGACTTTTTTTTTAAAAGCTTTGTTATGCATGACATTTGATGAGTTTGTGAAACTCTAGGAGACCACAGAGAATCAAAGGTCTCTTCTAGCTCAAAACAGTGATTCTAAATCAGGATTGATTATTGGTATCTACTTTGGGCAGCAGACTATTTTTTTGCTGCCCAAGGTAAGCATGCCACTCTCCCCTCATGGGACTCTGGTTTTCCCTTGTTAACTGAAACATGGTGGGGAGTAGAAGCAGGTGTCTTGAAGTATGATTTATGGTCATGGAGACATGACAGTATATGCTCATGTGAATGAGACTGGAACAGGCATTAACTTGAAGCGCTTGCAGAAAATACACAGAAAACCCTCACATAGTTTAGTTACACACCCACAGAGGGTCCATGAATCCTAAAGTTTATTGTTTGTATTCAGGATCACTTTTAATCTCATAATAGGGTAATCATTAAGATCATTTTTTAGTAATTTGATCTTCCTTTTGAATGACACTTTGGTGAGTCCATGTTCTTCTTTTCAACTTACTGACTCAAGCTAAACCTATTTTCTTTAGCTCACCTTTCCTGATCTACTCTCCGTCCCAAGGTCAAACATAAAATGCTCTCTATCTGCTTTATAGCAAGGGTTAGCGAAATTTTTATGAAAAGGGCCAAATATTTTGGCTTTGTAAGCTACATGGTCTCCACAACCACTTTATAATATGTAAGTAGCTATAAGCACATACATAAGCAATTGAGCATGACTGTGTTCAGAAATATTTTAAAATAGGCAGTGGGCTGTAGTTTGCTGATCTCTGCCTTATATTCTTGATTGTACCTACAAGAACTGCTTCATATTTAGGTATTCTAGTTTGAAGCCTGTACAAATATGATTTATTCAGTGTTTTACTCTCTAATACCAGAAGGGGGTCAGATACTTGGTTATCACTTACCTACTAGTCTTGGAAATTACCTAATGTCTTAATTAAGGTTCCTTTTCACTAAGGGCCAGACTGAAAATCCCTGAATGCTCTAGACTCGAAGCAGACTGCAGTCTCAGAAACATCTTGACTTGAATGTGTACCCCTATGTTAGAACAGAATTTAAATCAGTTTCTAGAGCATGTGGGGGTGGTGTTCTTCATGGTCCCTACCTGTGTAGTTATTCTAGGACTGGGAATTACACAGTTATGCTAGTCTCCATTTTTTTTATTTTTTTAATTTATTGTGTGTGTGTGTGTGTGTGTGTGTGTGTGGATTGCTGCTTAGTTTTTACATGATAGAAACGGACAGACTGCTTAGCAGTTGGTTAGGATAATCCCCCCAGACTAATACTTCCATCCAGTGGCACTTTTTGCTTTTTTCTTTTTTTTTGTAGAAAACCCCATCTGAGAATAGAATCCTCAAGGTTGAGCAAATGCTCTAAGCGTAATGCTTGAGAAGAATCATAAATTGCTGGTGTTAAACGTGACCTTACAGGTTTCAGTTCAGTCTGCCACCAGAGGTAGAAAGCCCTCCTGCAGGATTTCTATCTTGTGGTCGTCCATGCACTGCATGTGCCCTGCAGCATAGCTGGCCCCCCTTGCCAGGAGGCTTTGAACAGCAGGCCTGTCAGGCACAGAGGGGTATGTGTGGCTGGGGTGGACCATGGAAGGTATCTGAGAGAATCGGGTCCTCAGTGCTCTAAAAGGCATCATGCAAAGAATCAGTATGATCTTGGTCATGAAAATCTAGCCCAGGGTATATTTACTACTTAAATAAAATTATGCTTACTCATTTTAATCTGGGGAAATGTCTGCCTAAACATTTCATAGTTTTATTTTAAATTATTTTAAATGCCAAAGTGTATAGAGGAATAGATACAGGTTCCCTCAATTTTTCTTAATTGGAAAGGAAATATATAGCTTTGGGCAAGTTTTAAAGTTTTCTCACTCATGCTTGTGTTTCAGGAAATACACGCTTAACTTATTTTCACAATGGCCAAGTGTAAATGAGTTGACAGTGCTAGTTAGATGTAGTTATGAATACATAACCTTCTTCCTTCCTTCCTTCCTTCCTTCCTTCCTTCCTTCATTTATTGAGAGAGAGAGAGAGAATGGGGAGGGGCAGAGAGAGAGGGAGAGAGAGAGAATCCCAAGCAGGCTCTGCACTGTTGGTGTGGAGCCTGACACAGGGCTTGGACCCACAAACCATGAGATCATGACCTGAGCCAAAACCAAGAGTCAGACGCTCAACCAACTGAGCCATCCAGGCAGCTCCCCCTACTTAATTTTCTAGTAACATATACATTCAAATTTTATATGATGAGTGAGATGAATATATTACTCTTGTTTTCTAAGTTTTTTGCTTCTAAAAGCCTTTCTTGGAAAGAAACCAACTAAAGGATAAACCCCCCACAAAAGCACTCTACTCACTTGTCAAGTAGAAAATTCCTACAGGGAAATTTCTCTTCTTCAAAGTTCATATGCTGTGAAATAAAACAAATTTGGAAATGTGCTGACTAAATGCCAGACGTAGCAGCTGTGGCCCTGGAAAACCACCAGTGTCCTGTGAACTGTGCATTGACCAGATCAGGAGGATGTTTTTCCAGAGAGAAGGGCAGAAGGAAGGAATATACTAGCATAAGTACCCTAAATAATTTTGTGGTCTGTTAGGTTTTTTAGATATGGTTTTAAACCTAATGAAAACATGTGTTGCTTCTTCTCAGAAGAGTATGTTCAGGGAACTATTGTAAACTGTTATATTACCCTTTCAAAAGGAAGGAATTGTTTTATTTTTGTGTAACCATACTTCTGGAGGCAACAAAATGCAGGTAGATGAATATATTGCTGTAAGAAGACTGGCATTAAGCAGATCCTTGCAAGTGGTCCTGAGTCCATGCTGGGGAGAAGTGAAAGATAAATCACCTAAGGCTGGTGAGCTATCATTATTTCCATTCTATAGGTGAAGAAACTGAGGCACAGAGAGGTTAAGTTGCCTAAAGTCACATAGCTTGTAGGTTACAGAGCCAGGCCCATGTTCTTAACTATTACACTGCGTTGAGCTGTGACACAGAATAAAACTCAAAGACTACCAGGTGACCTTGTGCCACGCAAAACAGATATTGGATCCTTATCATATTGATAGCTGGTGGCATTGTGTCAGAAGAAGAGCACTAGATTTAGAGGCAGTAACCTGCAGTTTGTGTGGGCTCTGGTGTTTTTATCTAGGAAATGGAAATAAGAACCTCTGTGGTTGATGGATGGAATCTAAATGAAGAAATAAATGTGAAGCATATAGCACAGTAACTTGTATGCAGGGCTGTGCTGAGACTGTAGCCTGAATACCAGGTCAGGGGAGATGAGTAAGAGATAGCTCAGGCCTTTGAAGGGGATGTGCAGAGGAGGGACTCAAATTATACTATGTAACTAGGACTCCTCCAGACTGTTGTCACACAGCATGGTCTTTGACTGAGAGAAGATTTGCAGCTCCTTGAAAAGCACTAAGGAGGGGCCCCCGGGTGGCTCAGTTGGTTAGGCATCCAACTTCAGCTTAGGTCATGATCTCATGGTCTGTGGGTTTGAGCCCCTCGTCGGGCTCTGTGATGACAGCTCAGAGCCTGGAGCCTGCTTCGGATTCTGTGTCTCCCTCTCTCTCTGCCCCTCCCCTGCTCATGCCCTCTCTTTGTCTCAAAAATAAATAAAAACATTTAAAAAAATTAAAAAAAAATAAAAGCACTAAGGAAATTGGGTGGCCTCGAAGAAATCTAGTCTGTCACCATGTTTTCAGCATTTAGAAAGAAATTTTTCTTATACAATTTGTTGGGTTTTTTTAATTTTATTTTTGAGAGAGAGAACTTGTGCAGGGGAGGGGCAGAGACAGAGGGAGACGGAGAATCAATCCCAAGCAGGTTCCACATTGCCAGCACAGAACCCGATATGGGGCTCAAACCCACGAACCATGTGATCAGGACCTGAGCCCATATCAGGAGTCAGATGCTTAACCGACTGACCGACTGAACCATCCAGGTGCCCCTACAATTTAGTTTTAAATTTACTTACATGCATGCATACATATATACGTATATATATATATACACACACACATAAATACATATACATATATATACATACATACGTAAAACGGACAACAAATAGAGCAAGAGGGTTAAGATCATCTTTTTTTTTTTTTAATTTTTTTTTTAATGTTTATTTATTTTTGAGACAAAGAGAAATAGAGCATGAACGGGGTGGGTCAGAGAGAGAGGGAGACACAGAATCTGAAACAGGCTCCAGGCTCTGAGCCGTCAGTACAGAGCCCGTCGCGGGGCTCGAACCCATGAACTGCGAGATCGTGACCTGAGCTGAAGTCGGACACTTAGCCGACTGAGCCACCCAGGCACCCCTAAGATCATCTTTTTTTTTTTTTTTTTTTTTTTTTTTTTTTTTTAATTTATTTTTTTTGGGACAGAGAGAGACAGAGCATGAACGGGGGAGGGGCAGAGAGAGAGGGAGACACAGAATCGGAAACAGGCTCCAGGCTCCGAGCTGTCAGCACAGAGCCCGACGCGGGGCTCGAACTCACGGACCGCGAGATCGTGACCTGGCTGAAGTCGGCCGCTTAACCGACTGCGCCATCCAGGCGCCCCTCTAAGATCATCTTTTAAGGCCATTTCAATCATTTTAGTAAAGTAGTCTAAATACCAGCTTTTTAGCAGTAAGAAAATTAACTAAAAAATAAAAATAAATAGCTCCACTTAACTCTCAGGCACATTTTTTTTTTTAAGGCATTTGAAAACAATTTGAAGCTTGACAATTTTAATATGCTTTCAATGGACATTTGTGACTTGAATTTCACAAAGTAACGCACATGGGAGTTTATTTCATTTCATAAAGCAATTCATGTGTTTTAATACAAAGGAATTCCAAATAACACTTTTATTAAGGAAAGAGCTTTAAATGGTTTCTTGTGTAGAAAATAAAAAAGGTTCTTTGAGTAACATGAAAATTTATAAAGCTTTAAGAAGGAATTTTGCCATTAAGGAGAACATACTGCATCTCATGGAAGCAGCCTTCTTTAATCAGTGCTATTTCCACTTTAAATTCATTCCTTCCTAGGATGACGCCTCAGTAGTTACTGATGAAGAATTAGACTTGGCAGTTTTCATTGTAGCAAGGGTGTACTCAAGGCTGAATATTCATGCTCAGTCAAAAATGGTAATGAAAAACCTAACATCCGTTTACTTATTATATTCTTATCTGCCTTAAACTAGATTAGCAATACATAAAATCTCATGTTGCTCTTTGACATTTTTTATTATTTGTGCAAATAGATTATGACCAGCTAATACATCTGACATTCAAGTAAAGGATGAATTTAATTAATATTTACTGAGCGCCAGCAGAGTTCATGGAACTCTAGTAAATACCAGAAAATGCAGCTTCTCTGTGTGTATAGTAATACAAGTTGGGGATGAGGTTGCAGTCTGGAAACTGGAAGATAGAGAATTACTGCTGAGGGAAGAGTGGGATTATGTAAGAGAATTGGTTGTGAGAATTCAGTTTGAAATCTGGAATAATGCTAAAATTCCCGATTTAAATTTTACTTTCCTCAATTCAGAGGTTAATTTCTTGCTGCTGCTTGTCAGGAGGAGGAGCAAATGAGTTGTTTCACTTTTGGGTTTTGTTGTTGTTGTTGTTTGTCCTGTGGAGATTTATTTCAAGTAAGATCCAGTGTGTTATGGAGGTCATCTTCGGAGCACCTGCCAGGTGCTATGATAGCACACTTGGAACAGATCTGTAGTTGAGAGTAAGATGTGCTTCCTGCTCACTAGGCAGTGGGTGGAGGAGACTGGGCTGTGTGTGGGTAGTTAGTTGTGTGTGGTGCTGTGTGGCAGTGATGCACTGGCCTCTGGACAGTGTGACTCTGGAGGACATAGTTCTGCTTTGGAGATAGAATTCCAACCTCACTGTCATTGGTGAACTGGAGAGAGGAAGCCCCTGGGATTGGGCTTTGTGTTAAGCATCAAATTAAGGAGGTGGCTCCACTGTGTCTTCCTGGTGAGATGACAGGAGGGAGTGGACAAGGGGTTTGGACTGTGAACATGGTAACAGGGTGCAGTAATGAGGTCTTGTAGCATACTGGGATTGCCTGTCAACCTAAGTATATTCAGATGCCTTTAAAAACTAAAAATATTGAGGTATTTGGGAAGGCTGCCACTTTTGTAGCCCCTGGATTTGGGTGGAAAAGTCAGTAGGCCTGGCTGACCAGATGTGGGTGACAGGTCTACAATGGAAGTAGTGTTGGGTCATAAGGACTCAGGAGTCATTAGTTGCCTCAGAAAAGGAGCTCGTGTCGAGTACAGTGAGTGGACCTGGTGGTAGTGAAGCCAGCCCTGCCCCGCAGGCACTTTTATTAGTGATGTAGGGCAACTTCTGTTTTAACACTAGATGGGGAAAGGGCACCTATTTCTGCTTAGGGGCTCCAGAAAAAACTTCTCAAACTGGTTATGGCAGTTGAGTTTTCTAGGTACACCACCAGAATTCTGTTGAAATCCTAGGCCTAATGTGTACAAAAATCTCTTAAGGTGATATGATTAAACTGAGATACTTTATAAAAAGCATTGATCAAAGTACCTGGCATAAAAATATTAGTTTTAAAAATGTGTTATTAAAATGTAAAGTGTTATATTCTTATTTCCTTTAGTTTATAAATTATCATTCAGAGGTACTGGGAATGAGCCAAAAAGAAGACACTAAATATTGTCTTACTTTTTTTTTTTTTTTTTAAACCTTTACTCATTTGGATTATTGGTGTTAGATGAGTTCTGGTATAGCCACAGTTAATAGAATCAGCAGTCTCATTTCACCATATTGAGGATTTCTAGATGACAGAGACTGGCCTTCATGACTTTGTCATATTTGAAATGTTACCTTTTTTCGAAGCATCTATCAGTGTCATGATGCAAAGCAGGCCAGTAAATGCATGCTGGGCATGCCTTATGTTCATGTGAGATGTAGCACTGATTTTAACAACTTTTTTTTTTTTTAGCTCAAAACATTTTAACATTTTCTTGTAAATTTATGGTACGTGTGCATTTTAAAAGTCATGTACAAACTCAGTTTTCAGATAAAACACTGGTTTTAAACTTTTAAGTTAACGTTGAAAAAAAAATAGTTACCCACAAGCCCCTAACTGTGGGCTTGATCCCTTCCTTGCCTTCGAGATTGAAATTCCTTCTTCATTTTACTCCATTGTCCTAATTTCTTCAGTTTGTTCATTGCCTTTTCAAGGGGTCCTTTGTGCTTCATTATCGTTTTTTATGATGTTGTCCCCAGCTAAATTTCTTCCCATTTGCCTTAGGCTTTTCTTGTACTCTGGATCTCCCATTATTTTTATTGTCCACCAACGACTGTTTCTGCATACTGATTAAAGGGGGCTTCTCCCTCCTCCTGCTGCCGGCTGCTCCCACCACCATTCCTAACTGAGCAAGGAACACAACACTCACTCTGAGGTGCTTGTCTGTGGTGAATTCTGATTAGTTTGCACAGACATCCACTTCTCTTCCGCTTTTGTGGCCTCTGAGCTTTTATTCAGTCAGCAAAGACTGTGCTGTTAGTGGACCCTTGATCAAAAGGATTCATTGAACTCACTGTGATACGTGAATACTTTGTTGAACCAGGCTGACTGTACCCCACACTTGCTTCTCTCAGCCTACTTTGCTCATCGATGACCACAACCACCTGTATCCTTGCCTGTAAATTGAGAAGATACTGCGCTTGGTAGGACAGAGGAGTGGGGAGATGAAGAGGAACTGTGCATGTGGTGCTGAATGGTTTTTGAACCTTTTATGTCACTGCTTTTCTTAGTGCACATAATTATAAACTATATAAAAGTTGGCTTTTAACTTCCAGAATTTTAAGTGACCTGTTTATAATTAGGTACAGTTGTAATTCCATGACTTTTGATGAAATGTGGTTTCATCACTAGAAAAAAGAACTCACTAGCCTAGGGGTCAGAAGACTGTTGTAGTGGAGATTTTGCTGCTTAACTAGGGAAGTGACATTGAACAAGTCTTTCAAGGTGTGTGTGCCCTGGTTTCTGTAACTGGAGATAATGGAAGGAGATGCCTTCCCTGTCTCTCACAGAGACAAAAATGGTAACATGTATAAACATTCTTCTAAAACGTCCAGGAAGGGACGCCTGGGTGGCTCAATCAGTTAAGCCTCCAACTTTGGCTCAGATCATGATCTTTGTGAGTTCCAGCCCCCGCATTCAGCTCTGCTCTCAGAGTGGAGACTGCTTTGGATTTTCTGTCTCCCTCTTTCTCTGCCCCTCTCCCATGAACGAGCAGGCACATGCACGGAGTACCACCAGCCCCGTCCCCCGCCTCAAAAATAAACATTAAAAAAAAAAGTCTAGGAGATATGATATTTCTAATGATGGTAATATGACAAATAGTCTTTAACTGTCCTCTTTAAAATTTTTTTAATTATTTATTTATTTTTGAGAAACAGTGAGACAAAGCGTGAGCGGGGGAGGGGCAGAGAGAGAAGGAGATACAGAATCTGAAGCAGGCTCCAGGCTCTGAGCAAGCCGTCAGCACAGAGCCTGATGTGGGACTGGAACCCACAAACTGTGAGATCATGACCTGAGCCGAAGTCGGACGCTCAACCAACTGAGCCACCCAGGTGCCCCTTTAACTGTCCTTTTTAAATACTGAAAAGCAAAAATACAGCCGTTATAATGAAACAGTCCTTTTTAAAGAATGCTGTTAGGGGCGCCTGGATGGCTGTTTGTTGGGCGTCCGACTTCCACTCAGGTCATGATCTCAGGTTCCTGGGTTTGAGCCCCTCATCAGGCTCTTTGCTGATGGCTTAGAGTCTGGAGACTGCTTCAGATTCTGTGTCTCCCTTTCTCTCTGCCCCAACCCTGTTCGCGTTCTCTCTCTCTCAAAAATAAAATAAACATTAAAAAAAAATTTTAAAGAATGCGTTTAGCAAGTTAAACACAGTATAGTAAGTCAGATTAGCAAACGTTGAAATCCACTGGGAAAACCCTTTGGGAACTTGTATTTACTGATTGTGCAAGGCTGGGAAGTTTTTGTTTAGGCTAAGGATTTTTCAACAATTCTGTGAATGCTTAGCTTTTGTAGTAACAGCAACAACAAAAACTGATGGGGGTAAAACCTCTGATATTAGGGGATTATATGAGAAGAAGACTGGGGTAGAGAGAAAAGAAGACAGTTGTGTTGTAGATGTGAAGGCAGAGAAGAGTCACTGTGTCTGTCACAAGGCTGGATAGGAAACCTTGGTCAGACCTGGGAGAGAAAGTTCCTTATCTTAGGTTTTTGGAGTTAATACACGTATCTTCCTTATTCACTTGGAAAATGGCAACCTTTCCATAAAGATCACATTCCTAAGCAGATGCTTCCTCTGTCTCATTCTAAAGGATTCCAAAGTTCCTTGAACTTCTGTTATGAGTTGACTTTCATGGCAGCTCCATGATGGTAGGTGGTTACAAAGAGAGCCTGACTTTGTTGTTGGTGTAGAATGCCTTTCTGAGACTTCAAAAGGTCAGATTTTAAATATACATATATATTTTTAATGGAATGAGAAAATGAAGGTCGTTATAGTGTGGTAGTAGAACATGAAGTCATGTTACCTTGCAGTGAAGAAAATGAGCTATGTAGGCTTTATATTAAGGACAGTAGGTATTTACTGCTTCTGTAATGATGAAAGTCTGGAAACTATCTAAATGCCCAGTAGTGCAGGATTGAATAAGTAAGTTATCTTAAGTTCGTGCAATATGGAATGCAGTCCATTCTCACCCACACATACACCATTTGATCTAAAGAAAATGACTTTGATATATATACGTTGTTTTAAACATATGTTTATAAGCATAGAAAATGTAGGGACTTTTTTATTGTGATAAAAATACACAACATAATTTACCATATTAGCCAGTTTTACACATACAGTTTAGTGGCATTAAGTACATTTATTCACATTATTTTGCAGCCATTACCATCATCCATGGTAGTGAACTTTTAGTTTATTCATTTTTGCATTATTTGCATCTTTTACAAGAATGTATTGATCTTATTATAAAAATTGACTTAGATTATAACCCAAGGCTTTGCACTAGCTCTGTGACCATGGACAAGTTTAATGTTTTTACCATTTGCAAATGAGGATAATTAATAATACCTCTCATAGCATCATTATAAAGACTAAAGAAGTGTACGTATATGTTGATGTACTTGTATTTTTTTAGGGTGACATGAAATAAGCACTATACTGAGTGTTGGCTGTTATTTTTGTTGGTTACATATGTGATCCTAAGGGTGTGAAGGGTAAAACGAGATTTCAAAACCACATAACGTGCCGCATGTTGTTTTATAATTTAGACTCTGAATAGGGTTTAGACTTGAAAGTATAAATGAAGTAATATTCTTAAAAACAGACATACATTTCTGAAAGATGTACAGTTTATAAAAGTAATGAATGCAGGAGTGCCTGGGTGGCTCAGTTGGTTGAGCGTCCGACTTCGGCTTAGGTCATGATCTCACGGTTCGTGAGTTTGAGCCCCGCGTCTGTCTCTGTACTGACAGCTCTGAGCCTGGAGCCTGTTTAGGATTCTGTCTCCCTCTTTCTGCCCCTCTCCCACTCGTGCTCTCTCTCTCTGTCTCAAAAGTAAATAAACGTTAAAAAAAAAAAAAAGTAATGAATACAGATCATTTGCCTGCAGTTGGTGAACCTCTTGGTTCTCATACAGTGTATGCTGGCACAATGGCGTTCTGTAAACTAGGTTGACATGTCCTGTGGTAAAAGTCGAGTCAGGATATTTTCTCACCAAAAAATAAAAGATAGTACTTTCTCAAGTTTAAGGTATTTTTTTCATAAATTTGTCCTAATTGTTAGTGATTACTATTACTTGAAAAAGCAAAAAATTTTAACTGAAAAACTGGAAATATATTTATACTCAGGCTTTTGCTTTTTTACCCTTGTTCCTCTTGACTGTAGTTTGTTCTAAAGGACATATGCTTCTGTCTGTGAATTTAAACTGCATATATATATATATATATATATATATATAGTTATAGTTATAGTTATATGGTTTTATTTCCTGCTAATAAAATGCTTCCTTGTTCATGATACAATTAAATATGTCTGTTTGATGGGGTTGTTTCCCTGTCCCCAGCTCTGCAGCTCATGGATGATGGTACAACTGGCTCACATGTCCTTGTTGAGTTTCTTAACTGAGATGTTGTAGATACCACAAAGATGATGTTCCTTTAATTGTGTTTTTAATGTAGAATACCTTGTCCTTTTAAAATATTTTGTTTCTGGTTCATATTTACATGATGTAAATGGAATGTGGAATGGACTGGAAAACATGAAATAGCTCTTTAAAGATGCCTGACTTCAAAATGAATGTTGCCATTTGTGGTTAGAAATGAAAAAAAAAAAAAACTTTCATGAGTTGTATTTGAATTGAATTGTATTCTTTTAGGTCATAGTTGTATCTTAGCTTAAAATTCTGTATATTATAAATTAGTACTATCTGTGCATTGTTTTATTGCTTCACCTTTAAATTGTCCATAGTGCTTAATAGAGATAGAACATACAACACACACACAAACACACACACACACACACACAGAGAGAGAGAGAGAGAGAGAGTGTAAACCTATATTTTTTTTGGTTCTGATAATATATCAGTGAAAGTGATTTAAAAATATTTGCAGTTGATCTCTTACAAACTAATCTTATGTGGGTTTTACAGTCTTTTAGAAATTAAGTAGTAAAAAATATTTCATTGACCCATTTATTCACTGAAATTAGTAATATGTGACTTACTGAGGCTTAAACTGGGAAATAAAATATAAGTTTCTATAGTTATATTTTAAAAAAGAAAAGAAACCTGGGAGTGTCTGTGGTTTGTGGTAGAAATACCTAGTATGTGGAAGACCTTCCATTAGATTTGCCAAATATTGGAAACCTGCTCTGTGCAAGACATCTCACTCAACCTTAAAGAAATTTTGAAAGATGACTAATTTGCCTTTGAGGCAAAGAGAGATCAAAAAGATTGTAAATTGTTAAAATAGAAGCTTGATTAGGACATGAGTCTCAAGATGATAAGGTTTTTGGGGGTGACAGTGGGGTTATGGGGTCCAGGCCGATGGCCAAGAAAGAATTCTTAAAGATGCTGTTGGTGCAAAACGGTGATTTTATTAAAGTATGGGGACAGGAGCGTGGGCAGGAAGAGCTGCCCTGGGATGATGAGGAGACATTGGTTATATACTTAGGAGTTGAGGGAGGTAAAGTCAAGGGGAAGTTTCCAGTGAGATTTTCATATGCTAAAGAAGACTTCCAGGATATTGGAGGCCTAGCTATTATCAAGCTAAGGTTGTTTTCCCTGTGGCAAAGCATTAGCATTAGGACAGTGGGGAGTTCTGGAGAAACATTTTACTCTGCCTGCCTCAAGTATTTGTCAATGGACTGCAAGTTACAAGGAAATTTAGTTCTGCCATTTCCTTCTTTGTTTCCCACATCACTATGGAGGGATGATGTTGGGGCTCCAGGAAACAGAGTCTATAGGTTTCTGGAGATTAGGCTATTGATAAGATTGCCTTTTTCCTATAATTTACTAAGATATTCATGAATAGATGGAGACTCAGGTCTTGTAGGACTATGATCTCTATCAGTTAACCATTTGTTTTTCCCCTTTCCTTTGTTCTCAGGCAGCCAAGAGGAATATCACACATATCCCAACTGGTGTGGGGGGGGAGGGGGCAGGGTTGTGGCCTGTCAGCATGCCTCATGCTCCCTCATCACAAGAGATTGGAGTGGGGACACTCTTAAGTGTTAACTTGGTTGTGGCCACAGGAAAGTGTGTGAGGTGTCCCAATCCCTGGACTGCGCTCACAAACTCTCTACTCCAACCCACTCCAAGTCTCACCTTTTATATTTTGTAAATTCTGCACTCATGTAAAAAGGAGAGACAAACTTTGAAAAAAGTTTTTTGAATGGTAGGTTAAGTAAGAAGCTGATAAAGGATATTGTCACTCTGTCAGAGTTCCCTTCCGGGTACAGCTCAGTGGCTTGGTACTGCCATCACTGAACGTGGCCATGCTTGAGTATACAGTGAGTTTATTTCAAAGTTTTATGGATACTTGCTACAGAATCAGTTTACACAGTGTATGTTTTTCCTTTCTATGTAGTTTTTTCCCTTATTGTAACTTTTTTTAATGCTTATTTTTGAGAGAGAGAGAGAGAGAGAGAGAGAGAGAGAGAATGTGTGTGTGTGTGTGTGTGTGTGTGAGCGGGGGAGGGGCAGAGAGAAAGGGAGACACAGAATCCAAAGCAGGTTTCAGGCTCTGAGCTGTCAGCACAGAGCCCAATGTGGGTCTTAAACCAAGAACCACGAGGTCATGACCTTAGCCGAAGTTAGACTCTTAACCAACTGAGCCGCCCAGGTGCACCCCCCCCCCCATTGTAACTTAAGAATTCAACGTTACAAACATTTTAAATCATCAGAATTTATTTCCAGCATAGGTAAACATGATATGAAGTTGATGTCATCTATCACACACACATGCAGGCATTCTTACTTATAAGAACATGGTATGAAATGGCAGTTTAGTCAGTTATCTCAAAAGTAGTGTCTGTCTCATAAGGTTATGGGGATTAAATGAATTAATGTATGTACTCAGAGCAGTGCCTGGCATATAAAGAGCATCAGGATGCAGACTAACGTGAATAGTGTAATACCATTAGTTAAAACAGGGTTTGGATATATTGTACCTAGAAACTGGTGAGTAAAGGATATTTTTGAGAGAATAAACAAAACTGGAAATAGTTTCTTTGGGAAAGAGGAGAGAACCTGGGGGGTAAAAGGGGGACATATATCTTGTCAACCTTTTAACTGTTTTTAACCATATATTAATTTAAAAAATAATGTCATGTTTTAAGTAATTTAAGAGAATCTACTTTAGGATGAGAATCTGTGTTCTTTTCAGATGGCCCTGCCGAGGCACCAGTGACCAATGGGAACACAACCACGGTGCCATCCCTGAATGATGATCTGGACATCTTTGGACCAATGATTTCTAATCCCTTACCTGCAACGGTCATACCCGCAGCTCAGGTATGTAGTAAGAACATGGTTTTACATCATCACTGCTTATTTCCTTTTTGAAAACCCTCAAAAGTTCAATTTTGAGGGGCGCCTGGGTGGCGCAGTCGGTTAAGCGTCCGACTTCAGCCAGGTCACGATCTCGCGGTCCGTGAGTTCGAGCCCCGCGTCAGGCTCTGGGCTGATGGCTCGGAGCCTGGAGCCTGTTTCCGATTCTGTGTCTCCCTCTCTCTCTGCCCCTCCCCCGTTCATGCTCTGTCTCTCTCTGTCCCAAAAATAAATTAAAAAAAAAAAAAAAAAAAAAAAAGTTCAATTTTGAAAGAATTGTCTCTGAGCAGTCTCTGATTTGAAAGCTTACTGTTCTTTAGGCCAGGGGTTGACAAACTAAGCCTGCAGCTTGATTTTGCAAACAAAGTTTTATTGGAACACAGCCATTCCATTTATTTACATATTGCCTGTGGGTGCTTTTACATCACAAAAGCATATTAAATAGTTGCAACACTCTTTGACCCAAAAGGCCTAAATATTCACTGTTTGAAGTGTGCTGACTCTGGCTTTAGGCAAACAGTGGTGTTTAGAGTGAGTAAATGGGAAAATTCAGACTATTTCAACCTTGCCAGAGATTAACACGGTAACTTCAGAGGTTTTAAAGTTAACCATAGGTGTATAAATATTGATTATATAAGCTAGTAGTTCTATTTTTATGCTCTATTGAGCCATCCTCAAGATAGTTTATTTCTGGTTGCAGAAAAATCAAGAATAAGAAATTGTAGCAAATTAAGTAGTCCTTTCTTATGAAGATAGTTAAGTTAGCTTTAAAATTGTTTTATTATTGAAGTATAGTGGACATACAATGTTTCTACTTTTAAATTTTTAAAAAAATTATTTAGGGCAATATTAATGATCAGGATTTCTTTTCACATTGATGATAAAGAAATTTTGAATTCTGTTCCTGACGTTACATTTTGCCTTTATTCCTTTTTTTAAAATTGTAAATTGTTTAATACTTTAAATATTTTTTCAGCTTTATTGAGGTATAATTGACAAATAAGATGGTAAATATTTAAAGTGTATATTTCACTTCCACCATCAACACACCAATCACCTCACCCATCACCTCACATATTTACTTTTTTTGGTGAGAACTTTAGTTTTTTCTTTACAAGTTTCAGTTACACAATACAGTATAATCAACTGTAGTCACATTAGATGTCCTCAGACCTTACTCGTTTTATAACTGAAAGTTTGTATCAACCTCTATTTTTTGTCCACTCCCAAGCTCTGGTAACCACCATCTATGAATTCAACTTTTCTTTTTAATTCCACATACAAGTGATCCCATCAAGTATTTATCTTTTTTGAAGGTGAATATATTAACTTTTAGGAATATAGGTTACTCTTAAGCATACAACTTTAAAATTCTATTTTAAATTTATACTTTATAAATGAACAACAGTGTGTTTTGGTACAGCATAATTTTTGAGGTAAAATATTTCTTTTTCTCTAGAAAAACTGAGCCAAATGAAAATTGTTTGGGTGGAAAGTTTTAATAAGAACTTATGTCTTATTAAGAAGACTAATTGCTTATACTTTTATTATGCATTTTTTTGTTATGATAGTCATAATTACCACTAGAATTGAGCAAATAAATGTCATAGAAATTAGCTTATCAAAATTGCAGCATTAATGTTTATTTTCAGAAAAGATAGCTTTATTTTTTGGCTCTGTTCCTTCTCCCCTACCCCAAAACATAAAATGAGGGACTATTACTACTATTGTTTCAATTAACATTAATTACCTTGTGAATTTGTGCAGGCATGGGTATGCATGTGATAATAAAAATTGTGTAATGCTAATGTTTTGGCTTCAGAAAGAAGCATTAGGTTATTTGACAATCTGAGCACAAAAAGCAGTTTCTTTTGGTCTAGTATTCTAGTGAGGCTGTTTTATCTGCTAAACTTCTTTGGATTCCATTGGAGTATGTGAGTTGCTTTGCAACCACACAGAGAATTAGACCCCACATCTGAGGTTTCAGTGTACTTCATGTGCTCTTTTCGGTATCAAAGCAAGTGGAACAATGCAGACTTCATTTAACTCTTAAGTAGCACCATGACCACAATACGGGGTGTGGCTTCTACCTTTATGAGGGATTGGTTGGTCTGGCCTTCATGCTTTGTGCATTCTGCATCAGCAACTAAGAGTAACAGAGTTGATTTTTTAAATCCCATCTGATTCTTTTTTTAGAACATTGATTTTGGACCAAAACTGCGCCAGTTGTATTGAGCCCTATAAAATATTGGGTGAGCAGAGTTATCTTTCATCTGAACTACATGCAAAGATTAAAACCCAAACATGTTTTCAAAATGTCTTTGAAAATGGGGAGAGGGGAAAGGCAGGTTAAATTACACATTTTATACATATACTCTAGCTATGTAACTAATTTTGGTGAGTTTCTATTATGTAAAATTGGATAGAAATAGGAATTACTCTGAACCCTATACTCTTTCAGTCCTGATTTTACTCATAGTAAAAATTAAATTAAAAGATTTCCCACTCATGTGAAGACGAGAGAGATTTACCTGTTTGGCTGTGTAGTCTTCTGAAGGAGGTTGGAAATACTCATCTGACCAGAATGCACATGTATATTGGGGGTTCCCAGGGAATCATTCCAGAGTCCTCAAAGGTGACTTACAGAAGCCATCCCTTTCCTTCTATCTCTAACACACATAAACCAACAGTATCTAGACCTGTACAGGTGCTGCCTTGACCTTGGATCAGCCTTAGGATCCCAACAGCCAGAGAGAACCTTTGGTTTAGGGATTCTGCAGCCTCTCAAAGTGTAAATTGACAGACAAAGGTTATTCTCCTTTAATCCTGGAGTTACACTGCTGTCAAATGGAGCACCAAAAAATAAAAAATGGACATAGGAGTGATTACTAGTCATGCTATGTGGTTTGGCTGTTTTTAGACTATGACCACGTTGAGGTAGATGTTCCATTTTATGTACCTTCATCAGAAGAAATACACGTTTAGAGCATGTGGATATTAGGCTGCTCTAGTATGAGACTGTGGTTTCATTTTCTGTGGTTTTAGTCGCTTACAGTTTGGAAGCAGATGATCTTTCTTCTGATATATCACCAGGTGATCAGTAGTAGCTTAACACTTGTCACGGTGCCTCACTTGTCATTTACCTCACTTCATCTCATCACGTAGGCATTTATCATCTCACATCATAAGAAGAGTACAGCATATTTTGAGAGACCACATTCACATAACTTTTATTATAGCATATTAATTGTTCTACTTTATGCTCTCTGTGCCTAATTTATAAATTAAACTTTGTCATAGGTGTGGATGTATAGGAAAAAAAACCAGTATATATACGTTTCGGTACTATCCATGGTTTCAGGCATCCCCAGGGTACTTGGAATGTATCTTGGAAAGTGTATGGGGGTGTGGTGAGGGGGACTACTAGAATAGGTTTCCCAGCCATTTTGGATTTTCTTGTAGTTTCATCTCTTCCACAGGGAATAGACCTCAGGATTTTGAGCCGGTTCTTAGACTGAACAGAAACTAAACATTATGGAAAGATTACTTAGTGAGATGGTTGCTTCATTACCTAACAACTTAAACATTGTGTGCTTAATTCTGCCATTGTGCAGAGCACTTCTAGTGGTCATCAAGCAACTCTGTAAGGTTAGAAGTCCTATCTCCAAGTTTACAGAAGAGAGTGGAGACTAAGTGACAGTCTCAGGGCACAGTGTAGCAAGCAGTGGGACCAGAGTTCTAGTCCTGGCAGGCTGGCTCCAGTGCACTTGCTCTTAGGCTCTGAGAGTTTCTGCTGCATCACTGGTAGTTAGGTAATATTTTATTCCAGTGCATTCCCATATTTGGTATTCCACTGTGTCCGAGTCCTTACACATTTCAGACTTTCTGCAAAATGCAGTGACTTCTATCTCAAAATGCTTGCTTAATTTGTCATAGTAGATTCAACTATTGTTCTCCTTAAATTTGTGAATACAATGCTTGGATGGTAATTTATTGCTACTTTTTTTAGCCAAGATGTTAAATGTTTGATTTTTTAAAAAACTAAGGCAAATTTGTTTACAGGATCTTTAACTTCTACCTACTACTCACCTTATTCTGTAGTTTGAGAAGACCCTTACCCAGTTTCTACCATTCTTCTTAGAATTCTTTGAAACTCTTCATATCTAAAACAATTTCATGTAAACAAATGTGAATGTGATTGAATAAATGGCTGCAGAGATCATTAAAGTGAAGTTATTAGCTGTGATTGTATAATCTGTGTGCACATATAGGTTAAGTGAACATTTTTCTTTTGTATTAAGTATCTGAATGTTTATTTCTATTTTCCAAAAGTGGAATGAAGATATGGTTGAGAGTATAGGTGAAGTTTTGCTGTACTTCATTTCTGGATAGACTAGAAACATTCTACTATGAGGTTAAAACTGATCTAGATTAGGTTTACAGAAATATGATGCAGCTTTTGAAAAACAAAGGCTTTTTTTTTCAAAGACAAAATCAGCCTTTGCAAGACCCTCTTGCACTCTGCTGTAGTTCTTTATTCTAAGGGATACCAGTTCCTTGAAATAGTTGAAGTGGATCCCCAGCATCTCCCATGAATGGTGGTCCTCACACAGCAGCCACATACTATTGTTGAACCCACTGTGGTCAGGATATGATGGGCAAAAATGCAGTGTCAGTTTAGCAGGTAAACACAATTTATTATGAAAGAGCTTTGATCTAGTTCTCTCACATTAACAGATTTAAAATAGGAAACATTGTATCTTTGTCCTAGATGTTGGTTTTGTGTGGGCTTGTGAATGATCCTGATGTCACCATATTACCTTCTACAGTTGTATAATTTCTAATTCATTTAGATTTTAAGGAAGGGATGAACTATGTGTTAGTATGCAGAATTTGATAGCTTGTTTTGGTATTTGTCTCAGGGGACACCCTCTATACCTGCAGCTGCCACTCTGTCTACAGTAATATCTGGAGATCTGGATCTCTTCACTGAGCAAGCTACAAAGTCAGAAGAGGTAGCAAAGAAACAACTCTCCAAAGATTCCATCTTATCTCTGTATGGCACAGGAACCATTCAGCAGCAGAGTACTCCTGGTAATTCATTTTCAAATCTGCTTTCAGTGAATTGCAGTAACATTACTAGAATACCCTTTGTATGATATTATTTCTTCCTATTTTTCCATGTACCAGGTGCTTCTTTGCAATTTGTGCAACTACAAAACTGGTATGAAGCATTAGAATTAAAAAGCATATACAGGATTCACAAAACTTTATTTAGAAGTAACACGCTGTTCACATATCACTTAATATTGTTTCACAAGCTTACAGGACATGGGTTATTTTTGAAGAATTATTTTGATTTGCATGAAGTTTACAACTTTGTGTACAGTATGGTATTTTCTCTGTAAGTAAACAATAAGCAATCTGAATTATCACATGAATTCCAAAACTGAGTTTTTAATAATTATAATGAAAGACTAGCACAGTAAGATCTATTGTTTACATAGTTTGAATCTGTCAAATGCACTCCTTCTAAAATAATGAGCTGGAATTCTAGGACACTTGCTTCCATTAAAGGCAGACACCATCAGCTCTCAGTTGTGTATCTGATAGTGGGAGACAAGCCGTGCAAGTCAGCACAAACAGCACATAATCTCATGCTGTGGAGTTTATATGGCTATTGCATAAGATATATCTAGCCTAAATTTGCTCAGGTTTGTAACTGATTTGTGTGCATTTTGGAAGTAACCAGCTCTGAGGTTGTGAGTCGGTCTGAGCAGTAGGAGCAGATTGGAATTAAAATTTTTGCTGTGGGTTCTTCAGAAAGATGGTGATCCTTTTTCTGTGATTATAGAGGTGAGTGCAACTGTATACAGTAGCCCTGCTTTCTTCATTCATTTTCTTTTCATGGTTCTTAAAATGCAGGTGTGTTTATGGGACCCACAAATATACCATTTACCTCACAAGCACCGACTGCATTTCAAGGTTTTCCACCAATGGGCGTGCCTGTGCCTGCACCTGCAGCTCCTGGCCTTCTAGGAAATGTGATGGGACAGAGTACAAGCATGATGGTGGGCATGCCCATGCCCAATGGGTTTATGGGAAACGCACAAACTGGTGTGATGCCACTTCCCCCAAATGTGGTTGGCCCCCACGGAGGAATGGTGGGACAGATGGGCGCGCCCCAGAGTAAGTTTGGCCTGCCGCAAGCTCAGCAGCCCCAGTGGAACCTCTCACAGGTAGGGGGTCATTTACTCTCCAGCGTCTCCAAAATCAAAGAAATGGGATTCATTTTCTGAATGGTTTATTTAAAAATAACAACATGGCAGAAAAGATCTGAGTAAGGATAATGTATCAGATGGGACTTGTCTATAGGTATTATGAAGTTACATCAAACAGACAAGTGAGCTGTCACTGACCCTATATTTAGAGTATTCTGTAAAGCAATGTTAAGCATTTTTTCATTTCAGAGTATAATACTGGTGAACATCCTGTTTGTAACAGCTGGAAATTATCTTGGGCATCTTGAGAGACTTCCTCTCTGCTACCTGTAAAATTAGCACCAAGCTTCAACCCAGCTCCCTGGTGGGGCATTTTTATAGTTCACTTAGACCTGCCTATCTTCACTACTAAGTTGGGGGCAGGGAGTGGTTTCCAGTCTCAAAGCACTATTTTGTAAGGGATCTAGGCTGTTCTTCATGTCATATGCCTACTGCCCCTGGCTTTATAAAAGTTTGTTTAAAAACCTTTGTACAGTTGAGTTTCCTTTTTACTTATGGACAAATCCACATCTGTCTCAGACATCCCCTTACATTATAAAATCCCATTTTACTTGTAAAACTTTTTTCAAATCAGTCTATTTTAGTGCTCCATTCTGACTTTTCTGCATAGACAAAGACCCTTAGATTTAGCTTCATGCTTCAGCCTCTCTTTCCCTTACAGTTCCTATTTGGTGTTCCTCTAGCACTGGGGGGAATCTTGGTTTCTGTTCAGCTGTTTTACCTTGAGAGCATTCAGAGAATAGTCTATACTGATAGTTAACATTACTAAAATCACTGTATATCCTGTGAATGCTTTTACTATCACATTTTAAAGATTTTTTTAAGTACTCTCCACACCCAGCATGGGGTTTGAACTTAAACCCCAAGATCAAGAGTCACATGCTGTACCAACTGTGCCAGCCAGGAGCCCCTACCGTCATTGTTTAAAGGAATTATCTGCATGACATTGGTGTCCACCCTCTGGGAACCTTAAGTACCAAATGTCAGTAACAGCTTTTGTGTAGCCAAAATACTGAAGTACACTCAGCTCAAAGTTAAGGTGCTAGATGAATCAGTAAGGGGTTAATGTTGGCCTTTACTTTCAGGCGTGCTGAGGGGTGCTGCTGTTTTCCAGCACCCCTCAATGGAATGGAAGCCAATGAGGTGGTTTACAACCTTTAGTTGGTATGAAGACGTGTACACTATGCCTCATCAGCAATGTGGTGAACATTAGTGTCTTTGCAAGACCGCTAAAGAACCTTATTAAGTATACATTCCAACCCCGAGCACAGATTTTTGAATCCACTCTGTACTTTGTGATAAATCTTGCCTTTCCTTTCCTTATCATCAGTCTTAGAAGAAGAGAAGTACCATAGTGAAAGGGTTAGGATGCTTATATACATATATGATTCCAGTCTGGAAGAAAAACACAGGTCATCTTATACCTTATATAATGAAAATTAATTTTAGATGTTTAGTGGTTAAGCAAAAGAAAATGTATGCTTTACAGCCTTTTTTTAATACTTAAGAACCATTTAAGATTTTAATGAAGACAGAATAATACCTGTCATAAACAGTATATAGTTTTGGAGTATTTGACTTTCTAAAATTTACTCAGTCCTTATAGTTAAAGCACAACATCCTGATATAGTTGAAAGTTAGAATAGTGGACTCAAATACAAATTCAAAGATTGCTTTGGTGTTTTTTCAGTTGTGGTTAATCTTTGGGGGACAAGAAATGGAGTCTTGAAAATGAATAAATAGGATTGAGATCACTTTATGGACAATGCTAAAAAAAAAAGTGGAAGGAAAGAACAAGAAGGAAACAAAATAGCTATTTGCTTTCTCTAGGGAAATAATTGTTTGGTAGTCTACTTATACCCCTGTGCTTTGACTAATTTTCATATTGATGAAAAATACTTCTATAATTGCTATTAAACTTCATTATCTCTTTGACTAAATTAACCTCAAAGGCAGCTTCTAATAAATGTCTAACTGTGGCTCAAGAAACAAGAATTAAAAGTGAAGTAAACGTCCTAAAATAAGCCTTTTATGTTCCACAGATGAATCAGCAAATGGCCGGCATGAGTATCAGCAGTACAAACCCCGCAGTGGGTTTTGGCCAGCCCCCCAGCACAACAGCGGGCTGGTCTGGAAGCTCATCGGGTCAGACTCTCAGCACACAGCTGTGGAAATGAAAACTGCACTGCAAGTTTCATCCAGAACTACCACCTGACATTCCTTGCTAAAACGCATCTAGTTCCCCTGTTTATTCATGTACATATTTTTTTTTTCTTTTTCCCCATTTGTTCATATTAAGAATTATCTGACTGACCGTGTTGGTCTGTACAGATTAAATTTGATGTGAAAAGCAGGTTGAGAAACAATTTTATGTCAAGGGCAGCTTTGCTCATTTCCCATGATTTCGTAAACCACATTATTTGAGAAGCTGCTCAGTCAACTTGCATAATCAGTTTTACTCTCGATAAAAGTATAGCTCTAATGTTTGCATATAAGGGAAGTAGTTATCATGTTAGTAATACCTCTAACAGTATAAACCCCACCCCCAAATTAGCCAGTAATCCTGTAGGAAGGTACTGTATGATCAAATGTTTAATCATATAAATAGAATGTAAATGTGTCACTGAGCACTGTTTTCTAGTGTATCAAAGTTCTTTTATTTCATCATTCACTTCACTGTGCTGTTGTTATGATGTGCTTAACAGGGAACGTGGCTAGTGAAAGGAAGATAAACCTGGATGTTACTACAAAACTTAGTTTAACGAATGTTTAAAGAACTCAAATTTTATCTGCCTCTCTTGTAATTTGGATCTCTTCTTATGTACATAGTGCTAATAACATGAAGACCTTTCTCTGCACTATACGCAAACAGGGTAACTAAACAAAGCCACTTTCAATCCTTGAAGGTATATCCAGGTTTATGACAGTAATTGTGTTTACATTTTATGGTGCCTAGTATTGACAAAATGTTATATCCCTATATTAAACAGATAAATCCATAGACCTTTTTATTTTTGTGGGTTTTATTTCCTACAATGTATACTGCCACCAACCATATGAAAATTACTTAATATTTCAAAGTGAGGAATTGGGAACATTTAGTCAACAAAATACCTGTCCTTTGTTTCTGAAACCAGTTCCACCAATTATAAGGCCAAATGGGAAAAAAAAAAAAAAAAAAAGTACACAAGATACTCACAGTGTATCCCGCAGTGTCACTAGCTGTACTGTACAAAGAACTTCCGGTTTCGTTGTAGGGAAAACATGCAGAACAAATGAAGACAAAAAACACACACTTTATACCATCCAGTCAGCCGTGTTAACTGGCAAGCTCTGCTTAAACAGATGTCCATCAGATGACAGTCAAGGCTGCTGTACTGAAGTAAAGTGAACAATACCTGAATGTTTGGCAGCCTGACCTCCAAACGTCCTCTCCCACGTCCACCAGCCAGGCAAACTGCACCAGTTGCTGCTTCAGTTTCTTCAATTTATACCTCAATTTTCACCGTGTCCAGGTGGTACTTTGGCTCGTTGGCTAGATTAACCTTCTCTGTCCGAGTGTGCCACACGAGAACCTAGAGGGGAGGGAAATCTTTTGGGTAGCCATGCTTCTTAACGCTGACACTCAACAAGGTCAAGCAGCACAAGTGAAATGAATACCTTGGTGCAGTTATTTGCTTTTGGTTCCAGCTCTTCAACTGTTGTTATCTGTTTTAGAAAATCAGATTCTTGCATCCCTGGCTGGGATCCACGACGCTTAAATACGGCTTTTGGATTGGACAAGATGACTTGAAGACTGACAGCAAATCCTTTGTGAAAAGTGAGAAAAAAAAAAAAAGACTTTAAAATAAAATAATTGGCGTACTTCTCTTTTTTCTGTAAAATTTTGGACACATCAGAAATTCTTCTACATGCCAAGTATGTGCCAGGTCTTGGCTCTCAGAGTTGAATAGTAGGAGCATTACGTGTAGAAAGCAACCGGGGCACTGTGGTACGTTCAGTGCCACGACAGAGGTGTACGCACAGGGGCGGGGGACAAGAGCCACTGTAAAATACAAAGTCTAGGCTGTTGACAAGAAGCTGCTCGTTCATAGAGGTCATCACAGCCCAGCCTTCGACACTCTGGGAATTGGGAACTAAACGGAAACATAGCTGCAGAGCATACAGACTTACCCTAACTGTCCTCGGGGTGTAAGCCTGCCTGGGTATCCTGCCTGTTCTTTAACACCTTTATGTGTGCTCTCCTCAGAACCAGCACTGCTGCGATTTACTTTTGAGTTTAGAAGACTGAGGAGTACAAGTCAGTTAGCTAGAATATGAAAAATCTGTAATCATTTGGTTTAAATTTCTAATTTGGTTCAATCTGACAAGGGTGGGGTGGGGTGGGGGGGAGGTTTGGAAGTCAGTACAGGAGGTGTCCAGCCATTTGATAAATTTGGTTTTGGGGTTTAATTTTTTGAGGGAAACATTACTCTCAATTGCCTTCAATGGTTTGGTCGTGAAAAATCATTACTATTGAATCTGGTTTAGGAAACCCTATGTTAAAGGCTTAGTCATTAAACACACTGCAAGCTTTCTCAGCAAGCAACTGCTGTTAACCTTTGTGGTTGTTTTGAAAGTCTGAGGTCCTGGACCTCTGCTCTTTATGACTAAGCTAACAATGAAGTTAGATACCCTCCCAGAGTCAAAGCTGCGAGGCCTGATCTCCAGGAATGTTCCTTAGCAACTTTTCGCCCTTTTCTACATTAACTGAATTGATTTATGCTTCTTTTTGCAAAAGCATAGTTAGCAAAGTAAGTTCCAAATGATACTAGGCAGTAAGTAATTGGGGAGTTGTGAGAAAACCACAACCAGTATTCTCATCACTCCACATGCCAGACTGGGCCACTTCCATGTTCTAGACCCTGCCCTCTTCACAGGAAAGTCTCCCACTAAGCTAGCTCCCCACAAACACAACTTGGCTCAGCACCTGCTGAGTGAGGCAGAACAAGTAAAACAACCATGAAGCATTAGCCTGAGGACTGGCCCAGTATCTCCCACCAGTCCTGGAGGGTGGTGGCACATTCTAGCAGAAAGAACACTGAATTTAGAGTTAACAAGCCTTTTGATTTTGCCTAGATCCTTGTACTTGGGACACTGGCCAAGTCACTGAAACTTTCTTGATCCTAAAGCTTTCCCATTTCCTCATCTGCCAAGAGGGGTGTGACACCTTGTCAGCTCAGTGTGTCATGTAAAATTAGCAAATGGAAAGACCCCACTAACTGTACAGCACTGTTCATGAGGTACTATGGTATATACATAAAAATACCATTAGAAATATGAAGGGCAGGTGGCGCTGGCCGCCATCTATGGCCGGAGAACAGGGTTTACAGGGAAAGGGCCTGTGAAAGTGGTGGCAGAACCAGGCCACCAGCATTTCACACCACTTGGCTAAGGAGCCTGAAGCCTTCCCGAGACAGCCAAAACAGCCATAGACCTCTTCAGCAAAAAGCCAGAGGTTCAGATTCACACATAAAAAGTAACCTCTCTAACTGGTGATTTTTGTGCTCTAGGAGGCCTTGCTTTTTTTTTTTTTTCTTCCATGTACTTAAAAATAAGTTTCATACTTTTTCTACAGTTGAGGGTCTGCCCTTCTCCATCACTGAAGCTCCTGGTATATTTTTCACATGGCTTCAAGGTACTAATTGTATTTCCCCTTTCTTATAATTAAAAAAAAAAAATAGAATCTGGGGCACCTGGGTGGCTCAGTTGGTTGAGCGTCCGACTTCAGCTCAGGTCATGGTCTTGCAGTTCGTGAGTTTGAGCCCCGCGTCAGGCTCTGTGCTGACAGCTCAGAGCCTGGAGCCTGCTTCGGATTCTGTATCTCTCTCTCTCTCCCCCTCCCCTGCTCATGCTCTGCCTCTCTCCATCTCTCAAAAATAAATGTTGAAAAATTAAAAAAAAAATAGGATCCAAACCATACAGAAGTCGTTCTGAAAATGTGAAGTCAGTTTGATTTCCTTCATTTTCCCAGAAGTCATTTTTTTCTTTAAAAAAAAAAAATTTTTTTTTTTAATGTTTATTTTTGAGAGAGACAGAGACAGAATGCGAGTGGGTTAGGGGCAGAGAGAGAGGGAGATGCAGAATCAGAGGCAGGCTTCAGGCTCTGAGCTGTCAGCACAGAGCCCCACACGGGGCTCGGACTCATGAGCCATGAGATCATGACCTGAGCCAAAGTCGGATGCTCAACCGACTGAGCCATCCAGGTGCCCCTTCCCTGAAGTCTTTAACACATTCATCATGGTGACCACTCAGATTCAGATTAAGTGTAGTTTCTTGCTTTCCTTGGCTCGGGAATACCTTCTAGCTCTTAGAGTTACACAGCACAATCTACCAACTTAAGCAAAGCTGCCAGCCAGCTGTGAAGCTAGACACTGTTTTGCTGTGGGGCCCTTTCCTGGCCTCACTGGAGAAGAGGGTGCACCTGGCAGGCCAGCACCCTGGAGAGAGATTTTCCCGGGTGGCTCACCCGAAGCAAAGTGATTTCCTATGATCTAATACAAAAGGGGGAGGGAGGCAATTCAGAGGCTTTTCAATCTCCTACTTTGCCCATATGCCCCTGCTGGGTGAGCTCTTTAAAGGAAGCTGGTCACAGCCAGCCCCAGGGACTACACACTACCCAGGCCCACACCCTGGGTTGCCTTTCAGGGAATCATGACGTGCTATGAAGCTGGGGAGTTAGAGAGTTCTCCCTATGAGAACAGGACAAGGAGTTTTTAAGCTCCTCAAACCACTGCTTCCAACCCAAGATGGAGATCTTGGGTTTTCTTAATTTCCAAGTATTTATGCCTCAAGTATTTTATGTGCCCTTCCTTTTTTCTAGTGAAATTAATTTAGCTTTAAAGATGTTTGCAGTAGTTTTTGAGATACTGGGAGCCTTACAAAAAAACATGGGACTAGGATTCTCTGTCCTGGTCAGCTGTATACAAAATAAAATGCAAATGAAAACTGGCGATTCACTGTGAATGGCTTGTTCAAGTGAAGTAGAGATAGGGTCCCTAATGTAAGTATGTATGTATCCCCTATGTATGTACGTGTGTGCGTGTATATGTGAATGTGTGTGTAATAAATGTGTTAGACATACATAAACGTAATCTAACAAATACTTATTTTTTCTAATACCTAGCAACATAAAATTCAAAATGCCTGAGCTACAAAAATTACCATGTGTACAAAGCAGGAAAATACAACCCCAAATATACCCCATATGTTCAAAAAGGGGAAAGATTGAGCATGCTAAGGAGAGTTATGGAAGATACAAAAAAAAAAAAAAAAAAAAAAAAAACCAATGTGATCTCACTGTTGTGAAAAATATACTGGCTGAGATTAGCAGCTGATAAATCATTGCAGAATAAAAGACTAGTAAACTTGAAGAATGAACAATAGAAACTACCAAAAGGACACACAGAAAGGAAAATATCAAGACAGACAGACATATCAAGACAGACACACACACACACACACCCCAAAGAAACTGAATGAAAGGTTTGGAAAGAGGGATAGGAAAAAAAAAAATGAAAAAACTGAAAACTTACTAAATTTGGAAATCAGTAAGGATATGTAACACTTGACCTGACATAAGATGCACCACCAAACAATACAGAATCCACAATCTTCAAGTACACATGGGACATTATCAAGATAGGCCACATAGTCTGGGCCAGAAATCAAATCTCAATAAAGATGAAAGAATTCAAATTGTACAAAGTGTTTCTCTGACCACAACAGAATTAAAATAGAAATCAATAACATGAAGCTATCTGGAAAATCTCCAAATATTTGGATACCAAACAATGTAATTCGAAATAGACTATGGATCTAAGAAACCAAAAGGGAAATGAAAAAGTGGTTAAATGAATGAAAACAGTGGGATGCATCTAAAATAGTACTTAGATGGAAAATTAATTTTTTAACAGCTATAAACAAATTTATTAGGAAGGGTAAGTTCCCACACCTTTTTATACTTAAAAAAAAAAAAAGCAAATAAAACCCAAAATGAATAGAAAAATGTACTAGTAAACCTATGAGCTAAAATCAATGAAATAGAAAATAGAGAAGATCAGTGAAATAAAAAGCATGTCCTTTGAGAAAAGAAGTCAAGAAAATTGATAAATATCTACCCATACCTATCAGAGGGGGAAAAAAAGTCATAAGTTACCAATACTGGGAATATTGGTATGTATTCTACAAATATAAAATGATAAAGGAGTATTAGAAAAAACATTATGGCAGAAAATT
Source organism: Neofelis nebulosa (assembly GCF_028018385.1). Lineage (NCBI taxonomy): Eukaryota > Metazoa > Chordata > Mammalia > Carnivora > Felidae > Neofelis > Neofelis nebulosa. The sequence goes on from NC_080787.1 coordinate 67,614,968, forward strand.
TGACAACTTACATAAAAATGGACAAATTCCTTGAAAGAAACAGCTATCAAAGTTCAGTCATGAAGAAATAATCTATGTAGCCCCATATCAATAAGGAAATTAAATTTATAGTTCAAAATTGCCCACACCATCCCCCCCTCCCCCCCACCCAAACCAAAATAAAACTGAGAAAACAAACTAACAAAAAACCTCCAGGCCCAAATAGTTTCACTGATGGTATCTACCAAATGTTTAAGGAAGAAGTATTAACTATTTGTATAGAAAATAAAAAAGGAAGGAACATTTCAAATCCTCTCAAGCCAGCATTTCCCTAATACCAAAACCAAACAAGTATTAGGTAAAAAATAAAAAAGATTACAAGACAAGGTAAGATAAGAAAACTACAGGTCTAACGACCTTCATGAACACAGAAAAATTCTTAAGAGTTTTAGCCATTTGAATCCAACTATAAATCATGACCAAATGAGGTTTATTCCAAGACTGCAATGTTGCTTTAACATTTCAAAATCAATCAGTGTAATTCACCAACTTAAGATGTTATAAAAAAGAAAAATATATTGTAATAAATGTAGAAAACGCACTTGACAAAATCCAACATCAAGATTTTTAAAAAGCCACTCAGCAAACTAATAAAAGTGAACTTCCTCAACTTGGTAAAGGACATCTACAAAAAACCTATTGCCGATACTATATATACTTCATGGTGAAAGACAGTGTTAAAACCCCTGAAGATTGCAATGAGGCAAGGTTGTCACTGTCAACTTTTACTCAACAGTGTACTGGAGGTCCTAGCCATTGCAACAAGGAAAAAACAAACCAAAACCAGACAAACTGGAAAAAGAAAAAGCAAGTCCAGAAAATCTCTTCCTCTTTCAGCCATAAACACATCAGTAATGCTTATCAGTTCCTTCTGTTATGTATCAACTTCCTCTTACCTCCACATACTTGTCCCACTGGCATATTCTTTTCTAATTACACATAATCTAATCTTAAAAGCAAGGGTGTTACAAACCAAACTTATTTCGAATTCTCACAGGATAGATTTTGGCAACATTACAGTTCGGCCACAATAAAGATACTAATGGCCTTTTTTCCTCCTGACGGTCAGCTCTGGCTAGTGATACTGGAATACTGTGCTCTTGACACACTTCTACTACTGGCAACAGGTCTGGTAATTTCAAAAGTTGGTCTCTACTCACTTGAAATAAAAAGAGACTATCAATTTCCAAATTAAAATGTATACACACACAGTTGTCTCAGGAATTGCTGAAGAAAGATGTGCAATGTGGCACCTCCTTCTAATTCTCCCTGAGGCGACCCCCTCTCCTTTCATATCTCTTCTTAGCAGAGCACATCCAGTCTTTTGCAGTGTGTGTGTCAATCTTCCGCACCCACACACCCCCTTTAATGAGATATAATTCATACATGCCAAAATTTGCTCTTAAAGGATATGTGTGATTAAATGGCTTTTAGTATATTCATAACTCTGGGCACTTTTTTTTAAAGTTTACTTATTGGTTTTGAGGGCAGATGAGGTAGGGGCAGAGAGAGAGGGGGAGAGAGAATCCCAAGCAGGCTCCGTGCCATCAGCACAGAGCCTGACAAAGGGCTCGAACTTACCAACCGAGAGATAACGACCTGAGCCAAAACAAAGAGACAGACGCATAACTGACCAAGCCACACAGGCACCCCTGGGCACTTTAAAAAAAAATTTTTTTTAATGTTTATTTATTTTTGAGACAGAGAGAGACAGAGCATGAACAGGGGAGGGGCAGAGAGAGAGGGAGACACAGAATCTGAAATGGGCTCCAGGCTCTGAGCTGTCAGCACAGAGCCCGACGCGGGGCTCGAACTCACAGACCGTGAGATCATGACCTGAGCCGAAGTCGGACACTTAACCGACTGAGCCCCCCAGGCGGGGCACTTTTTAAAAAAAAAACAAAACTATCTTTCTCTATTGAATGGCCTTGGCACCCTTGGCAAAAATCAACTGACCACAATGTGAGGGCTTATTTATGGTCAATTCTCTTCTATTAATTCATATGCTTATCTTTATGCCAGTGCCACACTATTACTGTACCTTTATATACTCAGTTTTCAAATCAGGAAGCATAAGTCTTCCAACTTTGCTGTTTTACAAAATTGTTTTGGCTATTTGGAGTTCCTTGATTTCCCATGTTAATTTTAGGATGACCTTGTCAATTTCTGAAAAAGGGCAGCCAAAATCTTGATAGGAATTACCCCAAATCTACAGATGAATTTGGGGAATATTGCACCATTGGAGTAATATTATATCTTCTAATCCATAACACTGTCTCCTAATCCAGGAACATAAAATGTCTGTATACTTATTTAGTTCAATTTTTCTAAATGTTTTACAGTTTCCAGTATACAATTCTCATACTTTTTTTATTACTAAGTATTTTATTATTTCTGACACTGTTGTGAATAAAACTGTTTACTGGTTTCCTTTTTCAGATTGTTCATTGCCAGTGTATAAAGGGGGCATCTGGGTGCCTCATTTGGGAAAGGTCTGACTCCTGATTTCGGTTCAGGTCAGTATCTCATGGTTAGTAACACTGAGCCCCACATTGGGCTGTGTGCTGACAGCATGGAACATGCTTGGGATTCTCTCTCTCCCTCTCTCTGCCCCCCTACCACTGCTCATGTGCTCTCTCTCTCTCTCTCTCAAATAAGTAAAACGTAAAAAAAAATGCATTTCATTTTCATATGTTGATCTTATATCCTGCAACCTTGCTGAATTTATTTACTAGCACTGATAGCTGTGTATGTATTCTTGAGGATTTTGTACATAAAAGATCATGCTATTGATTATTTAAGATATTTTACTTCTTCCTTTCCAACCTAGATGACTTTTATTCCTTTTTCTCAATAATTACCCTAGCTACCACCTGTATTACAATGGTGAATACAACTGTCAAGAGGGATCACCTTTGTCATGATCTTTATGGGAAAAGCTTTCAGTCTTCAGCTGTTTAAAATATTAGCTTTTTCATAGATGCCCTACATCAAATAAAAGATGTTCTTTCCCATTCCTCACTTACTGATCTGTCTAGTGTTTTTATCATGAAATGACATTGAATTTTGTCAGGTGCTTCTTCTGCATCTATTGATTTGATCAGGTGGTTTTTGTGGTTTGTTCTACTGATCATGGTACATTACATTGACTGACTTTTGTATATGAACTAACCTTACACTCCAGTGATAACTCTCACCTGGTTATGGTGTATAATTCTTTTTATGTTTCTGGATTAACTCCACCAGTATTTTGTTTAGGATTTTTGCATCTATATTCATAAGGGATATTGGTAAGTTTTTTGCTTTCTGATGTCCAGTTTGGGGATCAGGGTAACAATGGTCTAATAGAATGACTTCAAATATGTTCCCTCCTTACTATTTTTTGGAAATGTTTGTGAATGATCAGTCTTAATTATTTTTTAAATGCTTGTTAGAATTCACCAGTAAATCTGGAACTGGGCTTTTCTCTATACAGGTTTCATTGATTACTAATTCAATCTATTTCTTACAGGTCTATTCAGATTTTCTATTTCCTTTTGAATCAGTTGTTTTTTTGTTTTTTGTTTAGTTTATTTATTTATTTTGAGAGAGAGTGCATGTGTGTGTGTGGGAAGAGGGGCAGAGAGAGAGGAGAGAGAATCCGAAGCAGGCTCAGCACTGTTAGTGCAGAGCCTGATGCGGGGCCCAATCCCATGAACCATGAGATCACAACCTAAGCCTTAGTCGAGAGTAGAATGCTTAACCAACTGAGCCACCCAGATGGCTTTTCAAAGCCCCTATGGAATGAAATATTATCTAAGATTTTTCTAATTTTTTGATTAGCTTATTGTTTGCCATAACTATTACCATTGCCTCAGGAATCTGCAATGATAATCAACATTTTGTTTTTACTTTTGTTTTTATTTAGTTTTTGTTTGAGGTTTTTGTTTTCCTATTTTTTATTTTTTAAAAATGCTCCCAGGAAAAGGCTGTTTGTACTGGGTGAGATCTGAGTGAAGTCAGATAAAGACAAGCTTGGAGAATGGGATTTTCTAAAGACCTGTTAGGTCAAATAATGGAAATTCTCTTAGAATGAAGCTTTGAATAAGTTCCAACCCTGTTCTTCCCTCCCAGTGACTGCTAGGATAAGTAGCTGTTGATTTTCAGCCTGACTCCAAGGCCACCGTGGAACTAGGGAGAAAGGGACAGGAATAGGGCAAGGTGACACAATGTAATACTCACTGTTATTACCAACATTTAACCATTTTTCTTGAACAAATACTCCTCAGAGTGATGCACACTTTGGGTTAACTTCCACAGTTGTGAGAAAGTTGATTTTGATAATCACTGTTTTTATAGAAGATAATATTCAGAGGTCCTTACTCTGTCATTACCAATGATGTTCCTGCCTTTCTCTTTTTCAAACTCCCAATCCCACTGTGACCATTTCAGGAGAATAAGTTAGGAAGCAGCAGCCACAGTAATGTAGGGCATGAAGGTTAAAAATGGAAAACTGCCAAGGAATCAAAAAATGCCTTGAGACAAATGAGAATGGAAATACAACACACCAGAACTTATACAGCAAAAGCAGTTCTAAGGGGAAGGTTCTTAGTGATAAATGCCTACACAAAAAACAAAGATCTCAAAAAAAATTTTTTTTCCTTAAAGTACTAGAAAAAGAAAAAAAAATCACCAAAAGTTAGAAGAAGTAAGTAAATAGCAAAGATCAGAGCAGAAAAAAATGAAATAGAGACTAAAAAGTTAATAGAAATGATAAATGAAACTAAGAGCTGGCTCTTTGAAAAGATAAACAAAACTGACAAACCTTCAGCTGGAATCACCAAGAAAGAGTGGGCTCAAATAAAATTATAAATAAAAGAGAAGGCTGTGGCTCAGTCAGTTATGTCTGACTGTGGCTCAGGTCATGATCTTACAGTTTGTGAGTTCAAGCCCTGCACTGGACTCTGTTCTGACAGCTCAGAGCCTGGAGTCTGCTTCAGATTCTGTGTCTTCCTCTCTCTCTGCCCCTCCCCCACCCACACTCTCTCTCAAAAATTCAACATGTTAAAAAATTTATTTTTAATAAAAGGCATTACTATTAACAAGACAGAAATGGAAAGGATAAGAAACTACTATGAAGAAATACAGACTAACAAATTGGACAAAACCTAGAAAAAATGGATATTCTCCAGAAACATACAACCTACCAAGAATCATAAAGAAATAGAAAATCTGAATAGACCAATGACTAGTGAGGAGACTGGATCAGTAATCAAAAAACTCTCAACCAAATAGAAGACCAGATGGCTTCAATGATGAATTTTACCAAACATTCAAATGCTTCCAAACATTTTATGAGGCCAGCAATACCCTAATACCATAACCTGACAAGGTTACCACAAGAAAATTATAGGTATCTTTGATGAACATAGATGCAAAAATCCTCAACAAAATGTTAGCTAACTGAATTCAATAATAAAAAAGAATCAAGTGATCAAATGGGATTTACTCCAGGGACGCAAGGATGATTCAATATCTGCAAATCTATCAGCGTGATCTACCAGACTAACAAAATGAAGGATGAAAATTACATGATCATCTCAATAGACACAGAAAAAGCATTTGACAAAATTCAATATCCTCTTGTGATAAAAACTCTCAACAAAGTGCATACGGATGAAATGTACCCCAACATAATAAAGGCCAGATAGGACAAGCCCACAGCTGACATCATACTTAATAGTGAAGAGCTGGAAGTTTTCTCCCTAAGGTCAGGAACAAGACAAGGATGCCCACTCTCACCATTTTTATTCGATATAGTACCGGAAGTTCTAGCCACAGTGATCAGACAAGAAATAAAAGTCATTCAAATTGGAAAAGAAGAAGTAAAACTATCATTATTTGCAGATTACATGATACCAAATATAGAAAAATGTTAAGACTCCACCAAAAACTGTTAGAATAAATGAGTTCAGTAAATCGTAGGATACAAAATCAATATACAAAAATTTTCTCATTTCTATACACTAGTAATGAACTATCAGACAGAGAACTTAAGAAAACAATCTCATTTACAATTGCATCAGAAAGAATAAAATGCCTGGGAGAAATTTAACCAAGGAGGTAAAAGACTGACATGATGATACAAACTGAAAACACAAATAAATGGGAAATTATTCCATACTAGGGATTGGAAGAATATTGTCAAAATCTCCAAACTACCCAAAGCAATCCAGAATCAATGCAATCCCTATCAAAATTCCAGTGACATTTTTCACAGAAAAGAAACAACTCTAAAATTTGTGTGGAACCACAAAAGACCCTGAATAGGGGGTGCCTGGGTGGCTTAGTCAGTTAAGCGGCTGACTTTGGCTCAGGTCATGATCTCGTGTTCCGTGAATTCGAGCCCCGCGTTGGGCTCAGTGCTGACCGCTCAGAGCCTGGAGCCTGTTTCAGATTCTGTGTCTCCCTCTCTCTGACCCTCCCCCATTCATGCTCTGTCTCTGTCTCAAAAATAAATAAAAGTTAAAAAAAAAAAAATTAAAAAAAAAAAAAGACCCTGTATAGGCAAAGCAACTTTGAGAAAGAAGAGTAAAGCTGGAGGCATCATGTTCTGTGATTTCAAACCACGTTACAAACCTGTAGTAATCAAAACAATAAGGTATTTGCATGAAACAGATACGTAGATAAATGGAACAGAATAAATAGCCCAGAAACAAACCCATGCATTTAGGGTCAGTTAATTTAAGACAAAGGAACCAAGAATATATACAATGAGGAAAGCACAGACTCTTACATAAATGGTCTTGGGAAAACTGGACAGCCAGATGCAAAAGAATGACACTCAACCACTGTCTTACACCATACACAAAAATCCACTCCAAATGGATTAAAGACTTGAATATAAGATCTGAATCCATAAAACTCCTATACAAAAATATATGTGGTAAGCTCCTTGACAGCAATCTTGGTGATGACTTTTTGGATCTAATACCAAAAGTAAAGGCAACAAAAGCAAAAATAAACAAGTGGGACTATATCGAAATAAAAGGCTTCAGCCCAGTAGAGGAAACCATCAGCATGATAAAAAGGTGACCTACCCAAATGGGAGAAAATATTTGCAAATCACGTATGTACGGGGGCAAATGTCCCAAAATATATAAAGAACTCATATAACTCAACAGCAAAAAACAACAACAATCTGATTAAAAAATAAGCAGAGGACCTGAATACGCATTTTTCTAAAGAAGATAAACAACAGCCAACAGACACATGAAAAGATATTCAACATCACTCATCATCAGGGAAATACAAATCAAAACCACAATGAGATATCACCTATGTTAGAATGGCTCATATCAAAAAGACAAATAATGACAAGTTTTGGCAAGAACATGGAGAAAAGGGGACCCATGCACACTGGTGGCAGGAGTGTAAATTGGTACAGCCACTATGAAAAACAACATGGAAGCTCCTCAAAAAATTAAAAATACCATATGATCCAGCAATACCATTTCTGGGTATTTAAAAAGAAAATGAGGGGCGCCTGGGTGGCTCAGTCAGTTAAGCGTCTGACTTTGGCTCAGGTCATGATCTTGCGGTCTGTGAGTTTGAGCCCCGCGTTGGGCTCTGTGCTGACCACTCAGAGCCTGGAGCCTGTTTCAGATTCTGTGTCTCCCTGTCTCTCTGACCCTCCCCTGTTCATGCTTTGTCTCTCTCTGTCTCAAAATAAATAAAAGTTTAAAAAAAATTTTTTAAAGAAAATGAAAAACTAACTCAAAAAGATGTATGTACCCCCCACTGTGTTCATTGTAGTATTATGTACAACAGCCAAGGCATGGAGGCAACCTAAGTGTCCACTGATGGATAAATGGATAAGAAGATGTGTTACGTATATATACAACATAATATTATTCGGCCATAAAAAAGAAAGAAATCTTGCCTTTTGCAACAACATGGATGAATCTTTTTAAATTTTTTTCTTAATGTTTATTTATTTTTGAGAGAGACTGAGGCAGAATGTGAGTAGATTAAGGGCAGAGTGAGAGGGAGACACAGAATCCAAAGCGGGCTCCAGGCTCCAAGCCGTCAGCACAGAGCCCAACGTGGGGCTCAAACTCACAAGCTGTGAGATCATGACCTGAGCAGAAGTCGGACGCTCAACCAACTGAGCCACCCAGGCGCCCCAACGTGGATGAATCTTGAATGCACTAGGCTACATGCAGTAAGTCAGAGAAAGACAAATGCCAAACGATTTCACTTATATGCAAAATCTAAAAAAGAAAATCAAACTCACAGATACAGGGAACAGACTGATGTTTGCCAGAAGTAGGGGGGTGGAGGGTGGTCAAAAGTACTAACTCTCAGTTACAAAATAAATAATTCCTGGGCGTGTAAAGTATAGCCTGATGAATACAGTTAATACTATATTTTATATTTGAAAGTTAAGAGAGTTCTCATCGCAAGAAAAGCATTTTTAACTATATATGGTGATGGATGTTAACTAGAATTCCTGTGGTGATCATTTTGCAATATATAAAATATCAAATCATGTTGTACACCTAAAACTAGTGTGTTATATGACAAGTATGTATCAATTTAAAAAATGGAAAACTGCTACTGAGTGATTTTTCATAATCTTGTACCTTCTAGCCTTGGCATCTGTGAACTATCCAACTGAAAAACAGATGTGTTAATAGTAGTGTTTGAGGAATCATTTTCATTACACTTAAATTACTTAAATCAGATATAGAAAGCAGAAAATAGGGCTGTATAAAAGGAATGTTGTCTTTCCTCCTTGACTATCATTTCTAAATTGCCACTATATCATGTCAGTCTTTAAGTAGAGATTTTCAAGGTCCTAAGACTAAATACTCAAGTGATATGTGTGTTTCCAAGGGGCAGAGAGAGCTACAACTTTCCACATTTACCTCCAATTATACCTTACAATGATTTTCTTCTAGCGCAGGAAAGGAACGAAAAAGCATGGCCTGGCTGTAAATGGATCTGTTAATCTGCTTCAGAATACTGACTGACACTTTATGTTTGCTTCAGTGTAAACCCCTCCCCACTTTTTGTTGTTGTTGCATAATTTTTAAAACTCCTCAAAAGCCAGTCACTGTTCTTGTGGAAAAAAATAAAACACTCTTCATTTCTAAGCCGTATTCTTTACTTAATCTATAAACAATTCATTTAAATCTTTACTCTGAAAACAAACCATCACAGAAACCTAAATCTTCTAAGGAAACCGTCAGGATGCTGAATCAGGATGAAAAGAGTGAAAGATAAGTTAACAAGGCTTAATTAACTGGACACCAAAAATATCCACGACAGAGATTTTCGTAAGCTGGTGGCAGAGAAGTATGGCACGCTTCATACTGAGGTTCAGAAGATAAAGTGGTTCTATTGGCTCAACAGCCAAAAAGACTGTGATGGGAAGTGAAGTGCTGTATGTACTGAGAATGGCAGACTCAGAAGGGTTGACAATGTCTAAGTAAGAATCATGGTCTCATGCTTTATTCTAGCTATGACGTCTTCTGCTTCCCATTATTCATGAGCACTACTGCATGTGTCACTAAGTCACTCTACAACCCAGGAAATACAGCAAAACTGGAGAAGGGATCTGTGTTCCTATTTCTGAAACCCCAGCACTTACAAGTAAATCATTTTTTAAAACGTTTATTTATGGGGGCACCTGGGTGGCTTAGTTGGTTAAGCGTTGACTTTGGCTCAGGTCATGATCTCACACTTGGTGAGATTGAGCCCTGCGTTGGGCTCTGTGCTGACAGCTTGGAGCCTGGAGCTGGCTTTGGATTCTGTGTGTGTGTGTGTCTCTCTCTCTCTGCCCCTCCCCTACTCAAAAATTTTTTAAATAAAAAAATAAAAATAAAAAGTGTATTTATTTATTTAGAGAGAGAGAGAGAGAAAGTGCAAGGGTGGGAGGGGCAGAGAGAGAGGCAGAGAGAGAGAGAGAATCCCAAGCAGGCTTCCACACTGTCAGCACAGTGCCCTACGTGGGGCTCGGACCCAACAAACCGTGAGATCATGACCTGAGCTGAAACCAAGAGTCAGACGCTTAACCAACTGAGCCACCCAGGCATCCCTGCAAGTAAATCATGTTTAAAGTAACAGAAAATAACAAGTTGGCAAGGCCATGGAGAAACTGGAATTCTTGTGCACTGCTGATGGGAATGTAAAATGATGCAACCATTGTGGAAAGTATAGTGGTTCCTAAAAAAAAAAAAAAAAAAAAAAGTCAAACCTACAATTATCTTATAGTCCAGCAATTCCACTTCTAGGCATATACGCAAAAGAATTCAAAGCAGTGACTTCATTTGCGCAGTTATTTGTGCACTCACGTTCATAGCATTATGCATATGATCCAAGAGGTAGAAGCTCAAATGTCCATCAAAGGATGAATGGATAAAGAAAACGTGGTCTCTATATATAATGAAATAGTAGTCAGCTTTAAAAAGGCATGAAATTCTGACACATTCTATCCTGTGGATGAACCATAAAGACATCATCCTAAGCGAAATAAAAAGGACTAATGTTACATAACTCCACTTACATAAGCTACCTGGAATGGTCCAATACATAGTGATAGAAAGTAGATGGTTGTTACCAGAAACTGGGCAGGGGTCAGGGGTGAGCAGGGAGTTAGTGTTCAATGGGTACAAAGTTGTAACTGTGATGATGAAAAAGTGATGAAGCTGGATAGTGGTGATCACTGCACAATAGTGTGAATGTACCACTAAATACCACTGTATACTTAAAAATAGTTAAAATGGTAAATTTCATGTTAGGTACATTCTACCACAATAAAAAAAAAACAGATTAAACTTACATTCCAAGTGAAAACAGGCAGTCTTTTATATTGGTGGTGATGCTTTTCAGTTGTTATAATTGTATTGTTTTTCTTTTTTTTTTTAATTATTTTTTAATATATGAAATTTACTGTCAAATTGGTTTCCATACAAGACCCAGTGCTCATCCCAAAAGGTGCCCTCCTCAATACCCATCACCCACCCTGCCCTCCCTCCCACCCCCCATCAACCCTCAGTTTGTTCTCAGTTTTTAACAGTCTCTTATGCTTTGGTTCTCTCCCACTCTAACCTCTTTTTTTTTTTTTTCTCCTTCCCCTCCCCCATGGGTTTCTGTTACGTTTCTCAGGATCCACATAAGAGTGAAACCATATGGTATCTGTCTTTCTCTGTATGGCTTATTTCACTTAGCATCACACTCTCCAGTTCCATCCACGTTGCTACAAAAGGCCATATTTCATTTTTTCTCATTGCCACGTAGTATTCCATTGTGTATATAAACCACAATTTCTTTATCCATTCATCAGTTGATGGACATTTAGGCTCTTTCCATAATTTGGCTATTGTTGAGAGTGCTGCTATAAACATTGGGGTACAAGTGCCCCTATGCATCAGTACTCCTGTATCCCTTGGATAAATTCCTAGCAGTGCTATTGCTGGGTCATAGGGTAGGTCTATTTTTAATTTTCTGAGGAACCTCCACACTGCTTTCCAGAGCGGCTGCACCAATTTGCATTCCCACCAACAGTGCAAGAGGGTTCCCGTCTCTCCACATCCTCTCCAGCATCTATAGTCTCCTGATTTCTTCATTTTGGCCACTCTGACTGGCGTGAGGTGGTATCTGAGTGTGGTTTTGATTTGTATTTCCCTGATGAGGAGTGACGTTGAACATCTTTTCATGTGCCTGTTGGCCATCCGGATGTCTTCTTTAGAGAAGTGTCTATTCATGTTTTCTGCCCATTTCTTCACTGGGTTATTTGTTTTTCGGGTGTGGAGTTTGATGAGCTCTTTATAGATTTTGGATACTAGCCCTTTGTCCGATGTGTCATTTGCAAATATCTTTTCCCATTCCGTTGGTTGCCTTTTAGTTTTGTTGGTTGTTTCCTTTGCTGTGCAGAAGCTTTTTATCTTCATAAGGTCCCAGTAATTCACTTTTGCTTTTAATTCCCTTGCCTTTGGGGATGTGCCGAGTAAGAGATTGCTACGGCTGAGGTCAGAGAGGTCTTTTCCTGCTTTCTCCTCTAAGGTTTTGATGGTTTCCTGTCTCACATTCAGGTCCTTTATCCATTTTGAGTTTATTTTTGTGAATGGTGTGAGAAAGTGGTCTAGTTTCAACCTTCTGCATGTTGCTGTCCAGTTCTCCCAGCACCATTTGTTAAAGAGACTGTCTTTTTTCCATTGGATGTTCTTTCCTGCTTTGTCAAAGATGAGTTGGCCATACTTTTGTGGGTCTAGTTCTGGGGTTTCTATTCGATTCCATTGGTCTATGTGTCTGTTTTTATGCCAATACCATGCTGTCTTGATGATGACAGCTTTGTAGTAGAGGCTAAAGTCTGGGATTGTGATGCCTCCTGCTTTGGTCTTCTTCTTCAAAATTACTTTGGCTATTCGGGGCCTTTTGTGGTTCCATATGAATTTTAGGATTGCTTGATCTAGCTTCGAGAAGAATGCTGGTGCAATTTTGATTGGGATTGCATTGAATGTGTAGATAGCTTTGGGTAGTATTGACATTTTGACAATATTTATTCTTCCAATCCATGAGCAGGGAATGTCTTTCCATTTCTTTATATCTTCTTCAATTACCTGCATAAGCTTTCTATAGTTTTCAGCATACAGATCTTTTACATCTTTGGTTAGATTTATTCCTAGGTATTTTATGCTTCGTGGTGCAATTGTGAATGGGATCAGTTTCTTTATTTGTCTTTCTGTTGCTTCATTGTTAGTGTATAAGAATGCAACTGATTTCTGTACATTGATTTTGTATCCCGCAACTTTGCTGAATTCATGTATCAGTTCTAGCAGACTTTTGGTGGAGTCTGTCGGATTTTCCATGTATAATATCATGTCATCTGCAAAAAGCGAAAGCTTGACTTCATCTTTGCCAATTTTGATGCTTTTGATTTCCTTTTGTTGTCTGATTGCTGAAGCTAGAACTTCCAGCACTATATTAAACAACAGCGGTGAGAGTGGGCATCCCTGTCGTGTTCCTGATCTCAGGGAAAAAGCTCTCAGTTTTTCCCCGTTGAGGATGATGTTAGCTGTGGGCTTTTCATAAATGGCTTTTATGATCTTTAAGTATGTTCCTTCTATCCCGACTTTCTCAAGGGTTTTTATTAAGAAAGGGTGCTGGATTTTGTCAAAGGCCTTTTCTGCATCGATTGACAGGATCATATGGTTCTTCTCTTTTTTTTTTGTTAATGTGATGTATCACGTTGATCGATTTGCGAATGTTGAACCAGCCCTGCATCCCAGGAATGAATCCCACTTGATCATGGTGAATAATTCTTTTTATATGCTGTTGAATTCGATTTGCTAGCATCTTATTGAGAATTTTTGCATCCATATTCATCAGAGATATTGGTCTGTAGTTCTCTTTTTTTACTGGGTCTCTGTCTGGTTTAGGAATCAAAGTAATACTGGCTTCATAGAATGAGTCTGGAAGTTTTCCTTCCCTTTCTATTTCTTGGAATAGCTTGAGAAGGATAGGTATTATCTCTGCTTTAAACGTCTGGTAGAACTCCCCTGGGAAACCATCTGGTCCTGGACTCTTATTTGTTGGGAGATTTTTGATAACCGATTCAATTTCTTCGCTGGTTATGGGTCTGTTCAAGCTTTCTATTTCCTCCTGATTGAGTTTTGGAAGAGTGTGGGTGTTTAGGAATTTGTCCATTTCTTCCAGGTTGTCCAATTTGTTGGCATATAATTTTTCATAGTATTCCCTGATAATTGTTTGTATCTCTGAGGGATTGGTTGTAATATTTCCATTTTCATTCATGATTTTATCTATTTGGGTCATCTCCCTTTTCTTTTTGAGAAGCCTGGCTAGAGGTTTGTCAATTTTGTTTATTTTTTCAAAAAACCAACTCTTGGTTTCGTTGATCTGCTCTACCGTTTTTTTAGATTCTATATTGTTTATTTCTGCTCTGATCTTTATGATTTCTCTTCTTCTGCTGGGTTTAGGCTGCCTTTGCTGTTCTGCTTCTATTTCCTTTAGGTGTGCTGTTAGATTTTGTATTTGGGATTTTTCTTGTTTCTTGAGATAGGCCTGGATTGCAATGTATTTTCCTCTCAGGACTGCCTTCGCTGCATCCCAAAGCGTTTGGATTGTTGTATTTTCATTTTCGTTTGTTTCCATATATTTTTTAATTTCTTCTCTAATTGCCTGGTTGACCCACTCATTCGTTAGTAGGGTGTTCTTTAACCTCCATGCTTTTGGAGGTTTTCCAGATTTTTTCCTGTGGTTGATTTCAAGCTTCATAGCATTGTGGTCTGAAAGTATGCATGGTATAATTTCAGTTCTTGTAAACTTATGAAGGGCTGTTTTGTGACCCAGTATATGATCTATCTTGGAGAATGTTCCATGTGCACTCGAGAAGAAAGTATATTCTGTTGCTTTGGGATGCAGAGTTCTAAATATATCTGTCAAGTCCATCTGATCCAATGTATCATTCAGGGCCCTTGTTTCTTTATTGACTGTGTGTCTAGATGATCTATCCATTTCTGTAAGTGGGGTGTTAAAGTCCCCTGCAATGATCATATTCTTATCAATAAGGTTGCTTATGTTTATGAGTAATTGTTTTATATATCTGGGGGCTCCGGTATTCGGCGCATAGACATTTATAATTGTTAGCTCTTCCTGATGGATAGACCCTGTCATTATTATATAATGCCCTTCTTCATCTCTTGTTACAGCCTTTAATTTAAAGTCTAGTTTGTCTGATATAAGTATGGCTACTCCAGCTTTCTTTTGGCTTCCAGTAGCATGATAAATAGTTCTCCATCCCCTCACTCTCAATCTAAAGGTGTCCTCAGATCTCAAATGAGTCTCTTGTAGACAGCAAATAGATGGGTCTTGTTTTTTTTATCCATTCTGATACCCTATGTCTTTTGGTTGGCGCATTTAATCCATTTACAATCAGTGTTATTATAGAAAGATACGGGTTTAGAGTCATTGTGATGTCTGTATGTTTTATGCTTGTAGTGATGTCTCTGGTACTTTGTCTCACAGGATCCCCCTTAGGATCTCTTGTAAGGCTGGTTTCGTGGTGACAAATTCCTTCAGTTTTTGTTTGTTTGGGAAGACCTTTATCTCTCCTTCTATTCTAAATGACAGACTTGCTGGATAAAGGATTCTCGGCTGCATATTTTTCCTGTTTAGCACACTGAAGATATCGTGCCAAGCCTTTCTGGCCTGCCAAGTTTCAAAGGAGAGATCAGTCACGAGTCTTATAGGTCTCCCTTTATATGTGAGGGCACGTTTATCCCTTGCTGCTTTCAGAATTTTCTCTTTATCCTTGTATTTTGCCAGTTTTACTATGATATGTCGTGCAGAAGATCGATTCAAGTTACGTCTGAAGGGAGTTCTCTGTGCCTCTTGGATTTCAATGCCTTTTTCCTTCCCCAGTTCAGGGAAGTTCTCAGCTATAATTTCTTCAAGTACCCCTTCAGCACCTTTCCCTCTCTCTTCCTCCTCTGGGATACCAATTATGCGTATATTATTTCTTTTTAGTGTATCACTTAGTTCTCTAATTTTCCCCTCATACTCCTGGATTTTTTTATCTCTCTTTCTTTCAGCTTCCTCTTTCTCCATAACTTTATCTTCTAGTTCACCTATTCTCTCCTCTGCCTCTTCAATCCGATCCGTCGTGGTTTCCATTTTGTTTTGCATTTCGTTTAAAGCGTTTTTCAGCTCCTCATGACTGTTCCTTAGTCCCTTGATCTCTGTGGCAAGAGATTCTCTGCTGTCCTGTATACTGTTTTCAAGCCCAGCGATTAATTTTATGACTATTATTCTAAATTCACTTTCTGTTATATTATTTAAATCCTTTTTGATCAGTTCATTAGCTGTTGTTATTTCCTGGAGATTCTTCTGAGGGGAATTCTTCCTTTTGGTCATTTTGGATAGTCCCTGGATTGGTGAGGACCTGCAGGGCACTTCCCCCGTGCTGTGGTGTATAACTGGAGTTGGTGGGCGGGGCCGCAGTCCGACCTGATATCTGCCCCCAGCCCACCGCTGGGGCCACAGTCAGACTGGTGTGTGCCTTCTCTTCCCCTCTCCTAGGGGCGGGATTCACTGTGGGGTGGCGTGGCCTGTCTGGGCTACTTGCACACTGCCAGGCTTGTGGTGCTGGGGATCTGGCGTATTAGCTGGGGTGGGTAGGCAAGGTGCACGGGGGCAGTAGGGGCAGGCTTAGCTCGGTTCTTCTTAGATGATCCACTTCAGGAGGGGCCCTGTGGCAGCGGGAGGGAGTCAGATCCGCTGCCGGAGATTTGGCTCCGCAGAAGCACAGAGTTGGGTGTTTGCGCGGAGCGAGCAAGTTCCCTGGCAGGAACTGGTTCTCTTTGGGATTTTGGCTGGGGGATGGGCGGGGGAGATGGCGCTGGCGAGCGCCTTTGTTCCCCGCCAAGCTGAGCTCTGCCGTCCGGGGGCTCAGCCGCTCTCCCTCCCTTTGTCCTCCAGCCTTCCCGCTTTCTGAGCAGAGCTGTTAACTTATGACCTCCCAGACGCTAAGTCGCACTTGCTGTCGGAACACAGTCCGTCCGGCCCCTCCGCTTTTGCCAGCCTGACTTGGGGGCTCTGCTTGGCCGGCGAGCCGCCCCTCCGTCCCGGCTCCCTCCCGCCAGTCCGTGGAGCGCGCACCGCCTCGCCGCCCTTCCTACCCTCTTCCGTGGGCCTCTTGTCTGCGCTTGGCTCTGGAGACTCCGTTCTGCTAATCCTCTGGCGGTTTTCTGGGTTCTTTAGGCAGGTGTAGGTGGAATCTAAGTGATCAGCAGGACGCGCGGTGAGCTCCGCGTCCTCCTACGTCGCCATCTTCCCTCCCAATTGTATTGTTTTTCAAGTTTATTTATTTTGAGATAGAGACAGCACGAATGGGGAGGGGCAGGAAGCAAGGGGGAGAGAGAGAATTCTGAGAAGGCTTTGTGCTGCCAGTGCAGAGCCTGATGCAGAGCTCGAACTCACAAAGCCCTGAGATCACAACTTGACCCAAAACCAAGAGTCAACTAAGCCACCCATGTGCCCCTCAGCTGTTATAATTTTAAAATTTCCTCCCCTATGCTCAAATTCTCTTCTTGCTTGACCAATAGAGGTGCTTTCTATGGAAATAATTTTACTGAACATTCTCACACTTTTTCAGTATGGGGCTAGCCCACATCCAACCTCCAGACTAGATCAATGGGTGGCATAGCAGGGGCCATGGCTACTAAAAGACTATTGTGAGTCACAGGAAGAAACAGGAAAGTAGCTTCTAACCACCCACACCAGCTGTTCTTATTTCTAGCTGCACTTTATAATCACTTCAGACTTAAAAAATATACACTGTCACACGAGGTGCCACACCCACAGATTATGGTTTCATTGGTCAGTGACAAAGCCCATGTATGGACATCTTCTCAAAGCTCCCCAGGGAATTCTGATGTGTAGCCAGGTTGAGACCTACCGAATTAGTCATTCCTTAGAAAGCTCTCCGGAGTACAGTTCAACAACCCCTTTTTAAAAATCTCACCATTAAGAAATAATGGGAATTAGGGCTCAGAGGAATAAGAAGCTGTTCAACTTTTACTTTTGATAATCCTTAAACTAGAAAAAAAGACAAGTTAAAATTCATGAATTCAGCAAACATTTATTCAAGCTACTGCTGTCAGGATGGTGCCCCACCTGCAGGTGCTGGCAGAAGAGAGGAACCCTGTCCCAGCAGAGCTCATGGCCAGCAGGGGAAGCCAGGACAGGCAGGAAACTGACAGGAGCACCACCTTGAGGACAATTGCATAAAGGGAACATGTGGGAACAGCATCTATGCTGGATGGAAAAGTGGGAAAAACGTCCCAGAGAAAGCTATCCCTCTATCATTAATGAGTCTGGACAGGTGACTAGAAATTAGCGAGGCAATCCTTTGAAGATAAAGTAACATTCCCTCTTCTGGAGGCAGTGTGTGCCACTCTCGATTATGCCAGGCCCGTGAGCATGTGGCAATGCCTGGTTGACCCTGGGGGTTGGCCGTGGTCAAGGGATTTGAAATGAGGTGGACTGAAGTGCAGCACGTCTGGGTTGGGTCATATGGCTGCTCAAGGGGCCCGGGAAGAAAGCCAGTTAAGGCCAGTTTCTCAAGTCACTGGAGAGACCTGTATGCTACTCACAGCAACCAACCACGTGCCAAGGAAAGCTGGCATGCATGTCAGCCCCCAGGTTAGCCATGCAGACCAACAATCCTTAATGCTTATTTATAGTAATAAACTGTCTGCCTCTTAACAAGTTCCAAATGAAAATTCTATCTATAGGTGTTCTCTCTCCCACAAGCTCTTAGGAAAGTCAAGGTGGTGAAAAAGGGCATTTCTCCCTCCTTGTGACCTGATTAGAAAGTGTGAGAATCATTCTTTGAAATCCTCCCCATGTGCCATCAGTAATTATGACATGATTTTTCATCTGGGAAATTATGAAAATGAGCATATATCTACTTCTCAACAACCTTTTTAAAAAAGTTTGTTTTGAGACAGTGAGCGAGCATGAGCAGGGGGGCGGGGGGCGGCAGAGAGAGAGGATCCCAAGCAGGCTCCGCACTCTCAGTACAAAGCCTGACACGCAGGTGGATCTCAAGAACCATGAGGTTGTGACCTGAGCCGAGATCAAGAGTCAGAAGCTTAACCGACTGAGCCACCCAGGTGACCCCCTTCTCAAAACTTTCTAATGATCTTTTGTTTTGTTTTTTTCTCTTATTGATCAGTTTCTTTTTGGAATATTTCATCTAAATCAAGGGCCAGTGTTTATCTCCACATGCCATTGTGCACACTGAGTTAGTTCACTGAATGATAATGAGCACAGGTCCACCAGCCAAGAAAGAAATGAAACCCATCATGAGCCCAAAGCAAAGAGTTTGCATGTTCTTAATTATTACCTTCAAGAATGATCTGAAATAGCTATATGCAGTGAAAATTCAAACTTTCAGAGAACAGCAGGAACTTCTGCAGTTATCTGTTCTCATCTCAACTTCACCATACCCCAGAAGGCAGGTGGTCTGATCCCTAATCTATAGGTGGGGAAACTGAGCTAGTACAGCCTGCTGTGTGCAGTGGAGCCTGGGCAGCAGCGATGCCCCTCCCCCACAGCTGCCTGCAGAGATCTAGCCACTATGATACTCAGTCACACACAGCACTGAGTTGAGTCCCCTGGACAACGCATGAGCCATCAGAACTCTGATGACACAGGAACACATAGACCAATCTTGCTTCCTGATGAAGAGACGGATCATTCAAGTGTCTACAGTGTTGTACCAAATGCTTTGCATTGAATATCCTATTCTGTGAGGAAGTCCATTTTGCTGTTCTGCAGCTGAAGACAACAGAGGCTCAGAGAACAAGAAGTGGGTCACTGGGCTGTAAACGGGTGAGATGGAATTCAAAGCCAAGTGGGAGTGCCTTCTCCAGAGACGCACTAACCTGAGTTTGATCACTGTGCAACTTTGGATGTGTTACTTAGTATGTCCAGGCCTCAATTTCCTTATATTTAGAGGAGGATAATGATACAAGCACATCCCTTGCAGAACTGAGTGAAGGTTAAATAAGAATGCACACAGGGTGCCGAAGAATGCCTGATGCCTGGTAAATGCTCAGCAAACAATAATCATGAAGTCTTCTGGGTTTCCCAGATACAAGGGAAGCTTCTGATTTTCAAAATTCTTAGTTCTGAATGAAAACTTTACTTACTGAAATTCTGCAGGACACCACTCCACTTCCCCCAAGCCCCACTAGAACCTGGCCGCCCCAACATCAGGTACCCTAGAGAAAGACCCTGCTTATGAGCACACAGATGCACAGGTGCTCCTTACCCACACACCCACCTTAACCCAACATAGACATAGTACATAGGCACAGAACCGAACATGTTGTTGGGGCCATTAAAAGTCTCTAGAATGCACCTCGTTCTGGAAATAGCTAAGAAATGGGCAACAGGCGACCTTTTACCCTCACAGTTTACCACCATCCCTGTAGTGTTGTAAGTTCTCAGGACAGAATGACAGTGCCCCTGCAGCTGCAATTCTGTCCCAGAGAGCCCTCACACCACTCTAGTGACAGTCACACTGCAACAACCTAAGGACAAGGTCCCAAGTCCCCAAATCCTGCACTGAAAGGCACTGTATTGTCACTCTACTGAGAACACTAACTTTATCTCCCTTATACAAAACTGTCATGCATTGAAAACAGCACACTTAATTTACAAATGGCTTCAAAGTGGCAACAAGGTTATTACCTCCCTTTTCTTGCAGTATTTATATCTATGAAGCTAAGTCAAATGTTGCCGATTTTGGCTATGCTCATTCGGCTTTGATGATGATTACCTGATCCCAACTAGGCTGAGTTTACCACTACATATCTACCAAGAAAGGGTTTGCCAAGTGAATTGAACCAGGCAAAATTCCTTGTCAACAAACATCAAGAGAAAGAAAGCCCTGTACAACTGTTATTTCCCAAGAGCCCAATTCCAACCTCCGTAAGGACAGCACATACACAATGAATCCAGGGCCTGAAAACTTGGCAAAGAATAGGATTTTCTTTTTCCCTAATGCGCAGATTCCTATTTTTATTATTATTTTCCTAGTTTTATAAAACTGGTATTCTGATTAACAGAATGTTCTAATTACCTGAAATCACCATATATCTCTGCATATATGTTACAACTCAAAGCACAATACAAATTATACCAATTAAAATCAAAATTAAATTTAATATATCCATTATCACCATACCATACAACAGTGTTAAAAAGACCTAAAATTCTGCTAATTCATGGGCAGAATCTGAAATGGCTTGTTAAAATTTCATAAATATCTGGGGCACCTGGGTGGCTCAGTCAGTTAAGCATCTGACTTCAGCTCAGGTCATGATCTCGTGGTTCATGAGTTTGAGCCCCACAATGGGCTCTGTGCTGAAAGTTCAGAGCCTGGAGCCTGCTTCGGATTCTGTGTCTCTCTCTTTCTCTGGCCCTCCCCTGCTCGCACTCTGTCTCTCTCAAAAATCAATAAACATTAAAAAAAAATTCATAAATAGCTAATATCTATTTATAAGGCCTTCTGTCACCCCCCAGACCCCTCCCTCAGACCCCATACCCTCACCTGGATGGCCACCCCACCATTCATTCATTCTGCACCTGCCACCACATGGTTCTCAAGTCACACTCCCAATCCCATCAGCCCCTAACTCAAAAATTTCACAAATCCTCCAACATCCACAAAAATGAAGACAAATTTCTATTTCAGCAATCGATCCTCACAATCTGACCCATTTGCCTCTCCCCTAAGAGCTACACACACCCAGGGGTTTGCTGTCCCCTAAACTTGCCCTGACCCGGATGAGGCCTGCCTCGAAGACCCCTCTCAAGGGCTACCTCCTCCATGACCCTTGCCCAAAGTGCCCTCAATGGCAGTTCTCCCGTCTCTTGAAATGTAAACCTAAAACATTCCATTCACACCTCATTTTTGTATGTCATGATACAGTAAGTTACATATGTATCATACTTATTCTCTCTGCTGATACAAAACTACTTGGGGGCAGGGGCCGTGTATCCCTTACAGGCTCCACACAGTCCCACATTCAGTCAGTGTTTGCAGAGTTCAGTCCATGGTGTTCCTCCTGCACCATTAATACTTGGCAGACGGCAAGCCTCCAATAACCAGCCCCTCCACCTTCCTAGATCTTGGTTTCCTTACTTACCTCACCTCCTTATTAGGAATTAGAGGTGATTCTGCCATGGTGAACTTGTCTATCTAAAGGTCCCAATCCCAACCATCCCTCCAACTTCCTCTCTTTTGGGAATTCAACACAGCTCTTTTCTCTCACAATTTCAACTTCTCTTCTTACATTAAAGGGAAACATAAAAGCAGTTCTCCTACCCCTTGAAACTGCTACCATCTCTCTTCCCTTCTCAATCCTGCCACATTTCTCGAAAGAGTTGTTTCTGGCCCTCTTCGTGGTGCTTACCACCCCTCCCCTGCACCCACCATTCACCCTACTTCCCCTACAGGTCTCTTCTAAATCATGGATCAGATTTTCATTCTAAGAATGGCCCTTTACATCTCTAGAGACCTAGAAACTACTATATACTAGAAATGGTGATAAACCACAAAGGGACGGAGAAGCTAGGTGTCAACAGAAAAAGTATAAACACAGTGGACCACATACAACCTTAATCCTTAGAATCAGAACTTGTCAAAACTCACACCACCTAGAGCCAGACCTCAGAAAGCCTCCCACCCATCCTGTTCCTTACACAGATCTGCTTGCAGGCCTCCCAGCTACTTCTTTCCATGACATCCTCTGTGATCACTCTCCTGCCCAAGTGCAACCTCCTTAATCCTTTCAGGGACTGAACTTCCTCCTCCTCTTTGCTCTACTGGATGTCTAACTTACCTCAGGCATTTCTGCCAAACCTTTACTCCTCTTGAATTCAGGCCACCTATTCTCCCATATATCCCCTGTTCCAGGGAACAGCCTACAAGGTCTTAATTGCTACCAACCATCTCCATGACACCATCTACGTGCTTCTGGCTCTCACATTCTCACAATCACTAAGCACCCTCCTCTTTCACACCCATGACACAAGGCATCCAACAATCAAATTCAGGACTCATCCACCTCTTCCCACTGGTGACTGCTGCCACTGGTCCACCTCCCCACCCTCAGGTTGGGCCCTGCTCCCTTCCCTGGCCTCCACCCCCCTGCAGCCACTTTAAATGACTGCTCCCTGGGATGTCACCCGTGGGTGCTCATCTAATCCAGAACTTCAACACACCCATGTCCACAGGACTCCAGGCTAGGAAACTGACAGTCTTCCTAGACTTCTCATCCCTCTCTGTAATGCACATGGGAGAAGCTATTGTATCACTTCACAATCACATCTCATTTTTAGGAGGCATGAAATCATCCACAGATGAAACTGTACGTGACCCTGGGTACCCTTTCCTTTTGTAGATGAAAGCATCAGGAAAACAGAGATGTGGTAGACACTCTTCTTTATGCTATGAAAGTTATCCTTTTTGAGCTTGTGGGATGATAGAAAAAAAAAAAATCGATCTGGTCTTTGTGCCTAGTTCTCATCGTGCAGCTTATAAAAGCCTTAGCGTTTCCTGAGTGATGGGAGTGACTTTGTTATACTAATGAGGCGGCTGCTGTGGGTCCCTGGACAGCTCCGGAGTGGGGGCTGGTTACTGGAAAAACCCAATACACAATCAGAAGGTTGGAAAGTTGGGCCACACTGCCGACCTCTGGGGACAGAAGCTAGAGACGGAGTTCAATTGTGTGGCGGCCACTGATCCAATCAGTCGTGTCTACATAATGAAACTCCAACTAAATACTCTGAACACACAGGTTCAGTGGAGCTTCCCAAGCTGTGCACACATTCATGTGCCGGGAGGGGGATATATCCTGATTCCACAAGGAAAAGGCACAGAAACTCGACGTTCTCTGCCAGACTTCACCCCACGCGTCTCTTCTGTGGCTGGCCCTAATTTGTATCTTCTGTAATAAGACTGTGGCAGAAGTAGAGCACGATCCTGAATCCTGGGAGCCCTTCTAGTAAATTGGCAAACCTGAGAGAACAACAAATTTATAGTCAGTCAGGAGTGCAGCTGTCCTGGGGACCCCCAGAGTGTCGCTGGTTAAGTAAGGGCGACTGTGTGGGGTCCGAGCTAACTCTGGGTGGTGAGTGGTGAAGCTGAACAACAGCGCACATGGCTGGATTTTTACCGGAAGAGAGTCCCTACTGCATGCCAGGCACTCAACTGGGAACGGAATGTACTGTCATCAAAGGAGCACAGTGCCCGCCTGCCACCTCTCAGAGTTAAGCACGAAGTGCATGCACACGTTGAGAATTCAAAACAAATCTTAGCCTTAAGTTCTGAATTTGAACAAGTCTACACCTCCTGGCAAGGCTCGAGATTACTTTAAGCTCAGTTCTTTCAGGCAATGGCTCTTATTGACACCTCCCTGGAAGTGGCCAATGTGGGTCTGTCACTTGAAAGCAACTCCCTGACTTCAAAAAAGAGCTAAAACCTCTTGTGGGCTGCCTTGCCTTTCGTGTAAGGACCAGCCAGTGGTCAGATGCCCGAGGTGCAGGAGCTGAGCCCGAGGCTCAGACAAGCAGACATATTCTAGGTTTCACAGGCTTGGCAGAGCAACGTGGCCGCTAACCCACTGCAGAAGCCACCTGTGTGCGGCTTCCAGGGCAAGGACTGCCTCCAACATGCTGTTCCACCTTGTGGGTGGCTCTTTAACTTTTTTGTTTTTTGTTTTTCAGTAGTAATCATTACCAAGTTTTTTTTTTTTTTTTTTTTAACTTTTCCCCAGGGTAATAGAAATAATCTTTACTTCTCTATTAACATCGTACATGTAATTCCAAAACAATGTTTCTTCATCTGGGAGCAAAAATAGCAACTCTGAAGTCCAAAATGGCAAAATAAAGACAGACACCAAATCTGTCTCCCTGAATGACATGAAAACTTACAGTTCCGATGTCTGATCCTCAAATAAACTTCTCGTGGTGGGCAAGGCTGTGACTTCCCAGAAATATAGGCAGGACAGACCCTGAGGGGCTTCTACAAATGTGCTCACCCCTCAAAGCAAGACAGTTGGGGAAATGTTCCCTGTTGGTTAAGTTTCAATTCTTAATCAGTTTGTGAAAATCCAGGAGGGACCCAGGCTCCAGCGCTGTCCTTTCCCTCAGCCACCACAGACCATTTTCTACAGGACTTCCCTGACCTTCTAGAGCACAGCACGAAACTGGGCTTCCCGCTTCTCTCTCCTTCTAGAATGTGAGTGCTTACAACTCAGAAATGAAGTGGGCAGTACCATTTGTACATGAAGGTCCAAAATGTCTTTTCCCTCTTCCCACAGAGAGCACAGGAATCTTAAGTGAAATGTAAACAAAGCTGTGAATTTTCAAGTTTTAAAATGAGAACTCCCTCCAAATCAGAATTATTATACTATCAACTAAATCACACTCCCTTAAGGCTTCCAAAAATACTAATAATTTACTGAAAACTAATTTGCAAAGCAAGTTCACGTATGAAGAAAATTTAGTGTGGCAAAAGTTGTTTTCTTTGAGACAGAAATCTTATTCCTATTTTGAAACAAGGATAATTAGGAAACATGCAAATCATTCATATTTTATGATACTTCTTATATGATGCTTTGAAAATATACTGAAATGCTTAGAAAAAGCCAAACATCAGTCATGTCATGGAGCAAAGTCTCCCAGAGCAGTGAAAAGGTATCAAATAGTTTGTCACAGGCCAGGCCTAATGTATAAATCCCATGCGCCTTTCTTGAATTTTAAATATATCTATTTGGATCCAAATTCTGAGGAGAATCAATGCAGATGTTCAGTGGGTCTACTGGATACTTGTTCATCTATGTAAAGTTCTTACAACAAAATCCAGGAAGACTTACCCAAGTTGCCCTCACCTTGAAGTTACCATGCAGGGTTATAGGCAGAGATCTTGTGTGTTAGGGGACAGGTCTGCCCAGCCTGTGGTGAAGCAAGGCTCTGGGAAAAGTAAGGACCAAACACCTGTCAGCAGGCTGCTTTAGCAGCCATGAACCCTCATTTAGAATCCAGGGGCCCAGGCTTCTCTCTGAGCTCTTTGATGGAAGCCAAGAGAAGGAAGAGTACATTAACAAAGACCTCAGCGGTCATTCATGCTACATCTCATTCCACACGCAGGGAAACTAAGTCCCAGGGAAGCAAAAGACTTTGAGCAGAAAACTTAGAGAACACTAGGCAAAGTTACACTTCTTATCAGCAAGAGACCAGATTCTCAGAAGACACATTATGGTCAGCCTTCTATTTTCAGAGCCACGAACTCACACTTGACTGAGGAAAGGCCTCTTTTGGGAATTCTCAGGACCTTCTAAATATGGCTGACCTACTCTCCATCTGTCTTCAGGAAAATGCTTTGGCTGAGAGGCCAGCTCAGCTCCCAGGCTGCAAGAACTGACGACCAAAGGGCAAGGCCAGGGTTGGAGAGGGGAGCCCGGGACAGGGTGACAAGGGAAGGGTAAGAACTCCAAGCTGTCCTTGGGGTCTGAGACCATGGCACACATTTACACAAAACTGGCACTCAGGAAATGTTTGTTAAATGTGGAGTAAAAATATCCTAGTTTGTCACTTCCCGTGACAAAGCTGCCACCGTGCCATGCACAAGAACTTTCCCCAGTAACTCTTACTGCTGGTATCCTTCATAATCTTGCTCCCTCAATTTTATAGTGTCATCAGAATAAAAATGACGAATCCAGTTCAGAACACAGGCCTCATCCCATCGGCATTTTGAGCGTGGAGGTCTCGACTGCGGTTGGGAAATACACACAAAAGACCGGCTAAGCATAGGATGACAGACAGACAGACAGACAGAGCTGTGTTCCAGAGCTGAAGATTGATGGGATTAATTTTGAAGCTTTTCTGCCTCCATCTTCTAGGTTAGATGTCAGTGATGAATCTTGCCTCTACGCCTCATGTTTTAAACCGCATCCTTCCAGTTACCAGAGGCATCATTTTATATAACCCACAGAAATGGAGCCACTTTATGATAACGTAGCACTTTAGGACTTGTCGACTACTACAGGTCTTAATTCAGTTGGCCGGTCAGAGAATAAAAACTTTCAAAGACAGTTATGCTCAGTTAATAAGTGTTTGAAAAGCCAGCAACCCAATTTTATGTTCCAGCTATTAAATGTATCAGTAACTACCAAATTTATCAATAAGCATGACAAGGATTAGCTTGTGAATTTCACATCACTGTTACATTTCTCAGTAAGCACATGATGTACTGACACTAACTGGCCTTAGTTAGCACTGAAAGGTACAGGTAGTGGCCCAGCCTAGGTCTCACCACTGACCTGACACCCAGCCCAGCATAGGCACAAACATTTGTTGGACGAAGGGACAGGTGCATAAACAGCTGACAAAAATGGAACAGAATGAGCATTTTCCAATTGCCCACAAAACCCATTTCTGCTTCAGTTAATCAAAACGCCTGTCTTGAAAGTTTACTCAGAAAGTTCCTCTGCTGAATAGAATACGATCTAGGGTTTTAACCGAAGTGGTCTTTCAAAGCTTCCTTCCTCCGGGACACGGTTATAAACAGCAGCACCGGCAAGAATGATCAGAGAGGAGCAAGCGTCACCATCCACACTCCTCACCTGCCATGTCGATGGCAAAAGGCCTGTCTGCTCTCCAGCCGGTGTACCAACCAACGACTTTGCCGTTTTCCACCAACGGACGTTCATAGCGTCGCCCGCCAACCAGGCCCACTGGCCAGACAGAGACCTTGCGTGTAGTTCGCATCTATAAGAAGGGGAAAGAGATGTGGTTTAAGTTTCCTTAGGGAAAATAACTCGAAGGGAGGAAAGAAATGTGAGCCACGTAGGAGAATAGGGGTGGGGAGGCAGAGACTGGAGATTTTCAAAAGTTGAAGGTTTCCGGACAGAACCCTGCTGCTGGCAGACTGCTGCCCAGTTCGCTGCTGCTGAGCTGCTTGGCACAATCGGCCGTCCTCGGTCACAAACTCAGCTGGCGGCTCAAGGCTTAAGAGAAACAAAGTGGGTGTCAATATCTGAACGGCACTTTTTTGAAGCTAAGCTATGCCATCAAAAGTATTTTCTATTGGTTTCAAGGCTGGATCTGAATACCTTGCGTCTTCCGAACTGAGGGTGACTTCCCTTTAGGAAACTCAGTAGCAGCAAAAATTTCACTCAGAGAAGCCAGAGGAGTTGCCTTCCTATGAATTTTTTTTTTTGTTACTAACACAGAAATCTTGGCTGGGGGCGTTAACAATGGCATCCAGGGGCGCCTGGGTGGCTCAGTTGCTTGAGCGTCTGACTTCGGCTCAGGTCATGATCTCACAGCTCATGGGTTTGAGCCCCGCATCGGGCTCTGTGCTGACAGCTCGAAGCCTGGAGCCTGCTTCAGATTCTGTCTCCCTCTCTTTCGGCCCCTCCCCGACTCTGACCCCCCCCATCTCTCTCTCGAAAGTAAATAAACATTAAAAAAAGCAATAATGGGGGCGCCTGGGTACCTCAGTCAGTTAAACGTCCGACTTTGGCTCAGGTCATGATCTCATGGTCCATGAGTTCGAGCCCCATGTCAGGCTCTGTGCTGACAGCTCAGAGCGTGGAGCCTGCTTCAGATTCTGTCTCCCTCTCTCTCTGACCCTCCCCCGTTCAAGCTCTGTCTGTCTCAAAAATAAATAAACATTAAAAAATAAATTAAAAAAAAAAAAGTAATAATGGCATCCAGATACAGAACAGATACCAGGCATTCTCCAGAGTGATGAAAAGAAAAATATACCCTACATCCTGCCTTTCCAGGGAAACTGGGTCCAGCTAGAAAGGAGCACACCTCACACACGCAGCTGGAGAGGCTGGCCCTCTTCCCACACACCCTGTTGTATGTGGTGAAGTTTTCATCAGACCGCGTTCAACTCAAACTCATTTACTGGATTTCTGTAAAGGCAAAGACATGTTCGCAACAAAGTTTCCTGGTACTGGGCAGGCAGCGTTTTTTGGGCAAACCTCGGCCACCGCCATAGGACGTGTTGAACAAGCCGTAAGCAGCCCACATGACACCTCTGTGCAAACTAGAAGGTTCCCATTTCCTGAGCACACACACATGCAGGGGCTGGCAGCTTGGCCATTAAATTCCAGGCTGGTTTCAGCTCACTCACCCTCTCAGCTGGGGGTGTCCTGGGGCGTGACATACACAGCTGCCTTCAGAGGGCCTGTTGTCATTACAAGTTCAACACCAAAGCTTTACCTTATATTTACTATGCAACTGGGCCATGATCAGTTAACCAATGGTTAAAATAATGATTACCAATCAAGGATTCTTTTTTATGAAAGGAAAATTATATACTTGGGAAATATTTTCAAGTACAATTCAAGTGAAAGTCATAGTAACCAGAAGCTCCCATTTGCCAGGAATTCCAATTTTATTTATTAATCTCTCACCTTACTCCAAAAAAAAAAAAAAATTTAAGAGTGTGAAACATTCCAGGTAATAAAAATCTCACTGCATCAGTCTTCCACAAATCTGGAATTAGTTTTACAGTCTATTACTTTCTCAATAAATTAATCACCACTGCCTTGTGCTCATACTAACTTATATGAGGATTTTTAAAAAGTTCTGCTGAAGTAGAACTGACTGAAGGGAAGAGTAAATAGTTCTGAGATTACTAAAACTGCTTATAAGGCTGGCCTTCGGCTGGCATCTGGGAACTTGGCTTTTGAAACAGTCCTTATGCTGATAAAGTTGTTTTGTCCGCCTCGGCATGGAACACCTGTTTTCCTTTGGGGACCCTGAAACACTTGGGAGGGCAAGAGGTGCCTATGTGACCAGCCCCCATTAAAACCCCTAAATGTTACATGGGTTTCCCAGGGCATTAACATTGCACACCTGTGGTTATAGTTTTGCTGCCGGAGGGAAGAAGTGCTTGCGGGATCCCTCATGGGAAGGAGAGAACGTAGGAAGTCTGCACATGGATTCCTCCAGACCTTTCTTCCTGGTGTCTTTCTGCCTTGTTGATCTGGCCACATATCCATACCACGTCACTGTAATAAGTCTAAGCCACAAGTACAACTATATGCTGGATGCTATGAGTCCTAGTAAATCACCAGACATGGGGGTGGTCTTGGGGGACCCCTGAGAGATGTATTTTTTTTAAAATGTTTATTGTTGAGAGACAGAGTAACAGAGTGAGCAGGGGAGGGGCCTAGAGATACACACACAGAATCTGAAGCAGGCTCCAGGCTCTGAGCTGTCAGCACAGAGCCCGTCGTGAGGCTGGAACCCAGGAACTGCGAGATTGTGACCCTAGCCAAAGTCAGACATTTAACCAACTGAGCCACCCAGGAGCTCCTAAAATGTATTTTTACAGCGTAACACTCGATACATTTTGATACATGTATATATGCGAGATTGTGACCCTAGCCAAAGTCAGACGTTTAACCAACTGAGCCACCCAGGAGCTCCTAAAATGTATTTTTACAGCGTAAAACTTGATACATTTTGATACATGTATATAGCCACGAAACCATCACCACGATGAAGATACCCATTATCCTGCAGAGTTCCCTTGGGCTCATTTTTAAATCCATCCCTACCATCACTCTCCACATCCCCAGTGCCCCTATCTGCATTCCCCACACCACTGGTCTCCTGTCACTATGCATTAGTTTGCATCTCACAGAGTCATGTATGAATGGAATCATACAGCATAGACTTTTTAAAAAATAATCTTTAGGGGCGCCTGGATGGCTCAGTTGGTTAAGCGTCCGACTTCGGCTCAGGTCACGATCTCACAGTTTGTGAGTTCGAGCCCCCCACTGGGCTCTGTACTGACAGCTCAGAGCCTGGAGGGAGCCTGCTTTAGATTTTGTGTCTCATTCTCTCTCTGCCCCTCCCCCACTTGTACTCTGTCTCTCTCAAAAATAAATAAAAATGTAAAAAAATTTTAAAAAATCTTTAAAAAAATGTTTATTCACTTTTGAGAACATGTGAGTGGGGGAGGGGCAAAGAGAGGGGGAGAGAGGATCTAAATTGGGCTCTGCGCTTACAGCAGTGAGCCCCCATGTGGGGCTTGAATTCACACACGAACTGTGAGATCCTGACCTGAACCAAAGTCGGCCACCCAGGTGTCCCCAGCATATATTCTTTTTATTTAGCTTCTTTCACTCTGTGAAACTATATAACAACTCATCCATGCTATAATGTGTATCAATAGTTAACTCCTTTATATTACTGAAGTACTTTGTTGTATGGATGTGCCACAGTTTTTGTTTTGTTTTGTTTTTTTCCATTTGCCTGTGGATAGACAGTTGGGTTGTTTCAAACTTCTGGCTATACAGACAAAGCTGCTATGAACATCTGTGTACAAGTCTATATGCATTTCATTTTTTTTCTAAATATTTTTGAGAGAGAACGCGCACACACACATGAGCGGGGGAGGGGCAGAGAGAGAGGAAGACACAGAATCTGAAGCAGGCTCCAGGCTCCGAGCTGTCAGCACAGAGCCTGACATGGGACTTGAACTCACAACCTGTGAGATCATTACCTGAGCTGAAGTCAGACACAACCAACTGAGCCACCCAGGTGCCCCCATTTTTTGTTTTTGATAGATACCTGAGTGGAATGGCTGGATCACATGGTACACGTACATTTAACTTTTTAAGAAACTGCCAACTTATTTTCCAAAGTGGTTGTGCCATTTTTCATTCTCACTAGCCATGTGAGAGTCCCCATTACTGCACATGCTCAGCTCAGCAACACTTGGTGTGGTCGATATTTCGCTTTAGCCATTTTAACAGGTACGAGTAGTATTTCATTGTGCTTCTAATTTGCATTTTTCTAGTGACCAATTATGTTGACTATCTTTTCATGTGCTTGTCATCCATAATCTCTTTGAAGAAATATTTATGCAAACCTTTTGACTATTTTTAAAATTATTTCTTTACTATTGAGTTTTGAGAGTTATTTATATATTCTGCATACAAAACCCTTCACAGATACCTGATTTACAAATATTTTATCCCAGTCCATGGCTTATCATAATGTTCCCTCATAATAATGTGTCTTGAAAAACAGAACTTTT
This sequence comes from Neofelis nebulosa, assembly GCF_028018385.1. Lineage (NCBI taxonomy): Eukaryota > Metazoa > Chordata > Mammalia > Carnivora > Felidae > Neofelis > Neofelis nebulosa. Next base: position 67,646,658 of record NC_080787.1, read on the forward strand.
AATGTTGATGAAGTCCAAGTCATCAATTTGTTCACAGATCATGCTTTTGATGTTGTATCTAAAATATCTTTGCCTAACTCAAGCTCACAAGAGTTTTTTCCTCCTCTCTCCAAGTATTAGAGTTGTAGGTTTTACATTTAGGTTATGATTTTGAGTTGATTTGTGTGTATGGTGTGACAGACAGACTGAGGTGATTTTCCTTCTCCTCCTTGCGGATGGATATCCAACTGTTCCAATTGTAACGTGCACATGGGTATGTGACTGTCCTGGAACAACTCCATGGTCTTTGGACCTTTGTCAAAAGTAAGTTGCCATATACGGGTGGGCTTATTTACGGACCTACTCCTCTGACCCACTAGTCTGCTTGGGTGATCCTGATGCTAATATACTGTCCTGATTTACTATGGCTTTATAATAACTCTGGTAATCAAGTAGCATTAGCTCTCTTTGTTCTTCTTCCAAGTTTTGACTGTTCTAACTCCTTTTCCTTTCCATAGGAGTTTCACAGGCACATTGTTCATTTCAGCAAAATGTGATTGGGGTTGCATTAAATCTATAGCTCAATTTGGTGAGAACGAACAGCTTAACAGAATGGAGTCTTCTAACACATGAGCATAATACAGCTCTTCATTTACTTAGATCTTTTTCATGTAAAAAAATTTTTTTAAAAATTGTATTTATTTATTTTGAGAGAGTGAGCACACGTGAGCCAGCGGGGGAGGGGCAGAGAGAGGAGACAGAGAATCCCAAGAAGGCTTTGTGCTGTCAGCGCAGGGCCTGATGCCAGGGCTCAAACTCACAAACCGTAAGATTGTGACCTTAGCTGAAATCAAGAGTCGGATGCTTAACCGATTGAGCCACCCAGGTGCTCCAGATCTTTAATCTTTCTCAGCAATGTTTTCACGATTTAATTTTTGAATCAATAGCAACATTTAATGCTTTTGTGTCCTAGGTCTTCTCCATATGGGGAAAAAAATCCAGAAAATTTACTAAAATCTTCACAGAAATATAGCCCTCTCCCCAACTCACTCCACCTTCAAATTCCTGTTCCCTCACACACTGCAGAAAATATAAACATTTCTATTTTTTGTTTTATATATCAAACATGCCAAATATACAAAGAAATCAAATTAAATGTAACCTGTGTTTTTCTTCAATTGATACAATGCTCTCTATTTATTGTAAAGGCACTAAAAATAGTACTGTTCGTTTTTGATATTTCCTTAAAGTGTTTATGATTTTTCAGTCCCTAAACTGCTCTTGCCCAGAGCAGTAAATTTTCAATATGCTAAACATTGGTAAAAAGACCCCATCTCAGACTTGTGTGTCTTCTTGAAAATGGATAGGTTGAGGGGTCCCTGGATGGCTCAGTTGGTTAAGCATCCAACTTCGGCTCAGGTCATGATCTCACAGTTTGTGAGTTTAAGCCCAGTGTCAGGCTCTGTGCTGACAGCTCAGAGCCTGGAGCCTGCTTCAGATTCTGTGTTTCTCTCTCTCTCTGCCCACCCCCACTTGTGCTCTCTCAGAAATAAATGTTTAAAAATTAAAAAAAAAGAAAAGAAAATGCATAGGTTATGCCCTGCATACATCAGATGCCAAAAAATTCTTAAGTGTGTAAGCACTTAACTGAAATGTGGGCCACGTGTAATGAGTAAGCAGTGTGTGCCTGAGCAAGGCAAGGGACAAAGGTCACAATCAGGAGAGGAGGAGAGACAATAAAAGAGAAGTCAAAACTGTTTTTAAAATAGGAAGAGGGTGCCGGGGTGGCTCAGTTAGTTAAGTGTCTGATTCTCAATATCAGCTCAGGTCATGATCCCAGGGTTGTGAGATCAAGTCCCCCCATCAGGCTCTGCACTGAGTGTGGAGCCCGCTTGGGATTCTCTCTCTCCCTCTGCTCCTCTACCCTTCTCTCTCTCTCAAATAAAAATAAAATAGGGAGACAGAAATCACCATTAAAGAGAATACTCCTCTCCCCTTCTCCTTCTCTCAAATAAAAATAAAATAGGAAGACAGAAATCACCATTAAAGAGAATAAACCATAACTGTGAGACCACCGGTAAGGGGATTAAACATGACCCCGGCGCATTTTATGGCAGGCTTTTCACTTCCGCTGGGCCATGGAAGACATGTAGGATTTGGCCCATAGACTGAGGAATAGCCGCAGGTTCCAAGTAATGAGATGAACCAAAGAAGCAAAACTTCACATTTCTGTGCCAGTTCCTTGCTAGAAAATGAAGGTTTACCTTAGCACATTCCAAGCTAACACTTACCTCTGTTTGATTTTTTTTTTTTTTAAGAGAACGGGGTGTTAAAAGATGAAAGAGTGACTATTTGAATGCAGGTGAAAAGGCAGGATTATATTGCCAAGTATGCTAAATTTAAAAAAAGTTTTGTCATTTGAGTATAATACTTTGGAAAGATCCAGATGCCCTTGCCACGTGTGCACTGTTCTGAGAGTCAACATGAAATGCTTCATCAGACACGCAGCCCCCCGGCACACCACCACTGTGCTACATAGAGTGTGCCAGACATTTCAAAGGAAAATAGCACAGCTATTTACAGAACTTCCTCATTTCACCCCTGGGATCTATCCTTTGTTCCGTGTCCTTTTCACTCAATCTATGCTCTTGAAGGATTCCTTGGCAGCCACCTTCTTTTCTGAGGAGGGGGGGAATGCAACAATGACTATTAAAAGCAAAAGCACTTTTTTAAGAAAATTTTTTAATGTTTATTTATTTGTGAGAGAGACACAGAGACAGAGACAGACTGAGAGGCACAGAGCATGAGCAGGGGGAGGGGCAGAGAGAGAGAGAGAGAGAGAGAGAGAGAGAGAGAGAGACACAGAATCTGAAGCAGGTTCAGGCTCTGAACTCTCAGCACAGAGCCCGACATGGGGCTCAAACTCACTAACTGCACAGAGCCTGATGAGGGGCTTGAACTCAAAAACTACAAGATCATGATCTGAGCTTAAGTCAGACACCCAACCAACTGAGTTACCCAGGCGCCCCAAAAGCACTTTTGTAGAACTAAAATATTCTCAGTGTTTAAAAGCTTTGTTACTTCCTTAACAAAATAGTGGTTACATAACAGACATATCTTCAAGTGCCTGGTATGAGCTCCAACCTAAAACAGAGGACTACAGCATTAAGATATTAAGGTATTAAGATATCAATTAGATATTAAGATAAAGAGAAAGCAATTCATATATTTATAACTGTTACATTATGACAAATAGGTCTGGTTCCCAAAGCATTCTCTTCCTATTTATTCAATACCAAAGTCATAATCTGTCATTTATTCCTCCCACTATGACCCCAATTAAATAGGACTTACAGAGCAACGTTAACCAGCCAAAATTATGGGCAGAGTAATTTCCATAGACCCAATGGCTACAAAGGACACAAAAGACATCTGGTGCATCTTCACACTCTTCCAGGCTAAATGCCATTTAAACTCTCCCAGGGCAGCTGGTGCTTGTTTATCTTTATCTTCTCCAGAAAAGGAGGGAGGCAGGTAAATATAGCCCACGCCTGTGTCTGGTGACCCTCACCAACAATCTGCTGGTGGTTTTTAGCCAACAATTTTTTCTGCAGCTTTAAGCTGCATCCTTTTGGTCCCACCTTTGGGGTATGGCTGACAGTCAGCTACAGGGACTGGAACACTTCAGAAGATCACATGTAGGTGATCATCAAAATGCCTTCAGAGTAAAACAGAAAAGTTAAACAAATGCCTTTAGCTTCCTTTAAGACATACCACTGAGGTGAAATCTTGTTTTATTTTGTCCAAAGGGAAGTGAATAAAGTTCTTGATCTTCTTAAATTTAAAACACTATAGGCAACCTCAAGGAGTAGAATTACAATAAAGAATGTTACACGCTGTATCCTGCTTTTTTAACTAACAATTTCAATGAGAGAGAAAAACACGCGGAATTGTGGCAGGATCCAATGAACTAAAGACACAAAGGAAAGAGCAGAAAAAATGTAAGGAAAGAATACAGAAATAATGACCTGGAGCCAAGGTCACTGTGCATAAACATCTGACATTTTCCAACAGAGAAACTACATTACATAATCCAAAATACCCATAAATTTCCTTTGTAACAACTTCGAAAATTAATGTCCTATCTGTACTTTCTCTTTCTTGCATCTGCCCCTGATGACTTTAGCAATCATTTCCCAACTAACTGATACTTGGCTCAATGCTATTCATTCCACAGTATCCCTCACATAACTTTATATTGCCTTGGATCTTTTTTTGCCTATTTTGATTTCTGAAAACCCCTATTTCCACAGCATGAACTTTTGAGGTGCATAAGCTAATTACTTAATGTATATGAGAATTCTAGAAAGCATAAGTGTTCCTAATGTTACATTATAAACCCATCTCGTATGTCACTGGGTTAAAGAACAAATCTAACATTTCTTTCATACTTGCTGTATTTTTTCCCTAAACACCTATCACATAATGTATGTCCAGTGCTGTGCTAGGCCCTGAGCAAGGATTACAAGGTCCTTGCCTACCAAGCCAACATTCCAGAAGAGAAAAGTCAATGATACATTGAATTGCAAAATTAGTTACTTAATTTCTATGCTGATGAAGGCTGTAAGGGAAGTGTACAGTGTGACAGGAGCAGGCTGCAGACGATCTGACATGATCTGGGAGCTGCTATAGTTTCCTTGAGGACATCAGCATGAGCTAAGCCTAAAGCCTGAAGCATTAACCACAGTGGAAAGGAATACCAAAAATGTTCCAAGCAGAAGGGAATTCGGGTACACGGGCCCCTGAGAAGAAAGTTCCACTGCATTCCTTAATTAAAAAAAAAAAAAGGTAGGGGTGCCTGGGTGGCTGAGTCAGTTAAGCATCCGACCTCAGATCAGGTCATGATCTCACGGCTCGTGGGTTCAAGCCCTGCGTCAGGCTCTGTGCTGACAGCTCAGAGCCTGGAGCCTCCTTCGGATTCTGTGTCTCCCTCTTTCTCTGTCCCTCTGCTGCTTATGTCCGATCTCTAAAATAAACATCAAAAAAAATTTTTTTTAATGAATAAAAAGATCTTTTGGGGATGGTGGATGAAAGGAGTCAAATTTCTCACCGTTGGAGAAAGAATTTACAGACAAGCAGAAGAGAAGGCTACAATGATCCATTTGGTTATGGATTAGAGCTAGGGACATCAATATGAACTCATGTTTAATTGAACATTGAGATGGTTATACAGATACGGATATGTGTATACACACGGGTTAGTACCAGACACACATTTTCTTGCTTTATCAACTGACAGGGCCCAGAAACAATGACACTCCAGTAACAATGAGCCCACCTGGTGCCCAAGTCTTGGCTTCTAATACTATACTTTAATAAAAGGAACCAGAGGTACTTGGAGAAGTAACTGATTCTAGGTCTGGGGAAGAAAATATTCAAGACATATCCCATGGTATCTTTAGAGCCAAAAAGTAAGGAAGTTCCCCCAAACAAAAATAAATAAAAAGCTGTACACTGATGGGTACATGTAAAAGGCACAGTCAACTGAAAATGTTCTAATTGGTCAAAGCTGAAAACAATGTGAGCAACAAATTAAGGAATAATGGATTACACCCTAAAGTGTAAATACTAAATACTAATATCACTTGAATTATGCAAATAATTGAATAATGGGCAATAGATAAATCTCCCATTCAGAAGCATTCCAAAAATTTTATGTCAATAACCCTCCCAGGAGATGGAACAAAACTCCCCATTCCTGTATGTGCTGCACACAGGAACTTCCTCCCAAAAGAACAGCCTGGAAGAATGGTTGGAGTGGGGAACACGCTTTACAATAAAGAGGTCTGATGAAACCTACCTTAGCTGAATGATCAAGGTTAACAACACCACTGATAAATTATGCATTTTTATGATGTACTGAATGGGACTTTGCCTGTGTGGTCTTTTCTAATACCATTCTCCAATAAAAGGAAACAGGGTTCCTTGGAGAAATGGCTGATTCTAGGAGTGGGGCAGAACATACACAAGGAGATCCTGAGCATCTGGGAGCACCAGAACATAAGGAAGTGTTCAAAAACAAACAAGAACTTCAAGCAAACCCACATTGATGGAGGTATGTCAAAAGGACATAGCCAACTGAAAAAGCTCCCAATGGCCAGAACCAAAACACCTTGTGTTATAAAATAATGTTGATTCTCTGTACCCTTGACATGATGTTATCAAAGTAGCACTTTCCCCCTGTGGTCTTCTTCCCAAAACCCCCTAACTCCACAATCTAATCATGGAAAAAAAATCAGTCAAATGCCAATAGAGGAGCATGCTATAATACACCTAGCCAGTGCTCCTCAAAACTGTCAAGATCATCAATAACAAGGAAAATGTGAGCAACTGTCATAATCAAGAAGAACCTAGAAAGACAGGACAACTAAATGTAATGTGGTATCTAGGATGGGACCCTAAAACAGAAAAAGGCCACTAGACAAAAATCAAGGACATTTAAATAAAGAATATATTTTAGTTAATACTGTTTCATTAGTTGTAATACTTGTACTATATTAATGTAAAATGTTAATAAAAGAGGAAACTGGGTATGTAGTATAGGGGAACTTTCTAGTATCTCCTCAGTTTTTCTATAAATCAAAAACAGTTCTGTTTTTTTGTTTTTTGTTTTTTTTGGAGAAAGAAGGAAGATGAGGGAGTGGGAGCATTCTGAGCTCACCATCTCCCAGGGACAAGCCAAGGCAACAACTACATAATACCACAGCTCACTCTGAAAATGACCTGAAGACTGAGAGAACAGACCTTCCACACCTTAAGTCATGAGAAGGCCACACTGAATAGCAGAGGAGGAGCAGAGATGCAGTTGAGAACCAACCCACCAGCATGGCAACCCACGAGCAGGAGGGAGCAGCGAAGGGATTGAGCCCCACACCAGGGATGCCTGGCCCTGAGGACCTGCACTGGGAAGATAAGTCATCATAAAATCTGGCTTTAAAATTCAGCAGGGTTCAGAGTGCCTGGGTGGCTCAGTCAGTTAAGTGTCTGACTTTGGCTTAAATCATGATCTCATGGTTCATGAGTTCAAGCCCTGCTGACAGCTCAGAGCCTGGAGACTGCTTCAGATCCTGTGTCTTCCTCTCTCTACCCTTCCCCTGCTCATGCTGTCTCTTGCTCTCGCTCTCTCAAAAATAAATAAACATTGAAAAAATTTTAAAAATCAGTAGGGCTGAACTCCCGGAGAGACAGAGGAGCTAAAGGAAACCAAGTCTCTGCTTTTAAGAGCCAGCAGACTATATCACCCAAGAAGGGTCCGAGCACAGAAGTAGAAGTTTGAGAAGCACCTGGATTACGCATGAAGGAGATCTACTAATTTTAGTATCTGTGTCACACAGGTGGGCATCTGCAGGAACTTTCTTCAGCCCACATAATCCAATGCTTGTGGGAGCCAGTCCTGACATTACCTACCATGCTAGCACCACTTGCCCTGCCCTGGCACTCCCCTTCAGACACGCCTCACCCAATCTGCCTACCCAGGCAGGCACCCCTCAAAGCGGCCCCCACCCCACCACACCCAGCAAGCACCCTCAGATGGGACCGGTGTCTTCCCAAAGCAACTACTGCCCAGAATGGGGAATAGCTAACCCCACTCAACAGCATACACACAGTACTTGCAACTGGGCCTCTCAGCAAGCTGTGCTGAAGGAAAGTAGTGCCCACCAGTGCACCCACAGCAGTTGTGGCTGATCACTACAGACAGCAAAGGCCGAGGGCTCTGCCACCCACCAGTGCACCTCCAGATGCTGCAGCAGGGCTGCAGGGGACATGTAGGGGATAGGCAGTACCCACCAGTACACCTGCAACAGTCACAGCTCAGACACACCAGAAGGTGCAAGCAGCCCGCACAAGGGACGCCACTGCAGCATCTGGTTCTGGTGACCCGGGGTACTGCTCTACAAGGCACCACAGGATGCCTTCTACATGAGGCTACCACTTTCAAGACCAGGAATTTAGCTAACCTACCTAATACACGTAAACAAACACAGAGAGTCAGACAAAATGAGGAGACAAAGAATATGTTCCAAATCAAAGATGAAGACAAACCACAAAAAAAGCTAAGCTAAATGAAGAAAAGCAATCTACCTGATAAGAGTTCAAAGTAATAGTCATAAAGATAGTAGAATTAAAAGGAAAATGGATGAAATCAGTGACAATTTCAAAAAAGAGAAAAAAAATTATTTTTTATTAATTTTTTTTAAATTTTATTTTCTATTTTTTAAAATTTACATCCAAATTAGTTAGCATATAGTGAAACAATGATTTTGGGAGTAGATTCCTTAATGCCCCTTACCCATTTAGCCCATCCCCCTTCCCACAACCCCTCCAGTAACCCTCAGTTTGTTCTCCATACTTATGAGTCTCTTCTGTTTTGTCCCCCTCCCTGTTTTTATATTATTTTTGTTTTCCTTCCTTATGTTCATCTGTTTTGTCTCTTAAAGTCCTCATATGAGTGAAGTCATATGATTTTGGTCTTTCCCTGACTAATTTAACTTAGCATAATACCCTCCAGTTCCATCCATGTAGTTGCAAATGGCAAGATTTCATTCTTTTTGATTGCCAAATAATACTCCATTGTGTGTATACACACACACACACACACACCACATTTTCTTTATCCATTCATCCATTGATGGATATTTGGGCTCTTTCCATACTTTGGCTATTGTTGATAGTGCTGCTATAAACAAGGGGTGCATGTATCCCTTTGAAACAAAACACCTGTATCCCATGGATAAATGCCTAGTAGTGCAATTGCTGGGTCCTAGGGTAGTTCTATTTTCAATTTTTTGAGGAAACTCCACACTGTTTTCCAGAGTGGCTGCACCAGCTTGCATTCCCACCAACAATGCAAAAGAGATCCTCTTTTTCTGCATCCTTGCCAACATCTGTTGTTGCCTGAGTTAATGTTAGCCATTCTGACAGGTGTGAGGTGGTATCTCATTGTGGTTTTGATTTGTATTTCCCTGATGATGAGTGATGTTGAGCATTTTTTCACGTGTCCATTGGCCGTCTGGATGTCTTCTTTGGAGAAGTGTCTATTCATGTCTTTTGCCCATTTCTTCACTGGATTATTTGTTTTTTGGGTGTTGAGTTGGATAAGTTCTTTAAAGATTTTGGATACTAACTCTTTATTTGATAGGTCATTTGCAAATATACCCTCCCATTCTGTCAGTTGCCTTTTAGTTTTGTTGAATGTTTCCTTCGCTGTGCAGAAGCTTTTTATTTTGATGAGGTCCCAGTAATTCATTTTTGCTTTTGTTTCCCTTGCCTCCAGAGCCATGTTGAGTAAGAAGTTGCTGCGAGCAAGATCAAAGAGGTTTTTGCCTGCTTTCTCCTCAAGGATTTTGATGGCTTGCTGTCTTATATTGAGGTCTTTCATCCATTTTGAGTTTATTTTTGTGTATGGTGTAAGAAAGTGGCCCAGGTTCATTCTTCTGCATGTCGCTGTCCATTTTTCCCAGCACCACTTGCTGAAGAGACTGTCTTTATTCCATTGGATATTCTTTCCCGCTTTGTCAAAGATTAGTTGGCCATACGTTTGTGGGTCCATTTCTGGGTTCTCTATTCTGTCCCATTGATCTGAGTGTCTGTTCTTGTGCCATTACCACACTGTCTTGATGATTACAGCTTTGTAGTATAGCTTGAAATCTGGGATTGTGATGCCTCCTGCTTTGGTTTTCTTTTTCAAGATTGCTTTGGCTATTCGGGGTCTTTTCTGGTCCCATACAAATTTTAGGATTATTTGTTCTAGCTCTGTGAAGAATGCTGGTGTTACTTTGATAGGGATTGCATTGGATATGTAGATTGCTTTGGGTAGTATTGACATTTTAACAATATTTGTTCTTCCTATCCAGGAGCATGGAATCTTTTTCCATTTTTTTGGTGCACCTGTCAATGGGATCAATTCCTTGATTTCTTTGTCGCTTCATTGTTGGTGTATAGGAATCCAACTGATTTCTGTAAATTGATTTATATCCTGCAACTTTGCTGAATTCATGAATCAATTCTAGCAGTTTTTTGGTGGAATCTTTTGGGTTTTCCATATAGATAATCATGTCATCTGCGAAGAGTGAAAGTCTGACCCCCCCCCCCCCCCCCGGCCACTTTGGATGCCTTTTATTTCTTTGTGTTGTCTGATTGCAGAGGCTGAGACTTCCAATACTATGGTGAATAACAGTGGCGAGAGTGGACATCCCTGTCTTGTTCCTGACTTTAGGGGGAAAGCTCTCAGTTTTTCCCCATTGAGGATGATATTAACATTGGGTCGTTCATATACAGCTTTTATGATCTCGAGGTATGATGCTTCTATCCCTACTTTCTTGAGGGTTTTTGTCAAGAAAGGATGCTGTATTTTGTCAAATGCTTTCTCTGCATCTATTGAGAGGATCATATGGTTCTTGTCCTTTCTTTTATTGATGTGATCAATCACGTTAATTGTTTTGTGGATATTGAACCAGCCCTGCATCCCAGGTATACATCCCACTTGGTCGTGTGAATAATTTTTTTAAAGTACTGTTGGGTCCGGTTGGCTAATATCTTGTTGAGGATTTTTGCATCCATGTTTATCAGGGAAATTGGTCTATAGTTCTACTTTTAGCGTGGTCTCTGCCTGGTTTTGGAATCAAGGTAATGCTGGCTTCATAGAAAGAGTTTGGAAGTTTTCCTTCCATTTCTATTTTTTGGAACAATTTTAAGAGAATAGGTATTAACTCTTCCTTAAATGTTTGGTAGAATACCCCTGGAAAGCCATCTGGCCCTGGACTCTTGTTTTTTGGCAGATTTTTGATTACTAATTAGATTTCCTTAGAGGAAAAAATATTTTTCAAAAGTCAGAGTTTAAGAATGCATTTACTGAAATAAAAAATACACTAGAGGGAATAAACTTCGGGATTAGAGAGTGAAGAAAAATGGATCAGTAATCTGGAAGATAGGGTAGTGAAAAGCAACAAAGCTAAAGAGGAAAAAAATTTTTTTTTCAAATGAGGATGGGTCAAGGGACATCTAGGACAGTGTCAAACATAATAACATTTGCATTCATATGAAGAAAAAGATAGAATGGGGAAGAAATTTGTTTGAAGAAATAATAACTAAAAACTTCCTAATCTGAGGAAGGAAATAGACATCCAGGTCCAAGAAGCACAGAGAGCCAGCCCCAAACAAGATGAACCCAAGGAGGTCCACACCAAAACACATAATAACTAAAACAGGAAAAAGTAATGATAAAGAGAGATCCTAAAAAGTAGCAAGAGAAAAGCAAACAGTTACATATAAGGGAAAGCCCATAAGACTATCAGCTGATTTTTCAGCAGAAACTTTGCAGGTCAGAAGAGAGTGGCAGGATATATTCAAAGTGCTGAAAAGAAAAAAACCAACACCTAAGAATACTCTATATCTTGCAAGATTATCATTAAGAACTGAAGGAGAGATGGTTTCCCAAACAAAAGTTTAAAAACTTCATCACCACTGAACTGGCCTTACAAGAAATGTTAAAGGGACGTCTTGAAATGGGAAAGAAAAGACTGTAACTAAAAGAAAATTACAAAAGGAAGAAAATTGCTATAGAGAACAAACTGATGGTTACCAGAGGGGAAGTTGTGAGGGAGGATGGGTGAAATAGGTGATGGGGATTAAGTAGTGCACTTGTCATGATGAGCACTGGGGGTTGTGTGAAATTATTGAATTACGTATTATACACTTGAAACTAATATAACACTGTTAACTCAAATTAATATCAAAACTTTTTTAAAAGAAAGAAAATTAACTGGTAAAAGCAAACACACAGAAGGTCACTTATAAAACTATTAAAGTTAAAACATGAAAGTACTATCAATTATATCTACAAAAAAATTGTCAATGGCTACACTTACAAAAAGACAAAATATGGCATCCCATACACAAAATGAGGAAAGAAGAATGAACAGGTAAAACTTTTAAGAATGTGTTCAAAAAGTTATATACAAACCTCACGGTAACCATAAATCAAAACCTTATAAAAGACACATAAAAATAAAGAAAAAGAATTCAGGTTTAACACGAAAAAAGTCATCAATCACAAGGAAAGAGAACAGGAGAAGAAGAAAGGAAAAGAGAATTACCAAAAGAAAAAAAAGAAGAGTAAAAAATGGGGTACCTGGGTGGCTCAGTTGGTTAAGCATCTGACACTTGATTTCAGCTCAGGTCATGATCTCATGGTTCATAGGATCAGGCTCTGGACTGACAGTGTGGAACCCACTTGGGATCCTCTCTCTCCCCCTCTCTCTGCTCCCTCCCCTGCTCATGCTGTCTGCCTGTCTGTCTCTATCTCTCTCTCAAAACAAACATTTCAAAAAGAAATGAAAAGAAAAACGAAAACAAAACGGCAATAAATACATATCTATCAATACTTACTATAAAGTAAACAGACTAAATGCCACAATCAAAAGATGGGTGACTGAATGGATAACAAAACAGGACGTCTCTCTACATGCTGCCTACAAGTGACTCACTTTAAATCTAAACATACATACAGACTGAAAGCAAAAAAAAAAAAAAAAAAAGGAAAAAGACCATCCATGTAAATGGAAACAAAAATAATAATAATCTGAGGTAGCAGTGCTTTATCAAATGTACTTTAAAACAAAGCTGTAACACTCTCAACAATAGCCAAATTATGGAAAGAGCCTAAATGTCCATCAACTGATGAATGGATAAAGAAATTGTGGTTTATATACACAATGGAGTACTATGTGGCAATGAGAAAGAATGAAATATGGCCCTTTGTAGCAACGTGGATGGAAATGGAGTGTGTGATGCTAAGTGAAATAAGCCATACAGAGAAAGACAGATACCATATGGTTTCACTCTTATGTGGATCCTGAGAAACTTAACAGAAACCCCTGGGGGAGGGGAAGGAAAAAAAAAAAGATGTTAGAGTGGGAGAGAGCCAAAGCATAAGAGACTCTTAAAAACTGAGAACTGAGGGTTGATGGGGGGTGGGAGGGAGGGGAGGGTGGGTGATGGGTATTGAGGAGGGCACCTTTTGGGATGAGCACTGGGTGTTGTATGGAAACCAATTTGACAATAAATTTCATATATTGAAAATAAAATAAAATAAAACAAAGCTGTAACAAGAGAAAAAGGGCAGTATGTAATGATAAAAGGACCAACCCAACAAGAAGACACATTCATAAATATCTATACATCCAATATAGAAGCACATCAAAATATTAAGCAAATGTTAACAGATTTAGAAGGAATTGGTAGTCATACAGTAATAGTAGGAGGCTTTAACACCAAACCTGTATCAATGGATAGATCGCCCAGGCAGAAAATAAGTAAGGTGGCTTTGAATAACATATTAGACCAGATGGACTTAACAGATATATACAGAACATCCCATCCAAATTTTTTCTTGGGATTATTTCAAGTTTCATAGTGTTGTGGTCTGAAAATATGCATGGTATGATCTTGATCTTTTTGTACCTGTTGAGAGCTGATTTGTGACCTAGTATGTGATCTATCCTGGAGAATTTTCCACGTGCACTTGAGAAAAATGTGTATTCTGCTGCTTTAAGATGAAATGTTCTGAATATATTTGTTAAGTTCATCTGTTCCAGTGTATCATTCAAAGCCACTGTTTCCTTTTTGATTTTCTGCTTAGATGATCTGTCCATTGCTGTAAGTGAGGTATTAAAGTCTCCTACTATTATGGTATTATCAATGAATTGATTTATGTTTGTGATCAACTGATTTATATATTTGGGTTCTTTCAAATTGGGGGCATAAATATTTATAATTCTTAGATCTTCTTGATGGATAAACCCCTTAGTCATTCCCTTCTTTATCTCTTGTTACAGTCTTTGTTTTAAAAAACAGAGAGGGAGGCAACCCATAAGAGATTCTTAACTACAGAGAACAAACTGAAGGTTGCTAGAGGGGAGGTGGGGGGAGGGAAGGGCTAAATGGGTGATGGGCATTAAGGAAGGCACGTGTTGCAATGAGCACTAGGTGTTATATGTAAGCAATGAATCACTGGGTTGTACTCCTGAAACCAATACTACACTATATGTTACCTAACTTGAACTTAAATAAATTAATGTTTAAAAAGAAAAAAAGAAAAATTCAACATCTGAAAAAGTTTTTTAAAAAAACATTCTATCCAAGAGCTCACCAAACTCCACACCCAAAAAACAAATAATCCAGTGAAGAAATGGGCAGAAAGCATGAATAGACACTTCTCTAAAGAAGACATCCAGATGGCCAACAGGCACATGAAAAGATGCTTGTCACTCCTCATCAGGGAAATACAAATCAAAACCACACTCAGATATCACCTCACACCAGTCAGAGTGGCCAAAATGAACAAATCAGGAGACTATAGATGCTGGTGAGGATGTGGAGAAACGGGAACCCTCTTGCACTGTTGGTGGGAATGCAAATTGGTGCAGCCGCTCTGGAAAACAGTGTGGAGGTTCCTCAAAAAATTAAAAATAGACCTACCCTATGACCCATCAGTAGCACTGCTAGGCATTTACCCAAGGGATACAGGAGTACTGATGCATAGGGGTACTTGCACCCCAATGTCTATAGCAGCACTCCCAACAATAGCTAAATTATGGAAAGAGCCTAAATGTTCATCAACTGATGAATGGATAAAGAAATTGTGGTTTATATACACAATGGAGTACTACGTGGCAATGAGAAAGAATGAAATATGGGCTTTTGTAGCAACATGGATGGAACGGGAGAGTGTTATGCTAAGTGAAATAAGTCATACAGAGAAGGACAGTTTCCACATGTTTTCACTCCCATGTGGATCCTGAGAAACTTAACAGAAGACCGTGGGGGAGGGGAAGAAAAAAAAGTGGTTAGAGAGGGAGGGAGCCAAAGCATAAGAGACTCCTAAAAACTGAGAACTGAGGATTTATGGGGGGGTGGGAGGGAGGGTGATGGGTATTGAGGAAATCTGCTGGGATGAGCACTGGGTGTTGTATGGAAACCAATTTGACAATAAATTTCATAATAAAAAAAAAGAAAGAAAAAAAACCATTCTATCCAAAAAGAGCAGAATATACATTCTTATTAAGTGCACATGTAACATTCTTCAGGATAGACCACATGTTAGGCCAAAAAACAAGTCTCAATAAATTTAAGAAGACTGAAATTACATTATGCATCTCTTCCAACCACAATGGTATAAAATCAGAAATTAATTATAATAAAAGAACTAGAAGAAACATAAATGGGGAGGCTAAATAACATGATACTAAACAACCAATGGCTCAACAAAGAAATCATAGAGAAACATAAAAAATACCTGGGACAAGTGGAAATGGAAACACATAACTTCTAAATCTTTGGGACATAGCAAAAGCAGTTCTAAGAGAAAATTTACAGCAATTCAGGCCTATGTTAAAAAAAAAACCAAAATCTTAAATAAGCAATCTAAACTTACCACTAAAAGGAGCTCGAAAAAGAACATAGCCAAGTTGGCAGAAGGAAAGAAATAATAAAGATCAGAGAAGAAATAAATGGGGATTAAAAAAATAGAAAAGATCAATGAAAGGTCCCAGTCGGTTAAGCGTCCGACTTTGGCTTAGGTCACCATATCATGGTTCGTGAGTTTGAGCTCCACGTCGGGCTCTGTGCTGACAGCTCAGAGTCTGGAGCCTGCTTCAGATTCTGTGTCTCCCTCTCTCTCTCTGCCCTATTCCATTCACGCTCTGCCTCTCCCCCCTCTCTCAAAAATAAATAAACATTTAAAAAAAAAGATCAATGAAACTAAGAGGTAGGTCTTTGAAAACATAAAATTGATAAACCTTTAGCCAGACTCAGGGGAAAAAAAGACTCAAATGGAATCACAAATGAAAGAAAATAAACACATTCCAAATACACGAAAGAAATACAAGGAATTATGAGATTACTACAAAAATTATATGCCAACAAATTAAACAACCTAGAAGTAATGGATAAATTTCTAGACAAACACAATAATCTATGATAATCCATAATTAGGAAGAAATAGAAAATCTGAACAGACCAATTACTAGTAACAAAATTGAATCAAACTCCCAATAAACACAAGTCCAAGACCCAATGGCTTCACAAGTAAATGCAACCAAAGACTGAAGATGACTTAATAACTATCCTTCTTAATTATTCCAGAAAATAGAAGAGGAAAGAATGCTTCCAAATTCATTCTATGAGATCAGCATTACCCAGATACAAAAACCAGAAAAAGATACTACAAAAAAAGAAAATTACAGACCAGTATCTCTGATAAACTTAGATGGAAAAATCATCAACAAAATGTTAACTAACCAAATACATTCAAAATGGGAGGCCTAGGTGGCTCCGATGGTTAAGCATCTGACTTCGGCTCAGGTCATGATCTGCCAGTTCATGAGTTCAAGCCCTGCATCGGGCTCTGTGCTGACAGCTCAGAGCCTGGAGCCTGTTTCAGATTCTGTGTCTCCCTCCCTCCCTCCCTCCCTCCCTCCCTCTCTCTCTCTCTCTCTCTCTCTCTCTCTCTCTGTCCCTCCCCCACTTGCACTCTGCTCTCTCTCTCTCAACAAAAATAAACATTTAAAAAGTACATTAAAGGTATCATTCATCACAATCAAGTGAGATTTATTGGAGGATGCAAAGAGGTGTCAATATATGCAAACTGGTAAACATGATACACCACATTAATGAAAAATCATACAGATGCAGAAAAACCATTTGACAAAACTCAGCATCTCTTCATGACAAAAACTCTCAACAAAGTGGGTATAGAAGAAACATACTTCAACATCATAAAGACCACACCTTACAAACCCACAGCTCACATCAGACTCAAGGGTGAAAAGGTGAAAGCTTTTCCTCTAAGATTAGGAACAAGGTAAGAATTCCCATCTCCACGTTATTCAATATAGTGCTGTGGTTAGGACTTCAGCAATTAGATGAAATAAAAGGAATCTGAACTGGAAAGAATAAGTAAAACCATCACTATTTGTGGATAACATGATACTATATATAGAAAATCCTGAAGACCTCATTAAAAAAAACTGTTAGAATGAATAAATGAATTCATTAAAGTTTCAGGATACAAAAATAAATGGAAATCTGTTGCATTTCTATACAGCAATAACAAAGTAGCAGTAAAAGAAATTAACAAAACCATACCATTCACAATTACATCAACAAGAATAAAATACCTAGGAATAAACTTAACCAAAGAGGTAAAAGACCATACTCTGAAAACTATGATATTGTTGAAAGAAATAAAAGATGACATAAACAAATGGAAAGATGTACCATGTTCATGGACTGGAAGAATTGTTAAAATGTCCATATGGCCCAAAGCAAACTACAGATTCGATGAGATCCTCATCAAGACAACAATAGTAGGGGTGCCTGGGTGGCTCAGTTGGTTAAGCACCAACTTCAGTTCAGGTCATGGTCTTGTGGTTCATGGGTTCGAGTCCTGCATTGGGCTCTGTGCTGACAGCTCAGATCCTGGAGCCTGCTTTGGATGCTGTGTCTCCCTTTCTCTCTCTGCCCCTCCCCCACTTATGCTCTGTCTCTCTCTGGCTCTCAAAAATAAATGAATGTTAAAAAATGTTTTAAAAATAGTATTTTTCACAGAACTAGAAAAATTAATCCTAAAATCTGTATGGAACCACAAAAGACCCCAAACAGTCAAAGCAATCTTAAGAAAGAACAAAATTGGAGGTATCATAAGCCCAGATTTCAAACTATGCTACAAAATTACAGTAATCAAAACAGTATGGTACTAGCAAAAAAAAAAAACAAAAAAAAACAACCCAACCAAACAAACAAAACAGACACACTGATCAATGGAATACAATAAAGAGCCCATAAATAAACTCATATTTATACTGTCAATCAATGACAAAGGAAGCAAGAATATAGAATGGGGAAAAGACAGTCTCTTCAACAGATGGTGCTGGGAAAACTGGACAGTTACATGGAAAGGAATAAAAGTAGACCAATTTTTTACACCATAAATAAAAATAGTCAATATGGATTAAAGACCTAAATGTGAGACTTGAAAACATAAAACTGCTAAAAGAAAAAGCAGGTGGTAATCTAGTGGACATCACCCTTGTAACATTTTTCTGGCTATGTCTACCCAAGTGATGAAATCAAAAACAAATATAAACAGTGGGGACTATATCAAACTAAAAAGCTTTTGCACAGTGAAGGAAACCATAGACAAGATGAAAAGGCAACTAGTGAATGGGAGAATATATTTGCAAATGATATATCCAATAGGGGGTTAATATCTAAGATATATAAAGAACTCCTACAATACCAAAAATAAACTGAACAATCTCATTTAAAAATGAGCAGAGGATCTGAATTGATATTTTTCCAAAGTCAACACAGATGGGAGACACACGAAAAGATGCTCAACATCACTAATCATGAGGGAAATGCAAATCAAAACCACAATGAGATATCACCTCACACTCATCGGAAGGGCTAGTATCAAAAAGACAAGAAATAAGTTTTGGTGAGGACATGGAGAAAAGGAACCCTTGTAAATGGTCAGTGGGAATGTAAACTGGTGCAGCCGCTGTGGAAAATAGCACAGATGTTCCTCAAAAAACTAAAAATAGAAGCACCACACAATCCAGTAATTCCACTTCTATATTTACTTGAAAAAAATTAAAAAGACTAATTAGGAAAGATATATACACCTCTATATTACTGCAGCATTAATTACAATAGTCAAGATATGGAAGCAACTTAAGTGTCCATCAAGACATGAATTAAGAAGATGTGGTACATATACACAATGGAATATCACCCAATGGGAAAAAAGAAATCTTGTCATTTCTTGCCATCCAATATGGAAGGACCTATCAGGTGATATCTAATTTAGTAAGTCAAAGAAAGACAAATACTTTAGGATTTCACTTATATGTATACTCTAAGAACCACTCAACCAAATAAAAAACACAGACTCATAAATACAGAGAAAAAAATGGTAGGTTCTAGAGGGCAAGGGAGTAGGGAGATGGGTGATATAGGTGAAGGGAATTAAGATACAAACTTCCAGTTATAAAGTAAATAAGTCACAGAAATGAAAAATACAGCATAGGGAATATAGCCAATAATACTGTATCAACACTGAACCGTAACAGATGGTGAGCATTTTATGTTTAAAGTTTTTGAATCACTATGCTGAACACCTGAAACTGATCTGTCAACTATAGTTCAATTAAAATTAAAAATAAACAAAACTGATCTAAGAACAAAGTCTATTTAAAAAATTGTTTTTCAAAAGTTTCTAAGGTAATCATTCCTTTCCATCCACCCCTGTCAGATATGGTGCAGACTTACTCTGTAGCCTGGGATCAATTTTTCTCTCATTTTTTTTGTACTCTTATTTATTGTGCAGACCAGGGGAGCATGTGGCCAAATGTGGTCCTGCAGGAAAGTTTGGTTTGGCTTGCACAGAGATTTTGTGTTTTAAACTGAGACATGTTCAAATCCAAATATTTCTGGCCTCTCTAAAAATTTGGCAAACTGGGCTAGAAATACATATGCCAACAGTGGCACCAAGGGGCTATGTCCCTTCAGCAGTGCCAGCCCTCCCCGGTTGTCCACAGTCCCTGCCCCCCACCATGCCATCACCTCCTCAATGCTGAGTGTCTCAGGGTCAATCACCATTATTACCAGTTGATGCTGTCACAGGAGATATTCTTATCTCGAAAGTGGGAAACAAAAACATGCCAAATGGGTCATGCCTTTCAAGAAATAGGGAGGCAACACTGTTGTATGGAAATAAGAAATGTTCCTATATAAAAGACACCATTAGAAATATAGGTACCACAAGAAATACATGAAACAGGAACATGATTAAAAACCTTAATATATGAAAGCAAATCAGGTTGTAGTTTCAGCTCTTTAAGCTTTAATACAAATTAAGTAACTGCTTTCACATGGCCAGCTTAAGTATACTACGTGCTTGAAAGCAGATGAATTCATGAATCGGTATGG
Source organism: Neofelis nebulosa (assembly GCF_028018385.1). Taxonomy (NCBI): domain Eukaryota; kingdom Metazoa; phylum Chordata; class Mammalia; order Carnivora; family Felidae; genus Neofelis; species Neofelis nebulosa. Next base: position 67,666,689 of record NC_080787.1, read on the forward strand.
ACTGTCTGGGAGTAGCTAGCTTGGGCTCTGCTTATTACAAAGCTACAATAGTCATTGGGTGCCTGGGTAGTTCAGTCAGTTAACCGTCTGACTCTTGATTTTGGCTCAGGTCCTGATTTCACAGTTTTGTTGAGTTCAAGCCCCATGTCAGAATCTGTGCTGGCAGCATGGAGCCTACTTGGGGTTCTCTTTCTTTCTCTCTGCCCCACCCCCACTCACACTCTCTCTCAAAAAATGTAAATAAACATTAAAAAAAATAAAGCTACACTAATCAAGACAATGTGATATTAGTGCAAAGACAGACATGGAGATAAATGAAAGAGATCAGAGTTCAGAAGGAGTTCTTACCACACATGGCTAGCTTTTTTTTTTTTTTTTTTTACTTAGATGTCAAGGCAATTCAATGGAGGAGATGACACTTTTTTTTTTAAACACATAATGCTTGAAGAATTGGGCATCTATGCTGAAAGAAAGAAAAGAAAAAAGAAAAGAAAAAAAAAGAAAAAAGGAGGAAGGAAGACAAGAAAGCAAAGCAAGCAAGCAGGAGGGAGTGAAGAACTTCAATCCCCATGTCTCACAAATTCATAAAAATTAACTCAGGGGCACCTGGGTGGCTCAGTGGGTTAAGCATCGGACTTCAGCTTAGGTCATGATCTCGCAGTTCATGAGTTCAAGCTCTGCATCAGGCTCTGTGCTGACAGCTCAGGGCCTGGAGCCTGCTTCAGATTCTGTGTCTCCGTCTCCCTCTCTCCCTGCCCCTCCCCCACTCACACTCAGTCTCTCTCAAAAATAAACATTAAAAAAATTTTTTAATTAACTCAAAAATTGAAACATGAACGTATATACAAAATCTAAATTTATACAACTTGTAGAACAAAATACAAGAGAAAAATCTTTGAAGTCTTAAGGTAGGCAAAGATTCCTCAGGTAATACCTACAAATATGAGCTTTAAGTTCAGTTTCTCAATTTTTTAAGTCAAAATTAAAATTGTCTATTCTCTCAAAAGATAATGTTAATTTTTTTTAAAGCAAGTCACAGACTGGAAGAAAATATCCCAGTACATACACCTGACAAAAAAAACTTAGATTCAGAATATACAGAATTCTTACAGCTCAATAAAAAAGCCCAAGGGATGAATAGCATTAACCACTATTAATATTAAATGATTAAAAAATGGGTCAAAAGATTTGAACAGACATTTCATCAAAGAAAAATGAATGACGAATTAGCACATGAAAAGATGTTCTATATCATCAGTCATTAAAAATAAAATCAGCAAATTAAAGCCAGCAATTAAAGCCACAATAAGATTTTTTAAAAAATCACAATAAGATATCATTATACACCCACTAGGATAGCTAAAATTAAAAGCTGACAATACCAAGTGATGATAAAGATGTAGAGTAACTGGGCTTCTTATACATTCCTGGTGGGAGGATAAAATGGTATGACCATTTTGGAAACCAATTTGGCAGTTTCTTACAAAGTTAAAAAATATACTTATCATATGACCCTGCAATTGCATTTCTAGGTATTTACCTAAAGAAAGGAAATTATATGTCCATATAAAAACCTGCACCTAGGGTGCCTGGGTGGCTCAGTTGGTTAAGCCTCTGATTCTTGACTTCAGCTCAAATCATGATCTCAAAGTTCATGAGTTTGAGCCCCACATTGGATTCTCGGTCAGCCCGGAGCCCACTTCAGATCCTCTGCCCCCCTCCCTCTCTTCCCCCCTCCTCCCTCTCTTCCCTCTTTTCCAAAAAGAGCGAATGTGTGCGCTCTCTCAAAATAAATAAACTTAAAAAAAATCCTGCACCTGAATGTTCACAGTAGCTTCATTCATAACAGCAATAAGCTTGAAACAGCCCAAACATACATCAACTTGTAAACAGATAAACAATTTGTGATATGTCCATTCCATACATTACTACTCAGCAACAAAAAGTAATGAACTAGGTCAGTTAAGCATCCAACTCTCTGCTCTAGTTTGCTGAGAACTATGACTCTGTGAAAAGTTCCAATTCCTTCATTTGTTTCTTAATTTCTCCATATGAAAACTAGCTACTGATCTCCTATTATTCTTGGGGAGAACAGTTGTGGTGGTGGGGGAAGGTTGTTAAAGTTCTGGGATTTTTTTTACGTTTATATATTAATTTTGAGAGAGAGTAGGTGAGCAGGGAGGGGCAGAGAGAGAGGGACATAGAGAATCCCAAATAGGCTCTGCACCATCAGCACAGAGCCCAATATGGGGCTCAATCTCACAAACCAAGATCATAACCTTAACCGAAACACACACACACACACACACACACAATTATTCTTTTAAGACAAGTTTTGAGAAAAACACATATTCCCATTTCTTTCCCAGGCAATAAGATGTAACCTCTATTTTCACAGAAGTGGGAAATAATAAAATACTCTTTGCTTTATTACTCTTCAACCCTGTCACCTTGTCTCCTTTTCCATTTAAGATCCTTCTACCTCAAGGTTTCTTTCCTAGTATTTAATTAACATCTAACATTACTTCAAAAAAAAAAAAGAATTTAAAGCTATTTATAGAGATACATAAAAGAAAATTAAAGAGGTGAATGATAATCAATAGGTTTCCTATATACCAGCGAATATCATGGAAACTGGCATTATCACACCAAGAGCAAATATGGAAATGTTAGGCATAAACTTACTGAGAATAATTCAGGAACCATATGAAGAACATTAAAAAAACTTTATTAGGGAACAGAAATGATGTGAACGAATGCAGAGAATGACTGTGGCAGGTACTGTTGGCTGCCTACTCAAAATCTACTCTCTTCTTCCTTGATGGCTGAGCTTCAGTTTTGTTCAGATGGTGACCAGCTGACATGACTGCAAAGATGGTGACCTTCTCCCATGCCAGGGATATATTCTCACTTGTCAGCAGTTAGTTTGAGTACTGGAAGTTCTGCTCATCAGAGGACCTGTGCTTAGCTGCTTCTGGGAGAGGTTCCCTCACTCCTAAGGGCCTCCTAAGTTTCCTTTTCACCTCAGCACATAGCCATGTTTAGATGTGATGGTGGGAAATGTAGCAGTCATTTTGCAACCAGGAGAAGGACAGCCTGAAGACAAAACTGACACCGTGGAGGCATCTGGGTGGCTGTCAGTTGAACGTCCAACTCTCAATTTTGGCTCAGATCATGATCCCAGGGTAATGGGATTGAGTCCCGTGTCAGGCTCTGTGCTGAGAGTAGAGTCTGCTTGTGTTTCTCTCTCTCCCTCTCTCTCTCTCCCTATGCCTCCCTTCTCTCTCTCTTTCCCTCCCTCCCTCCCTCTCTCAAAAAAACAAAACAAAACAAAACAAAAAAAACCCCTGACATTCTGAGGATGGCAGCGAGGACCTAGATGGGAAAGATTCTGGACCCTTGATGACATCGCAGAGTTGCTGTCAGACAACCCTGAAACCTACTTTATATCTGGACTTCCTGATATGAGAATGTGGCTCCCTGTTCACTACAGCCTGTCGTCTTCCTAGGCTCACTGGAAGAATCCATGTCTCAGTATTCCTTACAGTTAGGATGGAGTCATATGGCAGATTTTGGACTGTGGAACACACACAGAACTCATGTAAGTCAGATCCAAGTCTGGTCCTTAGAAACAACCGGTGTGGATGAATTCTACCAGACATTTAAAGAAGAGTTAATACCTGTTCTTCTCAAACTATTCCAAAAAATTAGAGGAAGGAAGAAAGATAGGAGGCCAGCATTACCATGATATCAAAACTGGACAAGTCAATTAAAAAAAAAAAGAAAACTACAAACATTCCTGATGAACACAGATGCAAAATCCACCAAAAAATATTGGCAAATGGCATTCAACAATACATAATTCACCACAATCCAGTGAGATTTATACCAAGGATGGAAGGATTATTCAATACTCACAAAATCAACATATTCACCACATTAACACAATGAAGTATAAAAATTATATGATCATCTCAATAGAAGTAGAAACACTATTTGACAAAATTCAGCATCTGTTCATGATAAAAACTCTCAACAAAGTGGGTTTAGAAGGAACATATGTTCAACATACTAAAGGCCATACATGAAAAACCCAATACTAACATCATACTCAATGGTGAAAACTAAAAGGTTTTCCTCTAAGATTAGGAACAAGACAAAGATGTTCATTCTTACCACTGTTATTCAACATAGAACTGGAAGCTGTAACTACAGCAATCAGGAAAAAATGCATTGAAAATAGTAAAGAAGGCACTGAAAATAAAAAAAAAAAAAGGCACCTGGGTGGCTCAGTCCGTTAAGTATCCAGACTTTTTGTTTTGGCTCAGGTCATGATCTCATAGTTTGTGAGTTCAAGCCCTGCATTGGGCTCCACACTGACAGTGCAGAGCCTGCTTGGAATTCTCTCTCTTCCTCTCTCTCTATGCCTCCCCTGCTCATGCTCAAGAAAGAAAAAGAGGGACAGAGAGAGAGAGAAAGAGAGAGAGAGAGAAAGAGAGAGTGTTTGCAGACGACATGATAGTATGTATAAACAACTCTAAAGACTCTACCAAAAAACCATCAGAATAAATAAATTCAGTAAAGTTACAGGATATAAAATTAATACGCAGAAATCTGTTGCACTTCTATACATTAATAATGAAGAAACAGAAAGAGAAATTAAAAAAACACTTCCACTTAAAATTGCACCAAAAATAGTAAAATAACTAGAAATAAATGTAACCAAGGAGATAAAAGACCTATACTATGAAAACTATAAAACGTCAATGAAAGATATTGAAAAGGACACAAAGAGAAAGATATTCCATGCTTATGCACTGGAAGAATATTGTTGAAATATTTGTACTAACCATAGTAACCTGCAGATTCAATGCAATCCTTATCAAGATTACCAATAGTATTTTTCACAGAACTAGAACAAACAGCACTAAAATTTGTATGGGACCACAAAAAACCATGAATAGCCAAAATAATCTTAGAAAGACCAAAGTTGTTGCTATCACAATCCCATATTTCAAACTATACTACAAAGCTTTAGTATTCAAAACAGTGTGGTAATGGCACAAAAACACACACATAAATCAATGGAACAGAGTGCACACCCTAGAAACAAACCTATACCTATGTGGTCAATTAATCTATGACAAAGTAGGAAAGAATATACAATGTGGAAAAGACAGTCTCTGCAACAAATGATGTTGGGAAAACTGGACAGCTACATGCAAAAGAATGAAACTAAACCACTTTCTTAACACTGTATGCAAAAACAAACTCAAAATGGATTACAGATTTAAATGTGAAACTTGAAACCATAAAACTGCTAAAAGAAAACATAAGCAGTAATCTCTTTGACATCATCCTTAGCAACATTTGTCTAAATAGGCCTTTTTAGGCAAGGGAAACAAAAGCAAAAATAAACTATTGGGACTACACCAAAATAAAAAGCTTCTGATCAGCAAGGAAACCATCAACAAAACAAAAAGGCAACCTAGCGAATGGGAGAAGATATTTGCAAATGATATATCCAGTAAGGGGATGATATCCAAAGTATATAAAGAACTCATACAATTCAACACCAAAAAAAACCAAGCAATCCAATTAAAAATGGTCAAAGGACCTGAATATTTTTCCAAAGAAGACATACAGATGGGAAACAGACACATGAAAAAATGCTCAGGGGCGCCTGGGTGGCGCAGTCGGTTAAGCGTCCGACTTCAGCCAGGTCACGATCTCGCGGTCCGTGAGTTCGAGCCCCGCGTCAGGCTCTGGGCTGATGGCTCGGAGCCTGGAGCCTGTTTCCGATTCTGTGTCTCCCTCTCTCTCTGCCCCTCCCCCGTTCATGCTCTGTCTCTCTCTGTCCCAAAAATAAATAAAAAACGTTGAAAAAAAAATTAAAAAAAAAATGCTCAGTATCACTAATCACTGGGGAGATGCAAATCAAAATCACAGTGAGATACCACTTCATATTTGTCAGAATGGCTAGTATCAAAAAGACAAAAATAACAAATGTTGGTGAGGATATGGAGAAAAGGGAGCCCTTATGCAGTGTTGGTAGGAATGTAAATTAGTACAGCCACATGGAAAACAGTATGAAGGTTACTCAAAAACTTAAAAATAGAGATACCATATATAATTCAGTAATTCCATTATTGGGTATTCCAAAGAAAATGAAAAGACTAATTTGAAAAGATAATATGCAGCCTTATGTGTACTGCAGTTTGATTTCCAAAAGCCAAGATGCAGAAGCAATCCAAGTATCCATCAATAGATGAGTGGATAAAAATGTGGTATATACATACAATGGATTATTACTTGGTAAGATTTCATTCTTTCTTATGGCCATTTGTGGCAACATGGATGGACCTAGAAGGTACAGCGTTACGTGAAATAAGTCAGACTGGGAAAGACAAATGTCATATGATTTCACTTATATGTGAAATCTAGAAAATAAAAAGCAGAACAGATCCATAAATACAGAAAAGTAATGGTTTCAATAGGGGAAGGGTGTGGGGAGATGGGCAAGATTCATGAAGGGGAATGGGAGATACAGGCTTCCAATTATGGAATGAATAGACCATGGGGATAGAAGAACAGCATAGGGAATACAGTCAATAGTATTGTAACAGCATTGTATGGTGACAGATGGTAAACACATTTGTGATGAGCATAGAAAAATGTGCAGACTTATCAACCACTATGTTGTACACCTGAAACTAAAGTAACATTGTGTGTCTACCATATTTCAGTAAAAATTAAAAAAAAAAAAGGAGCTGGAAACTGTATTGCCTTAGTATGCAACAACTCTTAAAAACAGGCAATCGACCAGCCCTTTTCCCTTACTAAAGTGACTTAAAAGAAGCCATGTGTTCTTTCCCAAATGTACAAGACTGATCTAAGTAGCAGGAGACCAACCAATTTCTAAGGAGAAAACCACAGAAAAGGTTTTCTGTGTTCATTTCATTTCATGATAACATCTTATATTTAGAATATGTTCTGAAGAGCGGGGGACTTTTGCCTTTTAAATATATTTTAACATTCTTTCTTAAAAAAAAAAAAAGCCACGTGTTAGTTAGTGTAATGACAAGATGAAATAACTGAGATGTCAAAATCACCAACTCTGTCCAGAAGAGTCACCAACCCTCAGCAAACTTTGTAGGGCCAATCAACAAGCTTCTACTCTATCATGCTTAACAGATGTTGGGCTCTGCCTGCTGCAGCAGCCAGTATTATTCTGCTAGTAAAGTGAGATTATATGCTTATTGCTTAAGCCAATTTTTTACTGTTTAGTTTGGGGTTTTGTAACTTGTACCTGAAAGCCTCCTGTTTGTTACACATGCCATGTTCTTGGACCAGACGTCTCAAAAGTATGTAGGAATCTTCATATTCATGCCTAAAGTAAAGATCCCTGACAATAGCTTTCTTAGCCGTAACTATTATAGGCTGTCGGTTTGGTTCAGTTTTATAAAATCTTTAACTGCATAATCAGGGAGAAGTATGGTATAGATTTAAGAAGATAAATCTAAGGCATCTAACGAACACATGTGCCTGAATGAAGGAGGGTCAGGAGCATCAGGGACATATTCCCCAGGGAGTAAGTCCTAGGAGCTGGATACTGGTCATATATGTGCAAGATTCACATTTACAGGGACCTAATTCACAAGAAAGTGGGAACTTTCCACTTTGGCAGTCTTTGACTCAATAGTCCCTTTGAGCAGCAGAACTGGACTTTTAATTTTTTCGTCAGTTGATAATGCATTAGAGTGCTATGGTGACTGAAGTAACCTCATGGCAAATTCTATGAGCATTTATGAGAGTTCCAATTTGAAAAAATAAAGTTTCATAGTAAGAAGTAATAGATAAGAAATGTACACAACAATAAACATAGATCTTTAAATCATGGTACAACATGGAGAAATACAAAAAAATATACTTCACAATGTCATTTATATACACTAAAGTACTGCACACAAAACGTTCCACATTTCACATGGATACACACAAATGAAACAACCTACAGCATACGTGTTAGAATAGATGCCTGATTATAAGAGTAAAAGAAATAAACAGAACAAGGAAGAAAACTTGCAATGATGGCAACAGCAGGTTAGGACTGGTAAGTATGATTAACTCTATCTCTGTACCTGAAATCTAAGAGAAAGAAAAATACATTTTCAGGATTTCCTTGTGGAAAATATACTCAGAATGTGACAAATGAATAAAAGACGAACAGGGAGAGAAATGTCTAAAATTACAGAAAGAATTAAACACTCCCATAAAATAATAAAAGAAAATTTGATAGCGCTTTTCCTAAGAGTGGTAAGTAGACTCTGTAGCCTCAGTAAAAGGTTTACAAAGTTATCATGACCAAACTTTAATCAAAAATAAAGATTTGGGTGCCTCACTGGCTCGGTAGAGCATGCGACTCTTTATCTCAGGGTCATGAGTTCCAGCCCCATGATGGGTATACGGATTACTTAAAAATAAAATTCGCCTCCCCCAAAATAAACATATAAGTGAACCTTGAAAAAAAACCTTACTAAGAAAGCCCAATTATTTCTTTCTCATACCCACACGCAAGCACATGGATGCACACGTGTGCGCGTGCGCGCGCGCGCGCGCACACACACACACACACACACACACACACACACACACACACAACGTGGAGGCTGTTTACTCAGTACAAGACATAGCATGGTTTATTTAAATAAAGTTTGTTTACACATTAAGCTCTTAACTTGGGAGAACGGTATCAAAGGCAAAATGGACAAAGAAACAAGAACCAACTATACAGTACTTACAACAAAGTTTAAATATGAGAACAGAGATAGGATAAAAGTAGAAGAATACAAAAAGGTATATCCTGCAACCAGTAAGCATGTGAAAGTTACTGCAGGTATATTAATAACAAAGTAGTTTTCAAGATAAACAGATTATCAGAGATAATGAGGAACATTTCAAAATGATAAAAGGGTCTATTCATCAAATACAAAAATCTAAAGGTGTATGCACCAAATAACCTAGCTTCAAAATACATGAAGCCAAAAATAGGTAAATCTAAAAGGAGAAAGGAAATTTGGGGACAATGGCCAAGTAGGAGGATCCTGAGCTCACCTTCTCCCACCAACACAAGATAACAGTTATAATTATGCAACTTACCCAACTCAAAGACTGGCAGAATGGACCTTCCACAATCAACAAGAGAGGAGGCCACAGGGGAAAGGGTAGGAGGAGTGAAAACACAGTTTGGAATTAAATCTCTGGCAGGACTAACCACAAATGAGAGGGACACCATAAGCACGGAGAAGCAAAAGGAACAGACTCTACACCAGGAATCCTTGGCACTAGGGAACTGCACTGGGAAGATGAATCCCCATAACATCTGGCTCTGAAAACCAGTGGGGCTTAACTTCAGGAGCTAGAAAAATCAGCAGGCTTAACTCTAGGAAAGCCAGAGGGTAACATGAAACTGAGTTCTGCCTCTAAAGAGCCAACAAAATATATAACTCGGCCCAAGACATAACACAGAAACTGCAGTTTGAAATGTACCTGGGGTATATGTGAAGGAGATTTATTGACTAATCTTAGAACATGTACTAGAGAAGCAGGGATCTTTAAAAGATTTCTTTGCAGGGGCGGGGGGTGGGGTGGGGGAGTGATGGCAGGGGCCATTTCTCTTCCCCTTCCTCCAGCCTAGATAGCCTGACACTTGCAGGAGGCAGGACTGACTCCATCTATCTTGCTACCTCCTCATGCCCCATCTATGTTCCCTACAGACTGCCCCATCCAACCTACCTTCCTGAGCAGGAACCTCTTCAAAGCTGATCCTACCTACCATACCCAGCAAGGACCAGTATCACTCTGAAGTCATTCCTGCCTTGAGGAGTGGAAGAGATAACCCCACACAGTAGCATGCCCACAGCTCCAGTAGCCCAGCCTCTTAGCTGACAGCACGGGGAGCAAACCATGCCCTTCAGTGCATCTATACCTGTGGCAGAGAAGCTAACTGCAAACAGCTAGGCTGATAGCCACCCCCGCCCACAAATGAGAACCTCTCAGTTGACCAAGCAGGGAACAGGCTCTGCCCTTTGATGTACCCACAACTACACTAGAGAGGCTGACTGCAGACAACCAGGCTGACTATTGGCCCCATTTACCAACAAGCCTATGGTGGCCTCAGGCCTCATGACAGCTTGGGGAACAAACCATGACCAGTGTGCCCAACAGCAGGCAAAGCAGGTCACTGAAGCATGCTGGGCTAAAGGCAATGGCAGCTCATCCACAACAGAAGGGAGCACACAGCCCACACAAGGACCATCAACAGAGTTCCTATTTCTGGTAACCAGGGGCAATTGAGCTACAGGTACCACAAGACCTCTCCTACTCAAGACCACTCCTCTAAAGACTAGGGAGTCTAACTAACCTACATGATACATAGAAACAAACACAGAGAATTAGACAAAATGAGCAGACAGAAAAATATGTCCCAAATGGAAAAAAATAAAAATAAAAAAACAAGACAAAAATCAAAGTAAAAGAGGTAAACTAAACTAAGATAAGCAAAGTACCTGGTAAAGAATTGAAACCAATGGTCATTAAGATACTCGCTGAATTTGAGAAAAGTGGATGAGCTCAGTAAGAATGTCAACAAAGAAAATATTTTTTTAAAAAATGAACCGTCAGAAGAATTGAAAAATTCATTAATGAAATGAAAAGGAATCATTTAGATGCCTTAGATTTAGGGGATGCAAAATGAATCAGCATTCTGAAAGTCAGGATAATGGAAAGCAACCAAACAGCAAAAAGAGTAACAAAAATGAGACAATGTTAAAGGAACTCAGCAATATCATCAAATGTAATAAAATTTGCATCATAGGGATCCCAGAAAGAGGAGAGAGAGAGAAGGGGGCAGAAACCTAATCTGAAGAAATAATAGTCGGAAATGTCCCTAACCTGGGTAAAGACTCCCTAACAAGATAAATCCCCAAAGGCCCACATTAAGATGAATCATTGAAATGATAAAAAGTAATGATGGAAAATTATAAAAACAGCAAGAGAAAACTGTTATATACAAGGGAAGCCACATAAGGCTATTGCTGATTTTTCTGTAGAAACTTTGCAGGCCAGAAAGAAGTGACTAGATATATTCAAAGTGCTGAAGGAAAAAAACTTACACCAAGAATAAGATACCCAGCAAGGCTTTTATTCAGAATAGGAGAGATAAAGACAAACCAAAGTTAAGGGAGTTCATTACTGCTAACTAGCCTTACGAGAAATGTTAAAGGGAACTCTACAAGAGGAAATAAAGACCATAACTTGAAGAAAATTATGAAAGGGAAAAATTTACAGGTAAAAGCAAACAAATAGTAAAAGTAGTAAATTAATCACTCATGAAAACAGTAGAGATTAAAACACAAAAGGAGTAAAATTAATTATATCTACAAAAATTAGTCAAGGGATACACAAAATTGAAAATGTAAAATATGACATTATATACATAAAATGTGGGGGGGGGGGGTTTAAAAATTTAGTGCTTTTGGAATGTGTTCAAACTTAAATGACCATCAATGTAATACACATTGCTATACAATAAGATGTCATATAAGAACCCAATGGTAACCACAAAATCAAAAACCTATAATAGATACACAAAAAAATAAAGAGAAGAAGAATCCAAGCATAACACTGAAAAAACAGTCATCAAATGATATGGAAATAGAGCAGGAGGAGAAAGGATCAGACAAGAATTACAGAAATATCCAAACAATAGTTAACAAAATGGCAATAAATACATACCTATCAATAATTAGTTTAAATATAAATGAACTAAATGCTCCAAAGAACAAAGGGGGACTAAAAAAAAATTTTAAAAACCAAAACCAAAAAAATTCATTTATATGCTGCCTACAAGAAACTCATTTCAGACCTACAGACACATACAAACTGAAAGTGAAGGGATAGAAAAACATATACCATGCAAATAGAAATGAATAAAAAGCCAATACATATATTGGACAAAATAGCCTTTAAAACAAAGACTATGTATAGCAAGAGAAAAAAGAAAGGCACTACATAATGATAAAGGTATCAGTCCAATAGGAAGATATAACAATCATAACTATCCACGCACCCAATTTAAGAGCACCTAAACATATAAAGCAAATATAAACAAACATAAAGAAAGAAACTGACAGTAACACAATAATAGTAAGTGGCCTGAACACCCTACTTACATTAATGGATAGATCACCCAGACAGAAAAATAGGGAAATGACTTTGAGTAACACACCAGACCAGATGTACTTATCAGATACATACAGAACATTCTACCCCCCAAAAAGCAGAATACACATTCTTTTCAAGTGTACATGTAACATTCTTTAGGATAGATCACGTTAGGCCACAAAAAATGTCTAAATAATTTAAAAAGACTTAAATCACATCGTGCATTGCTCCAATCGCAACAGTATGAAACCAGAAATGAATTTTAAGAAAAAGTACTTGGAAAAAGCACAAACACATGGAGGCTAAACAGCATGCTACTAAACAATGACTAAGTCAACCACAAAATCAAAGAGGAGATCAAAAGACACACAGAGACAAATGAAAACACAATGGTATAGGGGGACCTGGTGGTTCAGTAATGTAAGCACCCAACTCTTAATTTCGGATCAGGTCATGATCTCATGGTTTGTGAGTTCAACCCCCATGTTAGGCTCTGTGCTGACAGTGTAGAGCCCACTTGGGATTCTCTCTCTTCCTCTCTCTTTGCCCCTCCCCTGCTCTCACACACATGCACTGTCTCTCCCACTCTCAAAAATAAACAAACAAACCCATGCACACAATGGTCCAAAATCTTGTAGACATAACAAGGCAGTTCTAACAGGGAAATTTATAGTAATACAGTCCTACCTCAAGAAACAAAATCTCAAACAACCTAACCTTACACCTAAAAAGCCTAGACAAAAAAATACTAAAAGCCCAAAGTCAGTAGAAGGAAGGAAATAATAAAAATTAGAGCAGGAAAAAATGAAATAGAAAAAAAAATCAGTGAAGCCAAAAGCTGGTTATCTGAAAAGATAAAATTGATAAAACTGTAGCTAGATATCACTAAAAAAGAGAGATAACTCATATAAAAACAAAATAAGATATACCAACACCACAGAAACACAAAGGATAAGAGATTATGAAAAGTTATATGACAACAAATTGGACAACCTAGAAGAAATGGATAAATTTCTTAAAACACACAATCTCTGAAAACTGAATCAGGAAGAAACAGACTGATTACTAGTAATGAAATTGAACTGGTAGTCAAAAACTTCCAACAAACAAAAGCTGAGGACTAGATAGATTCACAGGTGAATTCTATCAAACGTTTAAAGAAAAATTAATATCAGGATGCCTGGGTGGCTAAGTCGGTTGAGTGTCTACCTTTAGCTCAGGTCATGATCTCATGGTTCATGGGTTCAAGCCCCACAGTAGGCTCGCTGCTGTAAGTGCAGAACCCACTTAGAATCTTCTGTCCCATTCTCTCTTTGCCCCTCCCCAGCTTGTGCTCTCTCAAATATAAATATTTAAAAAATTAAAGGAAGAAAAATTAATACCTATTCTTCTCAAACTATTCCAAAAAAACCAGGAAGGAAAACCCAAATTCATTCTATAAGACCAACAATACCCTGGTAACAAAACCAGACAAAGACACTACACAAAAAAGAAAACTACAGACCAATATCCCTAACAAACATAGACGCAAAAATCCTCAACAATATTATTAGCAATCCAAATTCAACAATGTCATTTTTTAGAGAGACAGAATGCACATGCATGAGGGAGGGACAGAGTGAGAGGCAGAGAGAGTATCCCAGGCAGGCTCTGAGCCATCAGCACGGAACCCAATGTGGGGCCTTGATCCCACAAACCATGAGATCCTGACCTAAGCCAAAACCAAGAGTCAGATGCTCAACCTACTGAGTCACCCAGGTGTCCCCAAATTCAACAATATGTTAAAAACAATCATTCACCACAATCAAGTGGAATTTACTCCAGGAACCCAAGGGTGGTTCACTATTCACAAATCAACCACTGTTATATATCGCATTAACAAGAGTAAGGATAAAAACCATATGATCTTATCAATAGATGCAGAAAACACATTTGACAAAATTCAACATCCCCTCATGATCAACACTCTCAACAAAATGGGTCTAAAGGGAATATACCTCAACAAAATAAAGGCCATATATAACAAATTCACAGGAAACATCATACTCCATGAGGAAAAACAAAGGTTTTTCTCTAGGGACAGGAATAAGACAAGGATATCCACTTTTATTCAACATAGTACTGAAAATCCTAGCTGCAGCATTTAAACCAGAAAAAGAAATAAAAGGCATCCAAATTGATAAGGAAGAAATAAAACTGTCACTATTTGCATATGACATGATACCATCTAGAGAAACATCCTAAAGATGCCACCAAAAAATCTGTTAGAACTGGAGCACGTGGGTGGCTCAGTTGGTTAAGTGTCTGCCTCTTGATTTCAGCTCAGGTCATGATCTCACAGCTTCATGGGTTTGTGCCCCATATTGGGCTCAGCACACTGACCACATGGAGCCTGCTTGGGATTCTCCCTCTCCTCTCTGCCCCTTCCCTGCTCATGCTCTCTCTCTCAAAATAAATAAGTAAACTTAAAAAAAAAAACCAAACTATTAGAACTAGTAAATGATTCAGTAAAGTTGCAGGATAGAAGCTTCAGGATACAAAATTAAGACAGAAATCTGCATTTTTATACATTTATAATGAAAAAGAAAGAAGAAATGCCCTATCAAAAATAATAAAATACTAGGAATATATTAAATCATGAGGTGAAAAACTTATGCCCTGAAAACTGTAAGACATACAAAAAAATTAGTATCATTAAAAAATTAGTATCATTTAAATGTTCATACTACCCAAAACAATGTACACATTTAATGCAATCCCTATCAAAATACCCAACAGCATTTTTCACAGAACTACAATAATCCTAAAATTTGTATGGAACAACAAAAGACCCCCACACAGCCAAAGCAATCTCAACAAAAGAGAACAAAACTGGAGGTATCACAATGCCAAATTCAAACTATACTACAAAGAAATAAAACAATACAGCACTGACACAAAAACAGATACAAATATCAACAGAACTTAATAGAGCCCCCATTAATCTACAACAAAGGAGGCAAGAATATACAGTGTCAGAAAAAAGAGTCTCTTCAATAAATGGTGCTGGGGAAAACTGGACAGCAACATACAAAAGAATGAAACTAGACCTCTTTCTTACACCATACACAAAAATAAACCCAAAATGGATTAAATACCTAAAAACAAGTCCTGAAACCATAAAACATCTAGAAGAAAACATAGGCAGAATCTCTTAGGCATCACCCTTAGCAACATTTGTTTAGACAGACCTCATTAGGCAAAGGAACCAGAAGGAAAAATAAACTATTGGGACTACTCCAAAATATAATGCTTTTGCAAAGTAAAGGAAACCATCAACAAAACAAAAAGGCAACTTAGTGGATGGGAGAAAATATTTGCAAATGATATATCTAATAAGTGGTTAATATCCAAAATATAAAAAAAAAGTCAAACAAACAACACAACACCAAAAATAAACCAAACAGTCCAATTAAAATATGGACAGAGGACCTGAAGAGATATTTTTCCAAAGAAGACCTATAGATGGCAATCAGACACATGAAATGATGTTCAATCACCAGCTAATCATCAGGGAAATGCAAATCAAAACCACAATGAGATATTACCTTACACTATTCAGAATGGTTAATATTAAGGGTTGGCAAGGATGTGGAGAAAAAAGAACCCATGTGCACTTTGGTGGGAATGTAAGTTGGTGCAGCCACTGTGGAAAACAGAATGGAGGCTCCTCAAAAAATTAAAAATAGAAATACCATATGATCCAGTAATCCCACTACTAGGTATTTACCCAAAGAAAGCAGGTATATATTTGAAAGGATATAGGCACCCCTATATTTATTGCAGCATTATTTATAACAGTGAAGGTATGGAAGCAATCCAAGTGTCCATTGATAGATAAATGGCTACAGAAGAGGTGACAGGTATATGTATACAATGGAGTACTGGCCACAAAAACGAATGAGATCTTGCTATTTTTGACAACATGGATGGACCTAGAGGATAACGGGCTAAGTGAGATAAGACGAAGACCAATACCATATGATTTCACATATACGTGGAATCTAAAAAACAAAATGAACAAAGAAAGAAAACAGACTATTAAATACAGAGAATGAACTAGTGGTTGCCAGAGTGGGGGTGGTGAGAAGATGGGTGAAAATAGATAAAGAGGATTAAGAGGTATGAACTCTCAGTTATAAAATAAATAAGTCACAAAGATGAAAATTACAACATAATATAGTTAATAACATTTTAATAATGTTTGGAAACAGATGAGGTCTACACTTACACTGGTGAGCACTGAGTAATGTACAGAATTGTTAATCACCATCTTGTACACCTGAAACTAATGTAACAGTGTGTCAACTATACTCAAATTTTTAAAAAGAGTTTTATACCTGACACTGATATAATACTGTATGTTAATTGTACTTTGATTAAAGAAAGAAATAATTCAAAGTCATAATCAGGAATTTTAACATAGCACTCTTTGTATTGATAGAGCACACTAAATATCATAAGAGATCGAAAGAACTTCAGCAACACTCAGGTGACATATAGAGAACTCTATACCCAACAACTTTAGAATAAACATCCTTTTTAGGTACACATGGAACAAGCCCCCAAACAACAGAATGCTAGAATATAAAACAAATCCCAATAACTCTCAACTGGGTAAAACTACATTGTGTTTTCAAGCCACTAAAAATTAATCTAGATATCAGAACCAAAGATTAAAAAAAAACCTCTAAGAACTTAGAAACTAAACAATTGGTAATATTATAGAAAAATATGAAAAAATCAATAGAAGTTTGAAATTATTTTGAAGGGAACAATATGAAAATACAACATCAAATCTGTGAGATGCAATTCAGAGATTTCTCAGATTGAATTATATAGCTTCAAGCATATTTTAGAAAGATAAAAAATTAAAAATCTAAGTTTTTATCTCAATGAACTAAAAAAAAGAGAAAATGAAATACAAAAGAAAATAAAAGAGCCAAACAAAACAATAGATTAGAAACTGACAATACAGAAAAAAACAAGTGAAAAGTTAGATCTATGAACCCAACTCTCAGCAGTCAAACTCAATTCTACCACTAACTAGTTCTGTGGTCTCAGGAAAGTTTGCAAGGTTCTGTAAACCTGTTTCTGCACATATAAATGTGCACAACAACATAGTAGCATCTCAGAGGGTGTTCTGAAGATTAAAGGAGTCAAAACATTTAAAGCACTTATGATTCTGGTATATTACTAAGTGCTGTATTAGAGTCCACTGTCAATGATATCACTTGTTGTTCAGGGGCAAAGATGTTCCAACCTTGGCATAGATATTGGGACCTCTCAGTAGGAAAACTCTTCTTCGATGTTTAAGAAGACATCTATTTTTCCAAGAAAAACTGTACTAGGTAAATCCTACAAACCCAGGCCTGGAATAAGGGGAGCCCTTCCTTTTGTGTTTCAGACATTAGAAGTTTAGCCTCTGATGCATGTTTGAGGTCAGCCTGGATATAAATGTGAATAAGAAACAAGTCATTTAAAATCATGCCTAGAAATGTCGCACCAGATTGTTCTATGGAACCCAACTCAGAAAACCCTGAATTATTTCATTTGTGTGTGTCCTTGTGGAACGCATAACATTCTGTGAATGGTATTTTTAAGTATACATAAATGGTATTGCAGAACAGATTTTTCCCCATTTTTCTATGACCTATCATATTTTTAAGATCTTTTTATGTAGCTCTGTGTACCTAAAGTTTCCCCCAGTTCCATTAGTAGTATATAAGTTGCATTTTTTTCAGATCTAGGACAGAAACCAAAACTAATTTATTACCTAACAGGTAGCATCAAAAGAATAAAATTAAGAATAAGCTTAACCTTAACCAAGTAAGCAAAATATTTGTACAATGAATACTACAAAACATTGCTGAAAGGAATTAAAAACATAAATAAATGGAATGACATCCCATGTCCACAGACTGAAATACAATATTGTCAAAATGCCAAATACTACTGCCCAAAATTTGCAGATTTAATGCAACCCCTATAAAAATCCCAACAATTTTTTTTTGCAGAAACAGAAAAATCCTTCCTGAAATTAATTTGGAATCTCAAGGGACCCCAAGTAGCCCAAACAATCTTGAAAGAGAATAAAGTTGAAAGGCTGATTAAAACACTTCCTACAAAACAACAGCAATCAAACTAGTGGTATTGGCATACAGATATAGACTAATGGAAAAGAGAGTCCAGAAATACACCCTCACATGTATAGTCAATTCATTTTTGACAAAAGTGTCGCCAAGATCATTCAATGAGGGAAGGACAGTCTTTTCCACAAATGGTGTTGGGAAAAACTATATACTCACATGCAGAATTAAGTTGAACCCCTACCTAACACTATGTACAAAAATTAACTCAAAACAGATTAACATTAATTATCTAAATTAATTAGAGCTAAAATTATGCAACTACTAGAAGAAAACATAGGGGAAAAGCTATATGACAATAAATTTGGTGACAACTTATTGGCTAGGACACAGGCAACAAAAGAAAAAATATAATAAACTTTGTCAAAATTTAAAACTTTAGGGCAAAGGACACAAAATAAAAAGGCAACACTAAGAATGGGAGAACATATTTGAAAATCACGTATCTGATATAGGATTAACATACATAATTTATCAAGAACTCCTAAAACTCAACAAAACCCACAAATCAACTGAATTAAAAATGGGCAAAGAACTTGAATAGACAGTTCTCCAAAAAATATACACAAATGGTGAACAAGCACATGAAAAGATGGTCAACATCACTAATCATTAGGAAAACACAAATCAAAACCACAATGAGATACCACTTCATGCCCATTGGATGACTATTATAAAAACAAAAGAAAAAAACAGAAAATAACAGGCATTAACTAGGATTTAGAGTAATTCAAACCTGCATTTCCTCTGTTGGTGGGAATGTAAAATGGTGCTGCTGTTATCTAAAACAGTATATAAGTTCCTCAAAAAATTAAACATGGACTTGTCATATGATCCAGCAGTTCCATTTTTGTCTATATACATATAAAAGGATTGAAAGCAGAAACGAACAAATATCCATACAACAACGTTCCAAGAAGCACTCACAATCGCCAACCCCCACACACAAAAAAAGACATGACATTTTGATACATTGTACAATGTGGATGAACCTTGACCATTTTATGCTAAGTGAAATAAGCAAGACACAAAAGGACAAATTTTGTATGATTTTTACCTTATATAAGGTATCTAGAATAGTCCAATTCATAGGAAAAGTAGATTATAGTTTACCAGGGAGGGAGAAAAAGGGACTTATTATTTAATGGGTACAGAGTTTCAGTCTGGAATGACACACTAGTTCCAGAGATGGACAGAGGCGATGGTTGCTTATAAAGCAAATGTACCTAATGCCACTGAACAGTACACTTAAAAATAGTTAAAATGGTAAATTTTATGTATATTCAATTTTTGCTTCTTTCCCATTTCCCTTCACATTTAGGGATAAGAGATAACAAGAAACCAAGAATAGGCATTTACTTTTAAATGTCACTGGATTTACAAGAGCCAACCAAATGAACACCTAGATTTGAAACTACAGGACAATCAACTGATTTTCAGAGGAAACCCAGGATTGCTATAAAAACCTTATTATCACCCCCAGAAACCACAAGCACCAACCACCCAACTTCTTAACAGTTGTTTATGTTTTTATTTTTTTAATGTTTATTTTTGAGAGAGACACAGAGCACAAGTAAGGGAGGACAGAGAGAGAGGGAGACACAGAATCTGAGGTAGGCTCCAGGCCCTGAGCTATCCCCAGAGCCCAATGCAGAACTTGAACTCACGAACCCTGAAATGACCTGAGCCAAAGTCTATGTTTAACCAACTGAGCCACGCAGGCACCCCACATTTCTGTTTTTCAAATCCTCAAACAGAGAAATCAACCTGAAGCCTGACAGACTCCACAACTAAAGGGAGAGAAAAGGCCACATCAAAAAAAGTAGGAAGTGCAGAGCTGTGTACTTTAGGGGAGAAAGGTATCCCAGGTGCTACAGAGGGAAGGGAGCCATGGTCATAGAAAAGGGTGAGAGGGAGAGGAGCACACAGGGTAACACACAAGGAGATGTTTCCCCAAAGCCATTGGCTAAGAGGGGCTAAATTTCATGAGTTCTTGCAACCAGTGGGTCTTAAAGCCTGGAGATTTAGAAGTCAATGGGCTTGCTGAGATAGCCCTCATTAGGCAAATAACCTGGGAGCACATGGTATAGAAACAGCCATTTGAAGAATGCCTGGGGCACAGACTGGAAAGATTATTTGCTCTTCTCAGACCATGTCCCTGAGAGGCAGATTCAGAGACCCCTCTCTGGGAACAAAAGAGTTGGCTGGTGCCATTTCCTTCCCCTGCCCCTCAGCACACAGAGCCACCTGCAGGAAGCAGCACAGAGCAGACACTGGCTGCCTAACTTGCTTACACCAAGCCTGACCCCCTGTGCTCAGGTAGGAAAGACCTTCTCAGTCATGTTTGCCTCAGTCATAGCACGGTAGGGTGGGGAGGGCTTCCTGCAGAAGACCAGCACAAACCCCTGCCCACACTATGTCTCCCAACCAGAGTTCTGCATGGCCTCAGTCCTTGTGGAAGTCATGTCACTTCTCATTTCACAAGCACACCAGAGCATGCCTACTTAAAACTCACCACATAAAAAAAATTTTTTTAAAGGCGGGGGGCACCTGGGTGGCTCAGTTGGTTAAGCATCAGACTCTTGGTTTAGGCTTGGGTCATGATCTCATGGTTTCGTGAGTTCAAGTCCCACATTGGGCTTCAAGCTGACAGTGTGGAGCCTGCTTGGGATTCTCTGTCTCCCTCTCTCTGCCCCTCCCCCATTTGCACAATCTCTGTCTTTCTCAAAATAAATAAATAAACTTAAAAAAAAAAAACTCACCACATTCAGGCCAGGGACCAAACACTGCCCACAGCAGGCAAGGAGAAACTCTGCAGAAGACTGGCCTGAAGGATAGGTAGAGCAGCCAAAACACAACAACAGAGTGCATGCGGCACACACCAGAGACATTTCTTCAAGCACCAGGCCCTGGGTGCTACATGACCTCTTCTCGATAAGGCCATTACTTTCAGGAGCGAGAGACATAGCTGGCTTTCTAACACACAGAAAAAGGCAGAGACCTGGACAAAATGCCAACAGAGTAATTTATCCCAAATGAAAGAACAAGATAAGCCACAGCCAGAGTTCTAAGAGAAACAGATACAAGTAACATGCCTGATGGAGAATGTAAAGAAACAATCATAAGATACTCACTGGACTTGAAAAAAGAATAGAAAGTATCAGTAAGACCATTACCACAGAGATAAAAGAGGTAAAAAAGAATCAGAGATGAAGAATCCAGTGAATGATACTGGAAACAGACTTGATGCAATGAACAGCAGAGTGGGAGTATCAGAGGAACGAATTAGTGACCTAGAAGACACAACATAAAAGAATGAAGCTGAACAAAAGAAAGAAAGAATTATGCAACATGAGAATAGACTTAGGGAATTCAGTGACTTCATCAAGCATAATAGTTTTCATATTATAGGAGTCACAGAAGAAGGAGAGAAAGGGGGCAGAAAATTTACTTCAAGAAATAATAGCATAAAACTTACCTAATCTGGGAAGGAAACAGACATTCAGATCCAGGAGGCACAGAGAAGTCCCACCAAAAATCAAGGAAAGCAGGCCAACAACCAAGACATATTGCAATTAAATTTGCAAAACATAGTGATAAAAAAATCTTATAAAGCAGCAAGAGAAAAGAAATCCTTAACTTACAAGGGAAAACCCCTAAGTTTTTCTCAAGAGAAAAACTGGCAGGAGATTTCTCAAGAGAAACTTGGCAAGCCAGAAGGGAGTGGCATGATACATTCAAAGTGCTGACTGGGAAAAATCTGCAGGCAAGAATATTCTATCTAGCAAGGCTCATTCAGAATAAAGGGAGAGATAAGAGTTCCCCAGAAAAATAATAAAGAAGTTCATGACCACTAAACCAGGCCCCCTCCCCCAAAAACATTAAAGATAACTTTTTTGAGCACAAAGGAGACCAAAAGTGACAAAGACAAGAAAGGATCAGACAAAATCTCCAGAAACAACAAAACAATAAAATGGCAATACATATCCATCAATACTCTAATTATAAATGGACTAAATACTCCAATCAAAAGACACAGGGTGTCAGAATGGATTAATAAAAAAAAAAAAAACAAGATCCATCTACATGCTGCCTTTAAGAGACTCATTTTAAACCTAAAGACACTTGCAGATTGAAATCTAGGGGGTGGAGAAATATTTATCATGCAAATGGATGTCAAAAGAAAGCTGGAGTAACAATTCTCATATTGGACAAACTAGACTTTAAAATAAAGACACAAAAGCACTACATAATCATAGACAACCCAACAAGATCCAACTGTAAATATTTATGCACCCAACATGAAGGCACCCAAATATACAAATCAATAACAAACATAAAGCAACTAATTGATAATAACACAATAATAGTAGTGGACTTTAACACCCCACTTAAATCAATGGGCATCTAAACAGAAAATCAACAAGGAAAAAGGAAACAATGGCTTTGAATGACACACTGGACCAGAAGGACTTAACAGATCTATTCAGAACATCCAACCTAAAACAGCAGAAAACATATCCTTTTGAAGTGTACATGAAACATTCTCCAGAATAGATCATATATTAGATCACAAAATAGGCCTCAACAAATACAAAGAATGAAATCATATCATGCACCATTTCTTACAATGCTATGAAAATACAAGTTAACCACAAGAAAAAAATTGGAAAGACCACAAATACATGGAGGCTAAACAACAGGCTACTAAACAATGAATTAGTCAACCAGAAAATCAAAGAAGAAATAAAAAAATACATGGAAACAAATGAAAATGCAAACACAGTGATCCAAAACCTTTGGGATACAGAAAAAGTTGTCTTTAAAGGGAAGTGGATAGCAATCTGGTCCTACCTCAGGAAGCAAAAATCTCAAACAACTTAACCTTCCACTTAAAGGAACTAGAAAAATAACTACAAACAAAGCCCAAAGCCAGCAGAAGGAAGGAAATAATAAAGATTAGAGCAGAAATAAATGATATAGAAACAAAAAAACCCAATAGAACAGATGAATGAAACCAGTAGCTGGTTCTTTCAAAAAATTAATAAAAGTGATAAACCCCTAGCCAGACTTACTGAAAAGAGAAAGAACACAAATAAATAAAATCACAAATAAGAAAGGAGAGATCACAAACACCACCACAGAAATACAAACACATAAGAGAATATCATCAAAAGCTTATGTCAACAAATTGGCAATCTGGAAGAAATGGATAAATTCTAAGAAACATATAAACCACCAAAAGTGAAAAAGGAAGAGATAGAAAACTTGAACAGACCGACAACCAGCAAAGAAATTGTATCAGTAACCAAAAAACTCCCCCAAAACAAGTCCAGAGCCAGATGGATTCACAGGCAAATTCTACCAAGCATTTAAAGAAGAGTTAATACCTATTCTTCTCAAATTATTCCAAAAAATAAAAAAAGGAACACTTCCAAATCCATTATATGAGGCCAGCATTACCCTGATACCAAAACCAGATGAAAACTCCACTTAAAAAAGAAAACTACAGGCCAATATCCCTGATGAACATGGAAGCAAAAATGCTCATTAAAATACTAGCAAACCAAATCCAACAATAAAAAAAAATTATTCACCACAATCAACTGGGATTTATTCCTGTGTTGCAAGGGTGGTTCAATATTTGCAAATCAATCAATGTTATATATCACATTAATAAAGAATAAGAACCATATAATCATTTTAACAGATGAAGGAGAAGCATTTGACAAAGTAAAACATCCATTCATAATAAAAATCCTCAATAAAGTAGGTTAGAGAGAACATACTTCAACATAATAAAGGCCACATATGAAAAACCTACAGCTAATATTATCCCCAGTGGGGAAAAAAAGCTTTTCCTCTACAGTCAGGAAGAAGACAGTGATGTCCAATCTCACCACTGTTATTAACATGTTAATAAAGTTCTAGGCATCCAATCAGACAACAATAATAAAAAGTATCCAAATCAGCAAGGAAGATGTCAAACTTTCACTATTTGCAGATGACATGATACAGATGACATGATACTCTATACAGAAAACCCAAAAGACTCCACCCTAAAACTGCTAGAACTGATAAACAAATTCAGTAAAGTAGCAGGATACAAAATTCACGTACAGAAATCTTGCATTTCTATACACCAATATTGAAGCAGCAGAAAGAGAAATTAAGAAATCAATCCCATTTACAATTGTACCAAAATAATAAGATACCTAGGAATAAACCTAACTAAAGAGGTGAAAGATCTATATTCTGAAAACTATAAAACAATGATAAAAGTAATTGAAGATGACAAAAAGAAATGGAAAGACCTTTCATGCTCATGGAGTGGAATATTGTTAAAATGTCTGTACCACCCAAAGCAATCAACACATTTAATGCAATCCATATCAAAACACCATCAGCATTTTTCACAGAGCCAGAACAAACAATCCTAAAATCTGTATGGAACCACAAAAGACTCCAAAGAGCAAAGCAATCTTCAAAAAAAGCAGCAAAGCTGGAGGAATAACAATTCTGGACTTCAAGTTATATCACAAAGCTATAGTGTCAAGACAGTATGGTACTGGCACAAAAACAGACACATAGATCAATGGAACAAGATAGAAAACCCAGAAATAAACCCACAACTATATGGTCAATTAACCCCTGACAAAGCAGGAAAGAATATCCAATGGGGAAGAGTCTCTTCAACAACACTGGGAAAACTGGACAGCAACATGCACAAGAATGAAACTGGATCACTTTATTACACCAACACAGAAATAAATTCAAAGCGGATTAAAGACCAAAGTGTGATAGAGGAAACCATGAAAATCCAAGAAGAGAACATAGGCAGTAACCTCTTTGACAATGGCCATAGCAACTTCTAGGTATGTCTCCTGAGGCAAGGGAAACAAAAGCAAAAATAAGCTATTGGGACTACATCAAAATAAAAACCTTTTGCATAATGAAGGAAACAATCAACAAACTAAAAGGCAACCTTCGGAATGGGAGACAATATTTGCAAATAATAGATCTGACAAAGGGTTAGTATCCAAAACATGTAAAGAACTTATAAAACTCAACACCCAAAAACCAAATAATCCAATTAAAAAATGGGAAGAATAGTTATTTTTCCAAAGATGACATACTGATGGCCAACAGACACATGAAAAGATGCTCTACATCACTTATCATCAGGAAATACAAATCAAAACCACAATGATATGTCACTTCACACCTGTCAGAATGGCTAAAATGAACACAAGAAATAAGAGGTGTTGGCGAGGATGTGGAGAAAGGGGAACACTCTTGCACCGTCAGTGGGAATGCAAACTGGTCTAGCACTCTGGAAAACAGTATGGAGGTTCCTCAAAAAGTTAAAAATAGATCTACCTATATACTCAGCAATGGCACTGAGTATTTACCCAAAAAATACAAAAAATACTAATTCAAAGGGATACATGCACCCCAATGTTTACAGCAGCATTATCGACAATAACCAAATTATGGAAAGAGCCCAAATGTCCATTGACTGATGAATGGATAAATAAGATGTGGTATATATAAATGATGGAATATTAGCCATAAAACAATGAAATCTTGCCATTTGCAATGACATGGATGGAGCCATCTAGTATTATGCTAAGTGAAATAAGTCAGAGAAAGACAAATATATGATTTCACGTATATGTGGAATTTATGAAGCAAATAAATGAGTGAAAGGGAAAAAATGACAGTCAAACCAAGAAACAGACCCTTAACTATAGAGATGGGAACTGGGTTGGGGGGGAGAGGGAGGTGGCTGGGTTCAACAGGTGAAGGGGATTAAGGAACGTGCTTGCTGTGATGAGCACCAGGTGATGTATGAAAGTGCTGAATCGCTATATTGCACATCTGAAACTAATATTACACTATATGTTAACTAACTGGAATTTAAATAAAAACTTTTTAAAAATCCTTAAATAAAGAGGAAAACAATACCATAAAGTTAAAAATCACAGAGCCTGTCTTTTTAGTGTGCCTAGCAGGAAAGAAAGGTAACAGGCCAACAGTTAAATATAACCATTCAAGAAAAATGAAAACAATTAATAGGACATGAGCCCCAAACACCAGCTCCGATGACTGTGTGTAATAGAACTTTCTGCAAAGCAAGACTGCAGCACCCCCACCCCCACCCCAGAAAAAGACTCTCCAGAGAGGTCTAGCACTTGCACCAGTGTGAACAGATGTAGCTGAGGAACTTTTCGAAGTTACAAAAATATCCCCAAACTGTCACTTGACCTTCAAAAATGACACTGGCATTTTAATCTTGCAATGCCAAGTTTATTTAGATGATAAACAACACATACACACATGGACCATACTTAAATTCTCATTCCCATTGGACAGCAGCATCTTGAGGCCACCAAGGCTGTCACGATTGGTACAGCCATGGTGGCTTGGGTTGTGACATTTTACCTTCTGGAGCCTTTCCACAGCTCCTGGGGCCATCAACTTCTGATAGAAGCAGATGTCCAAATGAATAGGGAAGTTGCCCTATTTGCCCACTTTACAGGTAGATCAATTCATTTAAATCTCACAACCATACACATTTGTATCAGACTCTGTAAGGAAACTGAATACTAGGGTTTTCCTCATTTGTAAAGTAGTCTTCATAGTTGCCACCTCATAGATACCATCGAAAATTAAACAGCAGTGCACACGTCCAAATGTCTAGGGTAGGGCCTATGGCGCAGCAAACAATCAGAAAACATTAGTCAAGTTCCCCTGAGGTCGTGAGGGATGAGGGCTTTGGGCTCACCCAGCCCTGGAGTCCACATTCTCCACTTCCTAACTTTTTTACCAAAACTTCACTTTTCAGACTGGGGGTGCATGGTCCCTGAATATATATAAAGACTCTCCATGGAATATCTGAGCAGATAGCTTTAAGGGAATAAATTCCCAGGCCCTCAGCATTCCCACCTGCTTTCCTACACCTGAATTCTTGGGTAGAGGGGCAGTTTCCTTCCTTCTGCTTTTCTCCAACTTCACAGAAAAGGGCCAACATCTACCCATCCTGAATCATATTAAATGTACTGTCCCAACACGGTCAAACCTCTAGGGCACTGAACAAAGGTAATTAGAAATATTGTCTTTATTAAGAAAGTTAAAGTCTCTAATGAATGGGTAATAAATCCCTTTGGAAGACAAGAGGTTTCTAATTATTTCCTTTCAACAAAATTGAAAGAGACCTAAAGTCTCTTGATCAATAGATCATCATATATATATATATATATATATATATATATATATATATATACATACATATACAAATATACATTTTGCTGAGAGATCACCATATGATTTTTGGCTTAGAGCTTGAGAGTTCAAAAACTGAAGAACACCACTACAGGAAAAAATGCTTTCCATCTTATTTACTTTACGTAAACAAGGTTGACCTAATGAGAACATAATTATGCTAAACTCCATCTCTTTCTAGCAATCAGTAATATTCATCACTAAACAGTTATCAACAACATAATGCCCCATCCATATCATTAAGAAACCAATTTCCAATAAACATAGCTTTTATGTTTATGAGTTAATTATCCAAATTGGCAACATTTATGGTTTTGTTATTACAACAATTTTATAAAAATGATATGTACTCATATGCATGACATTTATATTGTTTTGATTACTTGTTTACTGTTACTAATTGTAGTGTTGACTCAGTCTTTAGGAATTTTTAAGACTGAGGGTTATAACCATAGGAATTTTTTTTTAAATTTAACTTCCAGGAGCGCCTGGGTGGCTCAGTTGGTTGAGCATAGGAATTCAGCTCGCGTCATCATCTCTCAGGCAGTTTGTGAGTCTGGGCCCTGCACCCGGCTCACTGCTGTCAGCACAGAGCCTGCTTTGGATCCGCTGTCCCTCTCTCTCTGCCCCTCACCCACTTACATGTGTGTGCTCTCTCTCTCTCAAAAAAAAAAAAAAACAAACATTAAAAAAAATTTAAATTCCATCTATATTCATTTTTGTTACTGCAGATATGTGTGACTAGAGGCTCAAAAAAGGACCTTGAGCCTCAAAATGTTAGGCTAAGATAAATTCTAACAGAGAACGGAAACAGAAAAAGGAAAAAAAATAAAATTTCCAGATGTTATTGAAAAGTATGTTTTTGATTAATTTTTTTAATGCTTCTTTTTTGAGAGAGAGAAAGAGCATGAGCGGGGGAAAGACAGAGAGGCAGACACAGAGTCTGAAGCAGGCTGCAGGTTCTGAACTGTCAGCACAGAGCCCGACATGGGGCTTGAACCCACAAGCTGTCAGATCATGATCTGAGCCGAAGTCAGATGCTTAACTGACTGAGCCACCCAGGTGCCCCAAAAAGTATATTTATCAAACAATGTTGAATATAAAACTGTTAGAGTATTTATAATATCCATTGTATGTATTAGTTTTCATGAACAAATTTATAATTCACTAAAACTCACATGCTCTGCAACCACTTTAAGTGATTTTAAAAAATTAGACATCAATTTGAAAATATCCTTGAGAGTGTGTAATTTTACTAAACCCTTTTAGGAATTGTATATACAGAAAATGGTGAGGAGCACTGCACCAGACCCCTGGGTGTGACCAGGATTCTTGTAAGAGACTGACCCGGAGGGTGCACGGTCTGTGAAGAAAGAACACGGACAGTCCTCACTGCACTCACAGGCAAGGAGGCAATCAGGGGATCCTGTGGTTTAACACATATACATACACATACACACACCGCTCCAACTGCTACATTCCCCAGTCTGGCAGAAAATAAGCTTCAAAATGTTTTTATTTATGAAAATGTAAGAAATGTTTGAAAAAAAAGAAACAAGCTCAGTTGAATTACCAGTTGAAGGCCAGCTCAGTGTCCCCAGTTAAGGCTGGTGAGGGCTGGGCACACAAGGTGATGCTGTCAGAAGGGATCCCCTCTGCATTCTGCAATAGGTGTTGGAAAGAGGAATTCTCCTAACCTTCCCACCCCCAGCAAATGACCTTAAAAATCAAGCTATTGCTTCTAATCGTGTGCTTTAAAAATAGATTCATTGCATTCCTCCCTTTAAATTGCCCTTTCCTTTGTAACATACCATCTCTTTGATTCCATCATTCATGCCAGAAATAATCTGTCCTGCAATATGCTCTGGGCCCAAGCCAGGTACGAGGACTGAAAGTACACAAAAATCACACCCAGGACCTGCCCTGAGCTACATGTGGGCCAACTTCCTAGCTTTCATACACACATTAATCAGCCTCAGACCTCCTAACCCACAGGAGAACAGCCTTCTACCTCCCCTCAAACTAAAATACCCTTTAGATGCTTTTTACTCTCTCACATCCTCCTAGGACTCTTTGTAGACAAGCCCTATTTAACTCTTGTCCCTCTAATCACTGTTGTAACACCCAGTAGTGTAATTAAGACACCCAGTTTACGCAGTTCCACTTGGGCACAGACTAATTTGGGAAAGTCAAACACCTGTACGTCCTCCTCCCCTCCAGAAACACGGTCCAGATCTCAGCAACAGTATTAAGAGGCATCTAACCAACAAAACAGTGTAGCAGCTATGTGATATACCCCTCAACTGGGGCAGTCACCCACAGAGGAGAGAACAAGGGAAAAAGAACTAACGTTTACAACTTGCCAATAGGTCAGTACTTACAGCACTCACAGGAGGCAGACAGCTCTTGCCAAAACCATGCAAGCACTGAGTGGCAAAGCTGGATTTGAACACGGGGCTGCTTAACTCCCAAGTTCACACCTGAGCTCCCCACCAGCCTCCAGCCTTTCTTAAGTGTGAAGAGGCCTAACACTTAACTGGTTCACACGTACCTTGACACATCTCCTGCCCTTTGAAGGGGCAATGCCAAGAATGCTTTGCTACATACACAAATATTCATGGGCCTGATCTCTCTCTCCTTTTTAGCAGGAAAGCTCTTAGAATCAGCATAGGGGCCACATTTATCTTTAAGTTACTACTTAAAAGGCTCGGTATAATCCTGCACACACAATACAGACTTCAAGAGTGTTATCTGACAATCTCTGTTCAGAGCTCCTTTCTAGGAACAGATCTCTTCTGTGAGGGTTCCTCAGCGTCTAAGCTTCCTATAATTCATTCATTTATTCAGCAAATGTTTAATGAGCATTTACTACATGGTAGGCTCTGCTCTGAACACTAACGATACAACAGTAAACAAAGGAAAATTGCTACCTTTATGGAGTTTAGATTCTAGTGGAAGAAACGGTCAACCGAAAAACATATACTACATTATATAATGAGAGGTTAGGCGCTATCTAAAGAATCCACAACAGTCTACAGTACCACTGCCTTGGTACAACTAGATGTACAAATACTTATAGTTTTTCTACTAGTTTACTCCCTTGCCCTTATCAAAGATCTGTTTAAAAAGTTAAAGGTCAAAGATTTGCCTGATGGGTGATCTGAAAACTGGACAGGAAAAAACTAAAACATGCTCCATACACTGCTTTGCACACACTTTTCAAAGCCACGGATTTACATTAAAAGAAGAACAAACCAAAAACTGAAGACTTCTTTTCTTTGTAGGACAGGCTTGGGGAAGATGGTAACTCTTCTCCTAGAACTAAGTCTCTCACTCGACATGCGGGAGATGGGGACGTGGCTGCCAACTCCTCCAGCTCGTCCCTTGCAGTCAAGGACATCTTTCTGTTCTCTGCATATTCACACACCCTCTTTGCTCAGGTTCTTAACCATGGCTCCCTCCACCTGGAGACCTCTTCCCCATGCCTTGTCACCCACTAGGCCCTATCGATTGTCCTCCAGGTCTCAGCTCAGATGTCATGTCCTCCACAGTCACACCACCTACTTTCCATTAGCTGTCTCTGCTTTGCACTCCCAGGCACCTACATTTCTCTCAACATGCACAGATCTTAGTGGGTGCATTCAGTCCAGACACTTGATCTGTGAGGGCTGGGATGCACGCTCTCTGTTCACAGCTGTATTACTCCCTGCCTTAACAAAGCACAGTGCCTAGCACATAGGTGTTCAATTCACATTTGTTAAGTGGACACAGCAGACGTTCAGTTAACGTTTGTTAAGTGGAGGAGAGGGAGTTCTAAGTATATTCAAGTCTCTTCTGAATGCGGTAATGTTTAAGCTCAAGTAGGTAGAAGGAAACTTGCAGAGTGCTATACCATTACTGCTAATACGCAATTATCTTAGATACAGAGATCTCTGTTAATGAAGAACGTTCGGCATTTAGCACACTCAGCTTTCATGAGAGAGATGAAGATACAACTTACAAATACCTGCCTTTCAGACTGAAGGAACAAGTCTTAGTTTCTACCTGTAACATACATTACTATTTAAAGTTCTCCTTCCATTGCTAGAGGAGATTGATTGGGTGGCTGGGTGGGGGGTGGGGGGACTACTGAGTTTCGAATTCTTTTGAGGAAAAGACCACATAATCTGACTTGTGGGAGAGAATATGATCACGCCCCTCAACACAGACATCTCCAAGGTTTTCCTAACATGCAAAAAGAGTCAACCAATGATTTATTCATTTTGTTTTTAATCCAGGGAAATTCCTAATCCCAGAAAAAAAAAATCAGACAAGAAAATTAAGCCTTCTAGGGGTGCCTGGGTGGCTCAGTCAGGTAAGTATCCAACTCTTGATTCCAGCTCAGATCATGATCTCACAGTTCGTGGGATCCAGCCCTGTGTCGGGCTCTGTGCTAACAGTGCAAAGACTGCTTGGGATTCTCTCTCTGCCCCTCCCCACTTATGTTCTCTTTCTCTCTCAAAATAAATAAATAAACATTTTTTTAAAAAGAAAATTAAGCCTTCTATCAACAAGGAGCAGTTTGGTGAACCTGACAGTGTGGGCCATCAATAGCCAGTGTCACCAGCACATTGGCTGAAGGTTCTACAAGTACGTTTTTGTGCTCCAGGGAGGAGCTACCTCAGCCTCCGTGGGAGAGCAGCCAGCAAGTAGTTGTCTCCCAAATGAGCTTCAGCTCAAATGGACTCAGGTCCTCAGCTTCTCCCATGTGAAACAAGTCAGTAGTGTCCCTAATCCCCATTCCATCCCCAAATTATTCTTCCGTTCAATTCTGCCTGTCCAGAAAAGATATACACTCAGTAGCTATAGTAGCTGATGTATACGTATCAAGTGAGAGGAAAAAATTAATTTTAACGTTTTATCTTCTTGCAGAAACAATCAATTCTTTCTTGTTCATAAGAATACATTTGCTAAAAAGCACACATATTATATCATATATATATATATATATATATATATATATATATATATATACATACATACACATACATACAAGACTATAGTTCATATACTAACTTAGCAGTTTCCACCTGATTTGAAAAAAACAATTTAAAAATCAAATGGTCTGTAGGGCACCTGAGTGGCTCAGTCAGTTAAGTGTCTGACTTCAGCTCAGGTCATGATCTCTCAGTTCCTGAGTTCAAGTCCTGAGTCTAGCTCTGTGCTGACAGCTCAGAGCCTAGAACCTGCTTCAGATGCTGGGTCTCCCTCTCTCTCTGCTCCTCCCCTGCTCATGCTCTGTCTCTCTCTCTCAAAAATAAATAAACATTAAAAAAATTAATAAAAAACAAAAATCAAATGGTCTATAAATGAGACAGTGTGAAATAAAATTTTCTTAAGATCAAATGATATTAGAGAAAAAAGATCAAAAGGGAAAATTATAAGGTGATATGGCCAAGAAGACAGACCTGGGTTTAAGTGTGGCAGGAGACAGCAACAATATTAGAAAACTCCTGTTCATCAAATGCTTTACTTACCACAATGACAGATTTCCATCTGACTGTACATGTTATATGAGATGAGCTTTAGAACAGTCAAAAGTGCAGGCTCTAGAACCAGGGTACTTGGGTTCAAAATCCTGTCTCTGAAGAGCTACATGACCTTTTCAAGTTACTTCCAGATACTTCTACTCAACTATGAAATAGGAATACCAATTATACCAGAGCAAATGACTACATTAGATTCATGCTGCACTTTTAAAAATCTCTATGGTCTCCAAAGTACTATACTCAGATCTAAATATCAGCAGAAGGATGAAAAAATAAAATAGGAACAGAATACTACCACCTCAGGGGCTGTTGTGAGGAACAAATTTAAGTTAAAACACATACAACTCTAAGGGTGGTTCCTGGCCCATAGTTAAGTGCTCAATTGATGTCAACTATATTTTGCTTGTATCCATGGTAAAGAGTATGTTAACATTTAAAGTGTGCACAAGAACTATAAGGCATGAACAATGGTTTATCTTAGCCTATTTCTGTGAATTGAAAATCTTTTCTAAACCTACCTACCTACCTACCTACCTACCTTTCTGTGGACTGGTATAACAATTTTATTTGTGTTTTGGGGGGAGGACTTGAGATCTGTGCAAAACTTATACTTTAACAGCATTGCAAATCAAGTATATAATTTGTTAACTGTACAGACTGAGCAAATATTTCATCAGAGTTCAAAACGTTTGAATAGACGTATCTGAACATTATTGAATTCTGTACCAAAAAAAAAAAAAAAAAAAAAAAGCACTACTTGAATACCACCTGGAATAGTTAATGAACAAGACCACTGACTTTAGTTCTTCTATTTTGCTTTTGTAGCATGCCTTAAAAGCAATTACTATTCCATTACTGTTCACACAAGAGAAAATTTACCAGCTTGTAATTTAGGGGCAAGTGGAGTAGACAGAAGAAAATGGAGTTACCCACTATGGTATCCAAGAAGTAGGAGACAATAGTCTAAATGTTTAAAAGACACATACTCATTGCACCAAACAATAACCCAGACATGTCTTCATGTCTATTCATAAGAAAGATAATCGGTGAAAAGTAGGTTGGAGGACAAAGAAGGATGGAAAAAGACAATAGGAAGAGGCAGAAGAGAGAATGTCTTTTAAACCCAAATTGCTATTTCTGGTCCATTAAAATATCAAAATCCAAATGAGAACTGGTCTTCATAGAAAACTCAAAATTTAACCATAATTCAAGTACTGTAAACCCAGGGAGAATACAGAAAAATCTTTAGATTTAACATTGACAGCCTAAGAAAATTGGCTGTAGTTTTATACACACAGTTTTAGAAAATTCTCACGTTTTATCAGACTTACAACATGATTACTAATATGCTTTTAGATGGGGAGAAATGAAACAGAACGGGTGCCTTTCAGGAAAAACAGTCATTTTATTGCTACATCTAAGAGATTCTTCTAGGTTTTTTCACTTGGAAAAGATAATTACTCTACGCTAAGTAACTGTATCAAAGGTAAAAGTAAAAAGTAGATCTTTCGTCTTTCAGGAAACACAGGCAGAATTTACTATTTGGGAGGGAAGTGCCAAACGTAAATTTGAGTATCTTTTGCATTGTGGCTCCAATAAGCCGCATATAAAGAGGGGAGCATATTGAGGCTTCAGAAAAGGAACAAGACAGAAAATTAAACCTCAACTCCTCTACCTGATCAACAAATAGCTTAATAGCACCCAACAGAAAAATCGAAACAAAGGGCCTCTTTAGTTCACTGCTTGCCAGAAATGCATCTTCAAGATGCCTTCTCATTAAAGGAGTCCTTTCACGTGCCCCTTAAATGTCTCACAGTCGGCCTGTCTTCTATTCTTCCCTCATTAAATTTAAAGTTAAAAGTTTTAAAGTTTTTTCTCATGCTTGGAAAGTGCCGTTTTTTAACCTTTCGATTCAATTGATTTCCAAAGGTGAAAGCAACTTCACCCGAGAGCATCAGCTTGAGACTCAGGAAAGACTGGTAGGTTTTCAAGTAAAGAACAGAAATCTGATCAATAGTGTTATTGAAAATATGACTAGAGGGGTGCCTGGGTAGCTCAGTCTGTTAAGCATCTGACTTCAGCTCAGATCATGATCTCACGGTTTGTGGGTTCGAGCCCCGCATCGGGCTCTGTGCTGATAGCCCAGAGCCTGGAACCTGCTTCAGATTCTGTGTCTCCCTCTCTCTCTGCCCCAATCCCTGCTCACACACACTCTCTCTTTCAAAAATAAATAAACATAAAAAAATATGACTGCATACAGAGTTACATTTATCTGCAGACTTCTCTTAAAGTAGCTTAAATCCTTCACAAATAAGCTTTTCCGGAGGGTTAGATGGAGAAAGGTGTTCGGGCAGGCAGGATTACCTGTAATCTGTAGTGTAAAACCCCATCAATGCCACAGGATGTGCGGGGAGTAGCCGCTTAGATGCTGGAAACCTGGGGAAAAAAAAAAACCCTTTCCATCTCCTCCAATGGACAGTCCAGTTTCTGGGGCTACCGCTCACACTGAGTTTCATTTGCAAATGGATTTGGATGTTAATGTAGCATTGTGTAATGCAAATATTTCTTTCCTGGCAGCACAGCTCAGTTGAGAGGGGAGGCTGAAAATTAGTTAGCTGTATGGAAGAAGAAAGCAGTACTCCAGCTACCAGGGAGAAATAATTGAACACAGATTGCCTGTTGCGCCTGTAATTTAATTTGGAGACCTTTCATCTTTTAGTTTCCTTCATTTGCAGCCAATGCTTAGTGAGCTAATTTGTACCTGGTTCATTCTCCCCCTTTTATCTTATCTACATTAACATCAACCATGGAAATTAGAAGCACTATGAATAAAAGATGAAGCCTGACTTGGGACATTCTCTCCCTAAGTACTGTGAATTACTTAAAAACGAATTTGTGTGTATGCACAATATAAAGGACTGAGATACGTATGTCTCACCTCTACAGCATCCTTTATCAGTATCCTCCCTTCCCCCAAGGAGCTGCAGTTTTTAGATGTTTAATCTAGTCCTAGCTTTTCTCCACAAGAGCAATGTCTAGGCTATAATCCACATGGAATCATTGATCCTAGAACTGGTAGAAGGTAGACCATTCCATTAACGTATGAAACAAAGGAAGCATAAATCCCACTAATCTGAATTTTTAGAGAGTTCACTATTGCTTACCTTACAAGCAAAAGAATGTGTTGCAAAAAAGGAAAACTGAATGTATCAACATATATGCATGGTGAACAGAGGTCTACTTTGTCCAAAAACACTGTGTGTGGGGGAGGACGAGAGATGGTGGAGAAAGGGACTAGTCTTGAAATTATTGCCTGGGAGTGGTCCCTGGGAGCTACTGCATCTAAATTCAAGTGTATCATGTGTATGACGTTTTTTAAACATTCCTTCTGTCGTATATTTTGTATACTTGGCACCTGTCCATAAAAGAGTTGCACATACTCTTAAGTTAAAATAAGTTTGATTTTTTTTTCGTTACTTCCAACTGTACAAAATTTTAGCGTCTTGTAAAGTTTTTCATGTTTTTCCCTTTATAGTATCCTCTGGGCCAATACTATTTTTTTCTCCTCACCCTCTCCTTTTTATGTTCTCTTTTTCCAATGGACCAATGAACAAATGTACTGGATTTTTTTCCAGTAGCAAGAAGCAACAGATTCTTCTCTTGTTGCTTAATACCCCCCACCAAGCCTTTCTTTCTCTTTGGGAAGTATCAAAGAAAAACTTCGATACTTTGTTCTGAATTGTTTCAATGCCTGTAGTGCCAATTCTTCTGCTCATCTAACACCTTATACCAATGGGCTAGAACCTGGAGATAAACAGAAAATCACTCCTCCTTCACAGTCCATCTCCCTAAAAGGTTGATTAATAATGATGTGCATTGCTTTACTTACACAAGACTACACATATTTACAGGTAAGGCAACTTCCAAGTTGTAGGAGGTTAAAAAAAAAAGACACACACAGAAAAAGACATTGGAGTTCAAAATTATGGTGTATTTAATGTAAAGGTCTTTGCTTCAGAATACAAACCACCCTATCTTTTGGGAAAAGAGTAAGCAGGATCAAAATAAAAGCCCAACTTGGGGCACCTGACAGGCTCAGTAGGTTAAGTGTCAGACTCTTGCTTTCAGTTTAAATCCTGATCTGATAGAGATCAGGTAGAGAGATCGAGCCCCCCAGGTGGGCTCTGGGCCTACAGCATGGCAGAGTCTGCTTGGGATTCTCTCTCTCCCTCTCTCTCTCTCTCTCTCTCTCTCTCTCTCTCTCCCTCTCTCTCTCTCTCCCCCTTCCTCACTTGTGTGCAAGTTCTCCCTCTTTTTCAAAATAAACATAAAAAAGCCCACCTTAAAAAATCAGATTATATCTTTAATCTTGGTTATAATAAAGACTACACCCTACAATGTCAAACCTATTTCTTCTGAAGAAACATGAAAAGAAAGCCCTACATTGGGAAAAGATGGAAAGCAATCACTGGTCCCTCTATTCATGAAGGAGAGGATGAATAGAAATGAAGGTGGCAACTGCCCTTAAAAAATGGTTTTAAAAAAACCCCATATAGGCAGAAAAATTAAACTGAAAGAGTACAAAGCAACCCTGTCCTGAGGTTAAAAGAAAGCCAAACAGACGTTAGGATGAAGATGTGGGGCATTTATGTTTAGGAGACATGCAGATTGTCCCATTTACTTAGAGGGGTGGGTGTGATGGAGTCTAACCAGCAGGAGGTCAAGGAATTTTGGGTAAAGGAAAGCAACAGTCCCATGAAGAGTCAAAGAGTACAGGTTTGTTTGTTTTTTCCAGGTATATTTGTGTACAAGGAAGAAAAGTGAAAACCATGCAATCTGGGCTCTTTAACACAACACACATAGATTGCAAAATACCAGCCTCAAGAAATAACACCTGTCCTAATCCCCTGCTGGCTCTGCGCACCTGAGGCCTTCCAAAGGAAAAGAGCATTCTCAGCAGCAGGGGACCAGTGACACCCAGGACATCACAGAGAGGACCAGGATAAAATGGGCAGGTACAAGAGTGGCCTGGCTAACTCGCGGAAGAGA
Organism: Neofelis nebulosa; assembly: GCF_028018385.1. Classification (NCBI taxonomy): domain Eukaryota; kingdom Metazoa; phylum Chordata; class Mammalia; order Carnivora; family Felidae; genus Neofelis; species Neofelis nebulosa. Next base: position 67,704,964 of record NC_080787.1, read on the forward strand.
GAGAGGCCTTAGAGAAAGGTCGAGAAAAAGAATTGAGCTGTCCACCTGATACTTCTATGTATCCACCTGATACTACTATGCAGAAAGACATAACCACAGGGCAAAACAGTCTCAACCCATTTACCAGAGAGTTTCCTTGAAAAAGAGTAAATCTTCAGAATAGGAAAGGGCTTTTGTGGGGTGCAGTAAGAGATAGAGGTTGGACCCACACACACAGCCCGAAGAAGTCACTGTGTTCACTAACAACTATTTCTGTGCCAAAGGACCAGAAGAGAGAAATTTGTCTCTGGGCTGATTTTTTAGTCACCATCTCCACCTTCCTCCCCATATGGTTCTAGACTCAGAATCACACCTGTGTGCGCTGAAAGGCCTCGGGAGTACACCAAGCCTGCCTCCCCACCGAGCTGGGTGCCTCCCCCACCCCCACCAATGTGGGCTCCATCCTCAAGCCAGTCAGAGTCTTGATCCTGGAAATACCCCCGCGCCTCACCTGTGCTACTCCCCGGGGCTTAATCTCGGGACCAGGTGGACTGCAAAGCGCCTGGCCACACTCCCTCCCTTGGGCCACAGTGGTCCTCTCTTCCATACTCTACCAGCGCCTCCCTCCCCCCCGCTAGTGTAAAGAAGCCAGGGCCATTGGAGGTTGCAGGAGGCCCGGAAACGCGCTCCACCTGTAGTCCCGAAAGGGGCCCTGAGAAGTGAGAACTCACAAGTGCAGCTGCAGCCGGGCCGGCAGAGGCCCCCTCCGGCCCTGCCCCCCCACCCCCACCCCCAAGCTGAGGCGGGCCGGCCGCTACCTCCTGGAACAGCTCCAGACTGTAGGTGTTGTCGTCGTCGGCGAAAAAGAGCACGCCGGGCTGCGCGCGCTGGTGCTGGTGCCTCTGGCGCAACCAAGCGAGACCCGCGTTGCGCTGCTCCGTGGCGCGCGGCAGTCCCGGCCTCTTGTAGCGCCGCGGCGTGGGCACGTGCAGGTGTGTGCTGGGCAGCCCGGCCCGCGCCAGGAAGCGGCTCACCAGCTCGCTGCGCGCCACCGCGTCCTCCACCAGGATCCAGTGCAGCTGCGCCACCTGGCGGAAAGTGTTGGCCAGGCGGGTCAGCTCGGCTTTCTGCACCGGGCGGCTGTAGGTGGGCGTGATGGCATAGATGGTGGGCAGAGGCGGCTCGGGCCGCGGCTGTGGCTGTGGCCGCGACTCGTTGCGCTTCACCCATCTACGCCCGGGGCCGCTGTCGGGACCAACCCTGCGGAGCGGCAGTCGGGCTCCCCCGCGGCCCATCACGTAGGGAGAAAAGTAGGGGCGCGGGGTGAGCGGGGGCGCTGGCCTGCGCGTGTCCACGTCGAGCATGATGATGACGATTAGGATCCAAGGCAGGAGAATGAAGAAGCGGCTGAACAGAACGGACTTCATAGTGCGCTCTTCCCCGGCCTCTCGGACGCCCCGGAGAGGGACGAGTTGGAAGACCCCAGCGCGCAGTTTGGACGGCGGCGGCGCCCGCACTCAGGAAGCCGCGGTGGGCGCGATCTCCATGGGGTCCGAGGACGCTGCGGGGGGCCGGGAGCCGCGGGGCTCAGCTCCCCCGGCGTGGGGGATCCGCGCGGGTGCGGAGGAGCTTGGGCTACAGAGAGTGCAGGTGGGCGGGCGCTGTCCCCCCAATCCCGGTGAGTCAGCCGGCGGGAAGCGGGACTCTGTCCAGCAGCGCGCTGCTGGCCGCGGAGTTGCGCCCAGCGCCAGGCAAGCGGTGATCCCCAGCCGCTCTTTCCGAAGAGTGCGAGCTGGGAACCGGCCCCCGGGGCTCCTCGCCACTCCCGTCCCGCGGCGCTGCGGGCAAAGGGACTCCAGCCGTGGGCTCCCAGTGCGTTCTCTGGGGGCACCTCTGAGGGCGGGAGGCGAGCACTGAGGGCGTCGTCACATCCCAGCCGGGTCGGCGAGGACCGCGAGCGGACGCCGGAGATGTTATTCCCCCCGCTCTGTTTCGCGCGCCGCAGCGGAAGCCTGCACTCCCGTCCTTCTCTCTTCTCTTCTCAGAACCTCTCCCGGCTCCAGCAGCAAGATCCCAAAGCAAGGAGAGAAAGAAAAAGCGAGGGGGCGGGGGCGCTGCAGACTCCAGCGTCCTCCCAGTCCTCCTGTGGGAAGACAGCAGCGCTGCTACTGGCGGAGAGGGGCTGCGAGGGGGAGGTCGCGAGGGGGGCCCCCGGCTCTCCGCGGGGTCTGCCGCTGACGGCCCCCAGAGCCAGCTCTGGAGGCGGCCGCTGCACCGCCGGAGGAGCGGGAGGAGGGTCCCGCCGGGCTGCACGACCTCCCGGAAGGGAAGATGCTCGTTGCTCGCCTCCCGTCTCCGCGCGCTCTTCGCTTTCTGAAATACTGCAAGGTTTTCAGAGATCAGCTAGAAAACCCCACTCACGTGCGGAACACTCGGGAGACCTGGGGTGGGGAGTTGAGGGGGGAAAGGCGGGGAGGGTTAAGGATCCCTTCTCTCTGGTCCCCAGCTGCGGGGCTGCTGTGCTGGCGTGTGTCCCCAACAGCAGCAGCGAAAGTCGCTTTCGCTGAAAGGCAGAAATAGATAGAAGCCCCGGGGAGGCTGAGGGGTGCCACACTTAGGTGTTCGGCATGTGAGATGGTCCACAAGAAAGAATCAATCCGAACGGTTGCTTCCCGACTGCGGGGAGATCATGGGGGGTGGGGGGATTTCTAAAACTCCAGCTGAGTACGTTTAACTTATTTTTCCTTCAGTAATTTGGAGTCCCAGTTCCTCACAGTTCGCTGTCATCAGAATTATTCCGTTTGACCCTCCCGACGATCCTTTTAAAGAGGCCTGGAAAGTAGAATCACCTTCATTTTATGGATGAGAAGCTGAGGCTCAGAGTTTAAAGTGATTTATCCGAGGTCAGTGGCAAGTGGCCAAGTGGAAATAGAACGTGGGTCCCCCGAGTCTAGCCAGGGGCTTTCTCGCTGTGCGGCCTGAAGAAATCACTTTGGACACAGCCCGACCGGGAGGGGCTGGCCCTCCGAGATGTAAACACGGTGCAATCGAAATCAAACAGAGCGTACGGAGACATACAGAACCATGGCAGTGTCTGGAAAACCACGAGTAAGCAATTGGCGCTTAGTTAGGACTTTTTCTATCTAGTGGACCTACTAGCTGTTTGCAGTGTACCGGGAAGAAAGAAGAGGGGCCACGCTTCATAGTCAAGTCCCAGGGAGATGCTTGCAAAATCAGCAGGAAAGCCTTTCCCCCCGCCAGCCCATGATAAATAATTTCTGAGCCCATCTTCTCTCAGTTGTTTGTCTTGCTCAGTCTGGTTCACAAATCCCTCCAATTGCGCATTCGGTGTGAGGGCGCGCTGTAGAGCTCGAGAGCTGATACCCCATCCCACTCCACCCCCTTCAGCCTTTTTGAGATTCCTGTTTCTTAGTCCTACCCTTGCTGCTCCGACTATCATCAGGCGTTGGCGCGTCTGTGAGTTTCCCTAACTTCCTGCTCAGAGTCTGAAACCTGAGGGTGTTACAGAGTTTGCTTGCACTCCTGGTCCCCCCACCGCGAGGACTAGCCTTCAGTTCTGACCCCCCTCTTTCGGCTACAACTCATACTGTAAACTCGGCAGAATAGTGCGTCCTAACACAGGGAACAATGAATCCGTTACATCCCTTCCCTTATTCTCTGCTACCCTAATGGGACTCTGGATATAACACAGCCTCCGGAATATGTGTCCTGATCTGGCCTAGGGTGGCGCAGCCTGAAATCAGTGTCAGTATCCTGGGGCAGTGGGGGGGGGGGGGGGGGGGGGGGGCTCAGCAAAGACTTTTCTTAAATACTGGCAAGCAGCACACACACCGGACCACCATTGCAGAGATTACTGACGTCTCTGTTCATTCTGTTGGAATTTTTAATGCAGTAATTAAAGGCAAGAGAAATGCCTTGTGTGTTACCAGGATGGAAGCTCCAGTGGTTACTGAATTGTACTAAAAAAAGCTTCACTAATTTCCTTTACTTGGGAATTCTCAGTTATCCTTACTATACCATAAAACCCATTTCCTAACTGCTTCTTCTCCAGCAACCAGGGCTATTCACAGATGAGACACTTTTAAAATCAAACAAATTTTGGAATATGATATTTTAACTGGTGCTCAGCATTCACAGATGTCATACAACACAACACTTAACTAGCACATTCACATCAAGGAGGTCACTTCATCTTTTCTATTGTCTTTAGTCAGCATTTGGATCCAGGTTTACCTCATCCAGTCATCTGTTGGGGGCATCATGGTTCTCACAGTCAGGCAGACCAGACTATGGTTTGATTCCCAGCTGAGCCACTTGAGCAACTTTAGAAAGTCAGTGAGGGGCACCTGGGTGGCTCAGTCGGTTGAGCATCCAACTTCAGCTCAGGTCATGACCTTGTGGTTTGAGGGTTCGAGCCCTGCATCAGGCTCTGTGCTGACAGCTCAGAGCCTGGTGCCTGTTTCAGATTCTGTGCCTCCCCCTCTCTGCCCCTTCCCTGCCATGCTCTGTCTCTCAAAAATGAATAAACGTTAAAAAAAAAAAAAAAAAAAGAAAGTCAGTGAGCCTCTCAAAGCCTCAGTTTCCTCCTCTGGAAAATGGAGTTAATAAAACACTCCACGGGAACTTGTAAGGATTAAATAGGATAAATAAGATACAGTATTTGGCAGAGGAGCTGGCATTATGCAGGCAATGAATGGTATTTAAATGCAGGTAACACTTGCTCAAAAGATGATCTTAACCCAGGAGATCTTGCAGAATCATCACACAGGAATAAAAATGAGGTCTGTTCTGAACAGGACTGACAGTGCCTCCAACAAGGCTCCCACCTATGGGGAAGGTGTTGACGTGTGTCTAGCCTTACTTAGTTGGAGTAGGGAGGGGAATAAAATCGATTTACCCCAAATACAAGGTACAGCTTATCATGCAATAAGGATGACATGATTCCCAGTAACATTTATTTCAAATGACTGAATATGCCATATTGTTTTACATTTAGTGGCTCAAAACTGTGGACCCACATCTTCTAGGGTGAAAGATAAAGATACAGAACTACTAAGAATGTCCATTTGAAGCATAAAACCAGGGTAAAACAGTTTTAAGTACAAAAATGTATCATGCTGTTAAAATATTTAGAGAGTTTATCAGGCACTGGAATGGAAACAACTCCTTTTAGTGGAAGCTTGAAGAAAATGCCATTTTTATGAAGCATAATCACTGGGTAGCTCTAGCACTTTTCCATATAGCCTACAATATTTTTACATAAAACAATTTAAACTTGATCTGTGGCTGATAATGAAGGTTAGTGGAAGTCACTAGAGTAATTAAAATAATTACCTAACTTCAGAGCTTCTGTACATCCTCTCAGTGTTTATTTTCATTTAATCTCTCTAATTATTTGTGTAACAAAGTGAGCATTGCTTCATCTGTACTAATGAAGCCTTAGATTGCTGGCATCAGCCACAGCATTTCATCAGCATTCAGTTGTTGTTCTCAGATAAACAAAGGTAAAAAAAAAATCCCATCTGGGGAGTTAACAAAAACATATCGTATAATCACTAAACATTTACATTTTGCCTTGATGAGTAATATGCAACTGTCACTTCTGTAGCAAAAAGCTTGCAGCACGATTAACGCACTGTATAGAACTGATCCCATTTGACATTTGAGCCTGGAGTTCTGCTAGTGTGACTAAATCAACCTTCAAATGAGCATCTGGGGACATCTCGAATATTCTTAGTCAAGTAAGAAAGGGATCAAGATCTATACACAATTCTATACACAAAATCTATACACAATTAAGTATTTGTAAATATCTATATGATAATATGGGTGTGCAAATCAGGCTATAAAGAGAATCAGAACTAATTCATGTGCAAGTAATAATGTAGTGTGAGGGTATTGATAATCAATACCCACATGAATGTGAACATAACTTTCTGTTAAAATACCAGACGTTATGTGAAAAGAGTGACATCAAAATAAATAATTCTAATAGCCCCAAATTCCAGGGATACACAACAATTTCATTGATAACTATCATAAAAATGACATCCAAACCACAAATTAAATGGCTCATTTGGTTTATTTTCTTGCATCTGGATCCTCTACAAATATCATGTTTGGCCTAGAATAGTTCTAAATTATAATGCTTCCTTAAAATTTTAGACTTTTTCAGATAGTATATACAAAATGTGATGTTAGAAGTAATTTGTTCAGTAAAATCCCATTTGTATATGATGGGTTGGGATCAAGGTTACTAAGTAAAAGTGGTTTTCTAGAAAAGTAGAAGTTGGCAATTTATCCTAACAATTTCATTGAAAAATAATTCTATTCAGTTTGAATAATAGCTGAAATAGCTGAGTGTTCTTCCTTTTCCCTTTATTAATGAATCAGGGTACACAAAACCCAATAAAACATGTATAAAGGCATACTAGCATCTTTTATATCTTTCCCCTCACTATCTTAAAAATTGGCATTTACATTAAAATGATAATTTGTTAGCAATAGAATTTTACTGTAAAACTACACAATCTACTTTTCATAGTTGTTACAAGAATCAAAGGAGATAATGTAGATGAAAGTATTTTAAACACTATGGTTTGTACATGTAAAATAGAGGAGATTGGCCATGAGCTGATAATTGAAGCTAGGAAATTACACATGGGGTTCCTTATATTATTGGGCCTATTTTTACATGTTTCAGAATTTCCATTATAGAAAGTCAAAATACATAGAATAGATTATTATATATTACAGTTTGTTTACTGGGATTATACTGATGCTACAGTCCAGAAGCTGAGTTGGTAGATTGCCATAACTCATTCAATCAGTCTCTTAGCCCTGAAAATAGGTCAGTTCAGTTAAACAGTTATGTCCTATTTCAGGGGTCAATGGTGTATGTGGAAGTGGGGGGGGGCATCTAAATTAGGCCTTATATGGTATGAGTAGCAGGCATTTAATGAGGGGCCTTTCCATAGAAACAAGAGAAAAACAAAGGCTAATGACTAAAACAAACTATCAACTCAGGTTTTGAGTCCAGAAGGCAGTCAGTCAAGAAGATTTTTAGATGCAGCTTTAGATGGTGGAGTGAGGACAAGCAGTGGCAATCCCTTGAATATTTGTTGTTGCTGTTTGAATGTCTCTGGTCATGGCATCACATGTTATGGTGAACTTTCTGAGTGACCTACAGAGCAGCAGGCATGAAAGTTTTCCATACGCGATCTGTTGTGGTGCTTTTTTGAAATTTATATCAAGTCATTCAGTTTCAACTTGCCAGGCTTCAAAAAAAAGGGAAATTTTAGTTTTTAGTGATGTCAAGTCAGGAGAGTGGAAAGAAACTAGGAACAAGTATTGACAAAAAGCACAGCAAGAGCCAGTTTACAAAGAGGAAAAAAAACCCTAAGTCAACAAATATGGCAATGTTCAACAACCCACAAGAGTACGTTGTAGGTTATTTTAAAACAGAATTTCCTGCCTAAAATTACCCACCATTTTTATTAAAGATAATTGAAGAAGACTAATTTGTAAAACAAGTTTACTCCCATTAAGTTTGGCTTGATTATTTACATAAGTGCAACAAGAATAGTGAATTATCATATAGACTCTTTTTAAGTCTGCTTTGCTGGAACTTTAATTAAAAATCTCAGATTGAATATTTAAAAGCCTATGGATGTTAATAAGCCAAATCAGGAACTTGCCACCAGACTTTGCCTGCAATACCTATAGATTTGGGTAAATTCCTCTCTTTTGGAGGTCCCCAATATATCTTAATTTTCCTGAAGTGCCAGGAAGTGACCTTCCTACTCACCTGTAAGCACGACACCAGGCTGGGATCTCAAGGGACTTTTTAGCATTGGCTCCAAAAAGCGAACTCTAGTTCCCTAAATCTGTCTGGCCCTATCTAATTCTATGCATGCCATCCTCAAATATGACATCCCAGCCAAAACCTTGGTAATATAACCATATTTCCAATTATGTCCTGTTATGAGAACAGATTATTATTGAACTTAGGCAAACTAAATTGTCTTGAAAAGAACACATAATAAGCATTTCCAAATTCTGGGAGGATCAGGAAGAGAGAAAAGGGAAATGTTTCAGTTCTATTTATAAAATTGCTTTAAGTTATAGTTTAAGAGAAAAGGGAAAATGAAAGAAAAAATTTTTAAGTTTATTTTTTTGGGGGAATGGGTGGGGAGGGGCAGAGAGAGAGAGAGAGAGAGAGAGAATCCCAAGCAGGCTTTGTGCTGTCAACACAGAGCCCAGCACAGGACTCAATCCCACAAACTGTGAGATCATGACCTGAACCAAAATCGAGAGTCAGATGCTTGACTGACTGAGCCACTCAGGTGCCCCAAGAAAATGAAAATTTTATTTTATTTTATTTTATTTTTTTAACATTTATTTATTTTTGAGACAGAGACAGAGCATGAACAGGGGAGGGTCAGAGAGAGAGGGAGACACAGAATCTGAAACAGGCTCCAGGCTCTGAGCGGTCAGCACAGAGACCGACGTGGTGCTCGAACTCACGGACTGTGAGATCGTGACCTGAGCCAGAGTTGGCCGCTTAACCGACTGAGCCACCCAGGCGTCCCAAAAATGAAAATTTTAAATCTGGCAAACAAAGTATTAAAAAAGTCATATTTTAACAAAAATTAATTATAAAAATATAATGTTTGTTTAGTCCCATGTTTATGCTTGATCTTGGGTTAGCAGTTCTATGAATCAGTCACTCTATTAGATTTCTAGAAATTCTTTTTTTTTTTAACTTTATTTATTTAAGTAATCTGTACACCCAGCATGGGGCTCAAACTCATGACCCTAAGATCAAGAGCCATATGCTGACTGAGCCAGCCAGGCATCCCAGATTTCCGGAAATTCTTATCTAGTTCAGTGGTTTGATTTTAAAGTCACCAGAAACCTGTATTCCAGGGTACTTGTCCAAGTCTTTTCCATGAATCTCTTTGAAGCAATTTTGATTGCATTTGATTGTAAAAGCTTTCAGAGAAGCATCAGAGTGAAAAATATCGGTGAGTGATGAAAGACTCCAAAATAGCCACGGTTAACGATCTGGTGGGAGTTCATTATGATGTAATTTACAAGGAAACTTGGTTATTTCTGTGGCATTTAACATTTTAAGATAGTAATTGGAATTATAATTGTTTATATGGATAACAGGGACATCGACAAATTTTTAGGAATTTTATACAATCTTTGAAATACTTTTATTAGTAGCATATACTCATCCAAATATAACCTAAAGATGATTAAACAGTAATTTTATTTGACAATGTTTCCCATGTATTTTAACATATCAAGTAAGCCTAATTAGTTTCACATTTCTCTTTTTATAAGGGTAGAGAACAAATGTTTTGAATTTTTCCAGGGATCTTCTAAGAAATCCCAAAGTTAGTTTGAAGGCAAAAACACTTTATTCAGAATTTGATTTGGGGAAATTTGTCAAAAATGTTAAAAAGTTTGAACACTTGATTAAGCAGATGATAGATCTCTGTGAAAACTATCCAGTTATCAACCTAACCAAAGTGACAATAAAATATTTTAAAGGCAAATACAGTTGGTAATATCCTTAAGAAAAAAAACCACAGCGTTTTAAATATTAAGAAGACTCAGTAATCAAAGATCTGATAAAGCTAACATGAAGCACAGGGAGTTCTTTTGATAAGACACGCAATCTTTGTCCTAGGCAGATTACTCAAAGGTAAAAGAAAACCTTTTATAATCTCTTAAATTAGGAGACCAATAGTCTAAGAAACTTTGTCATTTTAACAGAGAGAGAAGACTAAACACTGGTTTTGTATCAGTATATTATGGAACTTGTTTTTTATTTTTAATATATTTTTTCAAGTTTATTTATTTTGAGAGAGAGAGAAAGCGCAAGTTGGGGAGGGGCAAACAGAGAGAATCGCAAGCAGGCTCCTCCATGCCAGTGCAGAGCCAGATGCAGGGAAGGAACCCATGAGCCATGAAATCATGACCTGAGCTGAAGTGGGACGCTCAGCTGACTGAGCCACCTTGGCACCCCTATTGAGCTCATTTTAAACATGTAATAAATAGCGGTGCCTGGGTGGCTCAGTTGGTGAAGTGACTTCGGCTCAGGTCATGATCTCACAGTCTGTGAGTTCGAGCCCTGCCTTGGGCTCTGTGTTGACGGCTCAGAGCCTGGAGCCTGCTTTGGGATTCTGTGTCTCCCCCTTTCTCTGCCCCACGCCCCTCATGCTCTGTCTCTCTCTCTCAAAAATAAATAAACATTAAAATTTTTTTTCTAATTTTTTTAAATATTTATTCATTTTTTGAGAGTGAGAAAGAGCATGAGCAGGGGAGGGGCAGAGAGAGAGGGAGACACAGAGTCAGAAGCTGGCTCCAGGCTCCGAGCTGTCAGCACAGAACCCGACACGGGGCTAGAGCTCACCAACTGTGAGATCATAACTTGAGCTGAAGTCGGATGCTTAACTGACTGAGCCACCCAGGTGCCCTGTAAAAAAAAATTTTGAAATGTATAAATAAATCCACTTAATCTTAGTCAGGTTTGACTTTGTAACATATAAACTTTTTCCCCCATAAACCTTCTGCAACTTTCCATAACCATTTACATGTTGTCCTACTTTTTCCATTTCTCAGATGAGTCATTTCTTTTTTATTTATTTATTTTTTAATGTACTTTTTTGAAATTTATTGTCACATTGGTTTCCATACAACACCCAGTGCTCATCCCAAAAGGTGCCCTCCTCACTACCCATCACCCACCCTCCCCTCCCTTCCACCCCCCATCAACCCTCAGCTTGTTCTCAGTTTTTAAGAGTCTCTTATGCTTTGGGTCTCTCCCACTCTAACCTCTTTTCTTTTTTGAGTCATTTCATTTTAGGACAAAATTAGTCTCTTTTTCCCTTAACGAAAACATGTCTTTCATACATGTTTTCTCTTTTAATAAAAAATACATCTTACTTCCCTTGAAAACTTTGCATACAGAATTGTCTCTTTTCACTCTTAAGGTTTCTAGTAGTTTCATTTACATATATAGATTGTCATATACTAGCATTCTGTAGCAAACTAGCCAATTTTATGAATACACCATTTCACAATTTATAGGTACCTATTTTTTTCATGATACTATTTTCCAGTGTGACAAAAAAGGACATATTTATTAGAAGGCTCAAATATCTTTGTCTTTGTAAAACTTAAGGAGTCAAAAATAGATAAACTTATGTTTACCAATTAATGTTTTAATATTTTATCTTATTTGGGGGGCACCTGGGTGTCACAGTTGGTTAAGCATCCAACTTCGGCTCAGGTCATGATCTCACAGTTCACAAGTTCAAGCCCCCACACTGGCTCTGTGCTGACAGTTCAGAGCCTGGAGCCAGCTTCAGATTCTGTGTCTCCCTCTCTCTCTGCCCCTTCCCCACTCATGCTCTGTCTCCAAAATAAATAAACATTAAAGGAAAATTTAAAAAAATATATTTTATCTTATTTGGAAAGGATCTAGATATTCAATGAATATCTATCATTTAACTTAACTTAGTATAACTTCAAGGTTTTAAGATACCAAAAGATTTTAGAAACTGTTTTTATGCAGACATATTTTACAAAACATAATCATTATTGAAAAAGTTCATTTATAAACTTTTATCCCACTTACATCCATTTAAATCACTTATTTTCCATTTCACTCAATTATTCACCTTAATTATACTTGAATTAGTCATCAAAGTTTCCTGAGACACTAAACAAAGCTATCCATCATCTTAAGTTATTTTTATTGCAGACAAATCAAGCAAATATTTTTTTAAAAAATCACAGAACCAAAGAACCTAAAAGTTAAAACATGTGGTTTTCTCCAGTTTTTTTTTTCCTGTCATGCTTGACATACCTTAAGCAACTTATTTTTTTACTGTATGTTTTGTTCTTAGGTTGAACGTACACCTTTATAATCTTAAAAATCTAGTAGAGATAACATAACCTTAGTTGACTAGTCAGCTCAGGTAGAAGAATTTGTATGCCTGTACTATATTTAATGTTGATATTTCTGAAGATATGCCTATTTTTGTTAAACCAACAAACTTAAACTAGCTTTTCTTTACTGAAGATTATCCCAGATCATGTGGACTTGAAAAATATTGGAGTTAGCTTCTATATTTCTGAGAGTTTTATGAATACTTAATTTATAAATTCAGTGCTTATTTTAGATTAATATAGTAATCATTTTTCTTAAGTCAATTAAATACACTCTTTTACAAATTAACTTTGTCAATATCATCTGGAGGTAGACAAAAAGATCACATGTACATAACATATATAGACATAAACATACAGACAGATGCAATAGAAAGCCTATAGTTTTAATTTTAAATTTTAACCATGAGTTAGGTATAAACACAGAAACATACAATTTACTAATTTATATTAGAGGCAATTCTCATTTTTGCCTTATTAATTTTTTTCTTTCAATCTGATCTTTTCATAGGTAACAATAAGACTTGTTTAGAATTAAGAGATCTCTAAAAAATTCTTTTAGATATAAAGGTCCAAATCTTCCAAGGCATATCTATTTCAATGTGACTACAAACCAGTAAGCCATTTTATGGCTTAAAACCACTAGGCCTTTTAACGGATTAATGGTGATCTCAAAACGCATCCCCAAAGAGGTTACAAAAGATGGGTCCTTCACAAGATCCAGAGTCTCTCCCAAAGACAGTCAAAGAAAGAAAGACTTAAACAACACCCTCTGAGAACCAGTAACTGTTGGTAAAATGCTAGTCACAAATGGTGTGCAATCCACATTACTGTTCCACCAAATTTTCAGGGTCCCCAATCTGACAATTGCCTGCCTGTAGCCATAGGCCCAAAATGTATGCCCTGGCAGAGGGAAAGCCAAGCCAAGCTCTCAGTACACAAGATGAGACAAAGAGGAAAGCACTACCTGTCCCTGGTAGGGAACAGGTAGGGTAGGATACTTGCCTGCTATTATTGATAACAATTGTTATTATTGATAGGGATTGGTAACCAATGGGTAACCAAAACCAAATTCACAAGAGTCACAATCCAAAGAACTGTTTTGTTTTTTTTTAAACAAATATTTTTCTCCTGTCAATCTGAACCCGGAAAAGAAGGGACAAGGAGAAATTTTTACCTTCTCTCTTGACTAGAACTACAGAGATCTGGGAAAGTTGAGTATAGTAAGAATTCTTCTCTGACTTTTGTAGTTTCTCCCAGGACCCCATCCACAGACTGTAGAGAGAGTATTAGTGGGGCATCTCAGCCTCTTACAATCACATCCTATTGTCCAGAAACCGTAGGGAAGGCTAAACTTAGGGTCTCTGGCAGGCTCTGAGAATTCAAGACATAAAACTGATTAACAGGAAAAGCATACCAACTTATTTAATATGTTTTATGTGACACAGGCACCCCCATCAGGGAATGAAGACCCTAGAGAAGTGGCAAAACCTATGCTTTTATACTAGGTTGAACACAGAGGCATTGTGGAAAAGGCTAACGGAAGATAAGACTTATTTTAACAAGGTCTGTTTGTATAGAATTTCCTCAGCCTCAAATCTTTGTCTTTGGTGATAAGAATGTTTCTTGTCTCCTGGTATGGTGAGGACGTCTTTCACGTGGGAGTTCTATCTCCTGTTTCCAGGAAGGAAAGGGAAGCCTCAGAGGGCCCTTCTTGTACCTGTTGTTTTTCAAGTGCCTTTATCTCAAAATAATTCTTATGCCAAACTGATACATTTTTCAGTGGCATATTCCACCATCCTTCAGGATTCTATAACAAAAAACAAAGACTGCGTATCTTAAATAGTAAACATTCATTTGTCACAGTTCTGGTGACTTGTAAATTCAAGATTAAGGTGCTAACAGATTTGGTGTCTGGTGAGAGCCCTCATCTGAGTTGTTGACTGCTGACTTTTCATGGTGTTCTCACAAGGCAGAAAGGATGAGAGAGCTCTTTGAGGTCCCTTTTGTAAGGGCACTAATCCCATTCTAGAGAACTCCACTCTCCTGAACTATTCACCTCCCAAAGACTCCATTTCCAAATTACCACCATATTGGAGGTTAGGATTTTATCATTTGAATTTTAGGAGGACACAGACATTTAGTCCATTGCATAGGGTTAAAGAAGTGTTACTGTATCTTCTTAAATAAAAATGTATCTCCTATCTCAAGATAGATCAATCTAGTCCCTGTAGGTAAACACACATCATATGAGCACCCTACCTCCAAAATACAAGAAATATAATAGAACATTGTCAATGTTTTAGGTGCCACTTTTAAATGTGGTAGTCCATTGGCTTGAATTAGTTTTTTATTTTTGTAACAAATTAATTTATGAGCCTACAGTTGGACAACTGAGGTGCCTACATTTATTAGTTTCTGTTTTTTGAGTTTCAAACTAAGTAGGGTGTGGCTTGGGCATGTATTCAGTGTTCCAAGTGGAGTATGAATCCCTTAAACAAAGTGAACAGGACGTTTGTTCCCTCATTCCTTTGCCCATCAGTTTATTGCTTCAGCCTAAGAATTTACCCACACAGATTTAGTAAAAAAGGAACTCATTAAGAAGGCTTGATTCTGAAACAGAAATAGCATAAGGGCTGAAAAAATTGAGTCCATTATTTTACAAGAAAAGTGTTTGGAATTCTATCCAAATAACATGCAATTAAGCCAGCAAAATCATCATTCTCAAACTGTGGTATAATTGCTTAGACTCACACTTCAACTAACTAAAAACAAAAGCCTTCGAATTCCAACTGAAGTCCATGTCCTAATATAATCTCCAAGCCAACTAGGTGTTAAGGCCATCACAGTTGAGGTGCTGTCACTCTCTAGGGTCTGGAAGCACTTGGTCATTTAGAAGGTGGTAGTAAGAAGGCAAAGAAACCCAAGTGTGGGAACGCTGTCTGCCAGGCACAATTACCTGAGACCCAGGTCAACTCTGTCAAGAGGCTGGCAACACACCCCTCCCCCACTTGGGGAAAAAGAGCTGTCCCAGAATAAGGAGACCTGGGCGAGTCCATATCCTAGATACCCACCCACAGTTTACCTATCTAAACGTATTCCTCACTTGGCAGTTGAGTAGGATCCCAATACTTGCCTCCTGCCATCACTCCTAAAACTAAGAGATGCTGTACAAGAACTAACATGAACCAAGTTTCCGCTCAATGCACTAAAAATACTTTAACGCAACAACCTTGCAAAGCAGGTACAGAGAGTGAGAACTTTTTCTAAGGTCATACAGCCAGTCAGTATAAGAGACTGAATTTGAATTTAGTTGTTGTTGTTTTAATTTCGAAGCCAATATTCTTTCCACTATGGCTGTTATCCACAAATGTAAAAACTGAATGGATAATAGGAGATGTAGAAGTTATTTCAGAACCTGAAGTCCTTGTGATTACATGAGTTGATATATGTAAAACCCTTAGAACAATAACATGGTAAGTATTCACTAAGCATTGGCTGGCACTATTATGATGATGGTAATGTAGGGTGCACTTTTGGCCTCTGAACATGAAATGAATCATGACAGTTAGAATAGGACTGATTTGCACACATTTTTAAAAATAAGCAATCAAGTGGTCATTGTTATGCAAAAACACAAACTGGTAGAAGAAAGAGGCCGGGGTTTGAGGTCAGAAGATCAGGGTTCCAGTTTGGGCCCCTCCCATTTTGTCGCTCATAATAGTAAGAACTACCTGGTAGGGAGTGGGTGGGTGGGTGGGGGGGGGGGTTCCTGAGGATTAACTGCCACAGTGTGTGTGAAATCCTAATTGTAATTGGCACAAGGCTATGAAAATGCTAGTCAGTTTTTAGAGAAAGTAATCTCTTTTGGGCCTAAGGATTTATTGATACTCTGTGTTTCCTCTTTGTTGCTGCCAGCATCAGATTCCTGGTAATTGGAGTGACAGAGGGGTATTTGCCAGATGAACCATAACTGATGTAATACGGCATACAACTGTAGGTTCAAAGAACTAGTTTTCTTTCTCCTCCCTTTTAACAAGGGCACTTGACAACAGGAGAAAAATATCTCCAATAAAATAAATTTTATTTCATTTATTAATTTTTAATGTTTATTTATTTTTGAGAGAGAGAGAGAGAGACAGAGTGTGAGCAGGGGAGGGGCAGAGAGAGAGGGAGACACAGAATCCCAAAGCAGGTTCCACATTCTGAGTCATCAGCACAGAACCTGACATGGGGCTTGAACTCACGAACCATGAGATGGTGACCTGAACCAAAATGGGACACTTCACCAACTGTGTCACCCAGGTGCCCCTCCAATAAAATAAATTTTAAAAAATTTGTTCAGTGTATTGTTTGTTGATGTGGAGTTCTTCAAACAGTGCCTGCATTTGTTAAGTGCTATGTGTATTAGCTAGTATTACTTATTGTTATTTTTACTTATAGTCAATTTCTATGACTACAAACTGAATGTTTGTGTCCCCCTCCAAATTTATATGTTGAAGCCCAATCCCCAAAATGATAATATTTGGAGGTGGGGCCTTAGGGATGTAATTAGATTTGAATGAGGTGATGGAGATGGAGCTCCCATGATGAGATTCGCGCCCTTACGAGGGAATTGAGAGCAAAGAACACACTTTTCAACATGTGAGCTACAGTAAGTCAGCACCAGAAACTGGCCATGCTGGCACCTTGATCTTGGCTCTCCAACCTCCACGACAGTGAGAAATACATTTCTGGTGTTGGTAAGCCACTTAGTTTCTGGTATTTTGTTAAAGCAGCCTCATTGGACAGGCAAACGATACCAGCGCTCTGCCTGCATCACAGGGTTGATACGGAGGTCATACTTGTTAATGTTATGCAAATATTATTAACGCTTATTTATTTTTGAGACAGAGAGAGACAGAGCATGAACGGGGGAGGGGCAGAGAGAGAGGGAGACACGGAATCTGAAACAGGCTCCAGGCTCTGAGCGGTCAGCACAGAGCCCGACGCGGGGCTCGAACTCACGGACCGCGAGATCATGACCTGAGCCGAAGTCGGCCGCTTAACCGACTGAGCCACCCAGGCGCCCCTATGCAAACATTATTAAAAATAATAATGAAGTAATAATCTTACATTTCTGACACAAGTAATAAAACCTATGCCTTCTTTAAAGTTTTGAACAGCTATAGACAGATATGTAAGTTATATACAAGAGAAGGAGGAATGGCAGAGGGAAAGTTGGGGTGGGGAAAGAGAGAATACTGGAGCAGGCACTAAAACTGTCCAGGCTGGTAGGGGAGCCCTCTGCAGTCCACACATGGCTATTGAGCACCTGAAATGCGGCTAGTTAGAACTGAGATACGCTATAAGCGTAAACTGCATACAAGACTTCGACGTCTTAGTACAAAAGAAAGAATTTAAATTAGCTCATTAATTTGTATATTGACGATGGGTTGAAATGATATTTTGGATGTGCTGGGGTAGATGTGTTATTATTCATTTTATCCCTTCTTTTCTATTTTTTAATCTACTAATTTAAAATTCATATGTGGCTTGCATCATGTTGCTGTTGGACAGCGCTGTGCTCCAGAAAAGGAGGAAGTGGATAGGACATATGAACGAATGTAGAGGGGAGAGAATGTAGTCAATCATGGAATTAAATAGGTCCACAGAATGTTTGCAGAGAACCAAGTGTTGAGGATTTATCATAGTGCTTCACTTTGTACCCCCAGTACAGGCACAAAATAGGAATGTTACCACGGTATTTGCCCAGCCTGCTTGGAGCCAGATGCAATGCAATCAAAACTTTAGATCTGGCCCACAAGTCAGCACTTCCTAATAATTCCTAAAATTAGGAACTGTTCCTATGCTCTCCTCTTGTTAGCTGCCCCCGCCACCCTTGAGAAAGACACTGTGAACCAAACTATACCTACTCCAAATAGTTTTGAATAAGGCCCCTGTATGATTGGTTTCCTGTCCCCACAACCTAGCACAGAGATGGCATGTTATTATGCTTACTATGTCCCTTTCATAGGTGCTTCACAAATGCCTGTTGAATGAATGACTATTTTAGAAACATTCAGATGAGTTCAACCACTATATAGATGCATCCTATAACTATTAAAATTATAGAAGCTTACTGTCTAAACATTCCATAAATGAGCCAAGTTCACAGGCACACAGCAGACCAACTGCTGCTGCTTTGATTTCTGCACAAAAGTAGAGTTCTGGTTACTAAAGAGGACATAACCACCTCGACAGAGACCCCCTTCCCCTCTCTCTAAAAAAAAGAGCCAGCCTCTGCTATTAGGCTTAAATGTGAAATTTTGTCAGTGTTAAGGCCAGGGACCCAACAGAGGCCTAACTCTTGCCTACCTTTGTGATTCCCAAGGGAACAATACACAAGAAGCAACATGCGAACACACGTGTGTTAATACTTGGGCCACCACTGATACTGCCAAGCTGAGTTCTAATGCACAGCTAGGTTGAAATTTTTGAAAAGGGCCCCCTTCCCCCTTCCACGTAAACCTAGGGGCCTTTAGCATAGGCATATTTGAAGGACATGGCAGGAAGGAGACATAAACCTGCATCGTCCAAGAAAAATCTAGTCCCTTATCCACCAGCTGCATGCACCAAGTGAGAGTGGGGATGGTTTGCCTACCCAGCAGGGCTGCTCCTCAGGGCTGGATTTCCCTGTGGAGGCAGGAAGCTGAAGGAGGAGAGAGAGGACAGCAGAGACTAATTGTGCCCTTGGGGTGCAGGGCCTGCCCATTAATAATCTGTAGTCCCAGCATGTTCCTGTCTCAGGCCAGCCAGATGCACAACTGCTCCCCCAGAGCGGGCTGAGCTAAGACAGGAGGCTGAGAGGTGCAGCTGTGCCTGAGATAGCTGACATGTTTCCTTCCCAGGTGGGCGAGGAGGCAAAGTGAGGCTGAAAGGGATGTTGTCAGCCTTCCCCAAGGCTCTGACAGAAAGGGTCCGGATCAAGCCTGGGCATCGACAGGCCAGATACCCACAACCAGCTCCAATGAAGACTTCATTAAGATCCCATATTACCTGATCGCTTCTCTCAACTTTTTTTTTTTCCTGTTTTTTTTTTCCTTCTTGTCTGTCCCTCTTCCCCTATCCCTGCTTCTTTTTAGTTGTTTCATTACAAAAATACTCTTACACACATCAGAATTTGCCAGCTTAGTGATGCCATTGTTTTAGCAATAGATTTTTATTGCTAATATAAAACGTTTATTTAGTAATTATTATGTACCACTGTGCTAAGCACTTTAAACGTGTTATGCCATCGAATCCTCACAACAATACTACTCCGGCTGGATGCTGGAGCACAGCACAGCACAGGCCTGGCTACATTCAGGACAAGTGTTTTGTTTTCTTTTAAGTTTTTTAATCTTTCTTTCTTCCTTTTCCTTTTTCTTAGAATATATTTGTATTTATTTTATTTATTTATTTTTTTATGTAATTTATTGTCAAATTGGTTTCCATACAACACCCAGTGCTCATCCCAACAGATGCCCTCCTCAATGGCCATCACCCACTTTCCCCAATGTTTATTTCTGAGAGAGAGAGAGAGACAGAGTGGGAGCAGGGGAGAGGCAGAGAGAGAGGGAGACACAGAATCCGAAGCAGGATCCAGGCTCCGAGGTGTCAGCACAGGGCCTGATGTGGGGTCTGAACCCACAGACTGTGAGATCATGACCTGAGCTGAAGTCAGACACTTAACCAACTGAGCCACTCAGGTGCCCCTAGAGTTATTTTCTAAGGATGAATCCATGAAAAAGTAAATGAAAAAATAAATTCTCAAATAACCATCTAAGTTGTGAAGTGAAGAAAGAAAAACCAAAGGAATAAAAAAAATATATTTTTTAATGTTTATTTTTGAAGGAAAGAGAGACAGAGCATGATTGGGGGAGGGGCAGAGAGAGAGGGAGACACAGAATCCGAAGCAGGCTCCAGGCTCTGAGCTGTCAGCACAGAGCTCAATGCAGGGCTCGAACCCACAGACCACGAGATCATGACCCCAGCTGAAGTCGGACGCTCAACTGACCGAGCTTAGGTTTATAAGCTCTTGCTGTGGTGCGTCATTGAATTTGCCCGAATCTTTCCAGGTCAGGCTTCCTGCTTCCATCTTGCCTTTTATTTACTTTTTGCTCCTTTTCTGTTTTCTCTCCTTCTTTTTGTTCTTGTTTTATTTCTCAGATTAATTTACCCCCTCCCTTTATTATCTTATTTAAAAATTTCCCTACTCTCTTAACACTCTTCTTAAACAGTAGCTGTTAACTGTCAATGATATAAATACAGATGTGGTGACTGTGGTAAGGCCATACACCATCCTCTTCTTCCCCCGTTCTGGCAGTGCCCCTCCCATCCCCTCAATGGCAATGATTCTCAAACTTGAGCATGCGTTGGAACCACCTGGCTGAAGGAGCCTTTGCTAAAATAAGGGTGGTTGAGCCGCACCTCCAGAGTTCCTGATTCAGCAGGTCTGTGTGGAGCCTGGGACTTGGCATTTCTAACTAGTTCCCATGTGATGCTGATGCTGCTAGTTCAGTGACCACAGTTCAGGAGGCACTGCTCTTTGGAGTTCTAACCATGTTCAGAGTAGGTTCTCCCAAACTCCTTCATTGGTTCTTAGGAGACTTGCAGGTTTACATCTCTGTCTGAGTGGGTTTTTGTTCTTAGGGAACTGTGACATTCCCTGACAATCAACTGTCATTTAAAAACCCCTGGTATCTGGTACACAAAGTCATTGAAGTTTGGGCAAATTGTGTCAATAATGTCATGAGCCAGAATGCAAAGTCCCATGAGCAGCAAAGAAGTCACTTACAGATATAGACAGATATGGAGGAGAGCCAGTTCAGGTACTCTAGGGTGTTCCTGATTCTGAGCATTATTTTGACAGTGGCCTGATTCCACATTGGTTACTTCCTTTAATGGCAGAGCCATAATAGATGGTCTTGATATGTGGTTCCCTCAGTTTCTTCTCCTCATGAAGGTCCAAGAGAAATTGGCTTGAGTGAGTGTTAAATCTGAATAACTAGCTCAGTTCTGACTATGCTGGATATTTTTCTGAACTAATTAGGATCTAGACTGGGTCTCCCCAAAACTTCTCAGAAGACTAGGGTATAAAGCAAAGGCAAGGCAGGAAGGGCATTAGGATTCTGGGAGACATGAAATTGGGATTCTCCATCTCTTTGGAAGCCTACCGAAGGAGGTGAGAGCACCTGAAGTCCCATCAAGATTAGACCAAGTCTTCAGTTCAGGTACTTTTTTCTACCAGTAGTTATGTGGATCCTCTTACAAAATCCTCCTTATGATGGGCTTTCTCTAATTGGCTTCTGTTTAACTTGGTTATTTAAACCTCCCACCCAGCCTCAGAAAGTCCCATTAGTCCTCACTAAGGAACTGTTCTTCAGCTCACCTGTGCCCATTGTCCTCCTCCTATTTTATTTTCCCCATAATCCTTGATAATCTTTGTTGTTTGCCTGGCACACCCCACCACCAGTGATGTGGTTCCAGAAGGCTATAGGATTTTCTGTTGTTGCAACAACAGAAAGAGCTCAGTGCACAAAATTGCCCTTACTTCCTATACCAATTGCATATTTGGAGAACCATCCTTAGGTTCAACAATTCACTAGAATAACTAAAAGAACTCACTGAAAGCTGCTATTCTCACAGTTCTGGTTTATTAGATCTAAAGGATACAGATTAAATTCTGCCAAGAGAAGAAGCTCATAGGTAGAATCTGGAACATTCCAAAGGTTGAGCTTCCAATTGTCCTCTCATGGAATCGTGGACAATGTTACTTTCCTGGCATTGATATGTGATAATACACATGGAGTATTGCCAACCAGGAGAGCTCACCCAAACCTTTGTGTTTAGACTCTTAATAGGGGCTCTATGGTAAACCTGGCTAGTCACCCACAAGGCTGACCTCAATCTCCAGCCCCTTGGGGTGTTGAGCTGACACCCTTGACTGAAAGCCCCCATCCTATATCACATTGTTGCTATGGCTCAAAGCCCCCAGGTAAACAAAGACACTTCCATCAGGCAGGGCATTCCAAGGGTTTTGAGACTACCTCTCAGGGTCCAAGGGCAAAGGCCAGACATCTCCTTCAACAAGGTTAAATCCACTTACCAAGACCAAATCTGTGTCATGGTGTCACTGAAGGCAGCAGTGTTTGGGGTGGCAAGTCACATAGTTGGCATCCCATCCCATCTCATCCCATTCCATCCCATCCCATCCCAATTTCCTTAAGATGAAACAAAACTTACCCTAGTTTAGGATATGAACTTAACTGGTAACATAGAGTAACTGCACTTCAGGTAACTTCATGAATCAGAAGTTCTACTGAGAGAAAGGATTTTTATGAAAGATAGCCAGATGGAATTCATACATACCATAAAGCAAGCTAGGTCACCTCTGGAGGCATTGCCTGGACCAAGGTCTCATATAGGCATCCTTCTATCTCAGCCAATGAGTGTATACATTATAAAATATATGCTATCTTATGGAGAGAGACTGTGTTATTAACTGTTAGGATCTGTGTGACTAGACATTGCCAGCTACTTGGAACAAATAAATACTCTTATGTACTATATAAAATAGAAAATGAATTCAACATCATGTCACTGGTTACTACAACCTGATCATTTGGGAAGATGCATCGCAGATTGAGTCTGACTAATTAGAACACCAGGGAATTCAACCAATCAGAACACCACAAAGCCCTGATTACTCCTTGGTCATCACACAGATGCCAGCTCTCAAAATTCAGTAACTAAAGAATAGTGGTAATTAACACTACACAGCAATACAGGCCAACTAAAAAGGAGAATTGCCTGAGGTTATGACAAATATGGGGTGCGGGGGAGATTATATGTATCCCCAAATATCTCTATTTGGAGAGAACATGTCAAGGGCAAAATATACTGGCAAGGTTTACAAAAAGACCAAAGAAAATAAAAAACAAACAACAAAAAACCCAAAACAAAACCCAACCCAAATTTGAAAGATTATGAATTTCTCATATAAGAAGACTCAAAGACTCGTTAACACTTAAAAATATTTTTAGGGGTGTCTGGGTGGCTCAGTCAGTTAAGCGTCTGATTTCAGCTCAGGTCATGATCACATGGCTTGTGAGTTTGAGCCCCACATAAGGCTTTCTGCTGTCAGTGCAGAGCCAGCTTCGGATCCTCTGTCTCCCTCTCTCTTTGCCCCTCCCCTGTGCTTTCTCTCTCTCTAAAATAAATAAACATTAAAAAATAAATAAATAAAATATTTTTAGGTAAGGACATGATTAGGGTCAATTTTCAAACTGCATTGAAGAGTAGGAAGTAAAATTCTCTATTGTTCTACTTTCATCCTACCACCCCCTGCCCCTGAGTCTCCACCCCTGTGTACTAAGCTTACTAGTGTCTTTGAGCGCCAGCTGAGAGTGCATCTTCTACCCACCACAACTTGTCTTTGCAGCAGTTTTGGCCATCAGAGAGCTGTAAACGTGAACTGCATTTACTCTCCCTTCCTGTATTTGCTTTTGCCACACTTCCCTTTGCTCGGATGCAATCAGTCTACCCAGAGAGTTATTATAAGGTGAGACCCAGGGAGCCATGCCCATGTTTGCTGTACAGATATTGTTGAAAACCTCATTCATTTCTTTACAGTGTTTTCTCAGTGAAGACCTATAAGAGAAATTTGTCTGTAGTTTCTCAGAACTGGGAATGGTTCAGTTTCTCCTGATTTGTTTTCATCTAAAGGATTATTATAATTGCTATGACCACAAGCAATTACAATTACCTTAAATAATAAATTAATTTAATAAATTAATTACCTTAAAACCTAGTGGTGTAAGATGATAGTTTATTATGCACATGAATCCTGTTGGCCAGGAATTCCAACATGGCAAGGTGAGATGTCTTGTCTCTGCTCCACAGTGTCTGGGGTCTTAGCAGGAAGACTCAACGGCCCAGAGTTAGAATCTTCTGTATGCTCATTCCCTCATATGTCTGATGCTGGCTTTAGCTAAAATCTTCACAGGGGCTGTTGGTAGACTTACATATGGCTTCCTCATGTGGCCTGGGGGCTCCTCACATATGGTGGCTACGTTCCAACTGTGATCATCCCCAAAGAGAGAGAGCTAGGTAGAAACTGTGTCATCTTTTATGCCTAGCCATGGACATCACATAGCATCACCTCTATTCTTTTACACTTGTTGAAGCAGTCACAAAGTCATTCCCCAGGTTCAAGGGGAAGGGAAGTAGAGCCTACTTCTTGAAAGGGAGCAGTAAGTTTCCAGAGAAACACAAGGAATGGAAATATTGATATGTCCATTTTTGGAAAATATGATTGGCTACAGAACCCTCTGATACATGGTCTACTCTGTATACTAACGACTTAGAAATCCTACAGGAGAATTTGCAGCCACTTCAATGAGGTTCCATGACTTCATGCTGGGTGTTGTGTGCATTAACCTCACTCTGGCTTCATAATGGTTTTCCTCTTATTTTCCTTTTGCTTCATTCTCCTCCTCAACTTTTATTTTATCTTACGTCTTTTATGTACCTTCTTGAATCACTGCAAATAATCTTGGGGGAAAACTAAGATATAAGTGAACTAAAATGGACCTCCAGCAAAAGAAATTATTTCTAAGTATCAAATTAATTTCAACAGGAAGAATAAGAACATGACGTACAGGATTCAAATACCAACAAATACTCTCTGTTATTCAAATTTCAACCTTAATTTACATTGACTTAGAATGGAAACCCAGAAGGGTAATTGATTTTTTTCAAGTCAATTTTTTTTTATCTCTACAATGGAATAGCTTTGATTCATCAACTGGAAAAGTATGTTAAATAAGTGAATTCAGTTCACAATTTTCTGCAGTTTGGAAATACGAATATTGAATACTTCTGCAATACTTATTTCATCTACTTAAAAAGTTTTGTGTTGCACTACTTAAAAATAATATACTTTTTCTGAAAAGGTAGGCTAAGAATTCATTAAGATTCTTGGCATAACTTTTTACAAAGAAGATAATACTATTTAATTTTTCAATGAAGCAATTATGTAGTCTTCCTATCTTTTCCACTAAAGATGAGATATTGTATAATTTCTCCCATGGCATAATTAACATTTTATTTGACACATCTATATTAGGGATTCCTTATCTATGAAGAGCAATGAGTTTTATTAAATATGTCATCTACCATATCAGATTTGTTATAATCAAGTTTCATTTTGCTTCATTTCTCACTGCACTACTTCTGGGCTGCAAAACCAATTTACTCCCTGTATATAAATTGGTTATTTCATGACAAGGTAGCTACTATAACTATTAAGTGCAAAACCTACCATAGCACAGACTGCAATTGCCAATTTAGCTACACCTAGATTAGGAAGCTAAGATGTGATTATACTGTAAAAAGGATTAATTTAACAGCTTTGTGATTATTTCTCATGGACATCCGTCAGCATAACTAGGGGTTCACAGCAACAGAATTCTGCAAATTGGAGGAGTTAATGTTCTTAAAAACCACAAAGATTTATATGTGAAACACTGAGTCTTTTGTGACTTTATTGTTAGAATTAGAATTAATTACTTAAGGTTTCACTGATCTTTTGGGGGTAAGTTGGAGGACAATTGAATAGGTTAGTTAGAACAGCAATCACATGACTAATAATCATCATAACGTATTAAGTCACTGTTCCCTTTACACACCTTTCAATTTCCTGCTTTGTTAACTTTGTTTCTGCTGCATTGAAGTGCCCTCCTCCAGCTCCACCCTGTACCCTCTTGCTGGGGTTCTATCCACAGTTCAGTGCTTAGATTCCTTACCAAAAATTGCAGGGTCTGGGTCTTTTACACTTCCTCCCACGTAGATTCTCTCCTTCATTCTGTGCTTTGGAGATTGTGCTCATTAGTGTGTCCTTGCATTTTATATGTACCTGTCATTTTCCCACAGCCTCCTCCTAGCTTCCCCTCTTCAGTAAGTTCCTTGTGGGAAGTACTGTGTCTTGTACATTTTTGTCTCCCCACAGCACTCAGGCCAGGGCTCTGCACATAGAAGGTGGTCAAAATTGTTAATTGAATTGTAAATGGAAGTTTGTGTGCCCACAAAGTTGACATAAATGTTTGTAACCCCAAACCATTATGAGATGATTGCTATTACAGTCTGTAAGCCCACTGTCTTGCTAAAGGTATGCATGTGTGTGCGTATGTGTGAGACAGCATTTGGGCTGCATTCTGAGGCTCTTTTAAAAAAAAAAATTATTTTAATGTTTATTTATTTTTTGAGAGAGAGAGAGAGAGAGAGAGAGCAGGGGAGGGGCAGAGACAGAGGGAGACACAGAATCCAAAGCAGGCTCCAGGCTCTGAGCTGTCAGCCCATAGTCTGATGCAGGGCTCGAACTCACAGGCTGCCAGATCATGACCTGAGCCGAAGCCTGCCATCCAACTGAGTGAGCCACCCAGGTGGCCCAAAGTCCTGAGGCGCTTAACACTCACATTTGTTTGCTCTCCTTAAATGCTCTCATTCAGTCAACGGCAGTGGTTTTAGAGAATGGATAAAGAGAGACTGCTGTCTGAACAGTGCACTTCTGCCTTTAGTGACTTCCATCCTCTCCTCCTGTCTGACTTATTTGACTACAAGCTTTGCCTCCTCCTTGTAGACGCCACTTTGAAGCCAACAGGCTTGAGCAATGGAATGTAGAAAGGGCCCTCAGTGAGCACCTAGCAGAATATAAACAGGCCCAACAGGTGACCCACCGCAGAATATCCATAGGCTCTAACTGTCCAAGGGGCTACTTACAACTAGGCACAGTTACCAAAAAAGGAAAGATTTTCTGTCACCATACCTCCTCATCTTCCTGCTTGGAAAACAACCCCACCCACCACCTCATTGCAGACAGCCTCTCCTCTGCTGTCCTGCCTGCCGGTGGTGTAATATCCTT
Organism: Neofelis nebulosa; assembly: GCF_028018385.1. Taxonomy (NCBI): domain Eukaryota; kingdom Metazoa; phylum Chordata; class Mammalia; order Carnivora; family Felidae; genus Neofelis; species Neofelis nebulosa. The sequence continues at coordinate 67,731,875 of NC_080787.1, forward strand.
TGTTCTGCCTCAGGTGATTTCTTTCACCACCTGTGCCACTGGCTTGCACCTGATCTTGGTCTCACATTGAGGGGCCCCTGTCCAATTGAGAGACACCCCATTTAGACACCACACCCTTCTGCCTTGCACCATTTAGGTTCATAGTGGGATTTCAGACTGCCTGCCAGGATCTAACCTATTGCTTTCTTAGGAAGTCCCTGCTCAGTCTTCAGAGCCCCTGACCCTTCTTACCAAGGGGAGGAATCTCAATTTTGATAATATTCAAAGTGATATTAATGGAACTCATAAATTTTGGAATTAATGATATTAGTATCTCAATATTATGATTTCAAAGTAAAAATTAATAAAGATTTTTTCCAGACATGGACCTTATTATTATTAAATTTTTTTTTAATGTTTATTTTTATTTTTGAGAGAGAAAGAGATGGAGTGAGCAGTGGGGGAGACACAGAATCTGAAGCAGGCTTCAAGCTCTGAGCTGTCAGCACAGAGCCTGATGTGGGGCTCGAACTCACAAACGGTGAGATTGTGACCTAAGCTGAAGTCAGACGCTTAACTGACTAAGCCACCCAAGGGCCCCATTATTATTACTTTTACTCTGCATCAGTTCAGTTTCTAGTGGTTAGGGTTTTACTCTTGAAGCTCTTTTTAGACTGTATGGAAAACAGACAATATAATCTTCTACAGTAAGAGTGTTTTACAGTGACAAGAGTAAAGGTAAATGGTACCCAGTGGGCAAAGTAATGTGTTCATGTCTCTTCCCTTTGCACTCTTATTTGCTAAGACTAGGTCTTTGTGGATTGGAACAGATTGGCTTCTGGAGACGAGAGCACCAGCCCAAACCAACACTCTGCTTCTGGCATTTTATGATCTATAAAGATTATTGGAAAATTTGTTGGCCTGTTTAATTTTCCTGTTGGAATCTCAGAGGCTGGTTTGTAGCTAATGTTAATGGACATTACTACCTTGAGCACAACAGCTCTATTTGGTTTTCTGTGAAATAAAACATTATACAACAAATGTTTGGCTGTTAAAGACTTAAAGACAAAAGTATAGTTTACATTAGCAAATGTGAAGGGTTTTATGGCCTAGTTTCTGTGCTTACCTCATTCTTGGTACCGGCATAAACTTTCTACTTTCTTATATCTATGTCTCTGTTTTTTTAGAACCTATTTTGAGTTTATTTGATTTGGTTGTATTCCTTGAATTTTATAAGCAATCAGATCTTTTCTGGGTATAAGGTAGGTTGTACACAAATTTTAGAAAGCAAAAACAGAATAGTTTTTCACATTTAAGAACCATATGAAAATATTTCCAAGAAGGAATAAATATATGATAAAACTTTAATTAATCCTAATTTCATAAAGGGGCAATTCTGGCCAAGCGAATGTATGGTTAGGTCAGAGCTAATCAGAAAATGGCTGTGTTTCAACTATTGTTAAGAATCTTCCCGAAATGATCTTGCTGCCGTTTTAGTCTAGTGAGTGGAATGTACTGAACATAATTGATTTTTTCTTAGGTGACTAAGGATCTCGCAATGGCCCAGGGATAGTGTTGTGAACATTAATTTGGATTAGACCATAATTGGAGACATATAAGATTTAAGAGAGGGGCTGAATTTACACTGACCCCAGGACAAATTGTAAGTCGCTTAAAAAAAAAAACAGAAAACTAAATCTCTTTTCTCAGTTTGGTTGTCAGTCACTCATTTCTTTTTTCTAATAGTGACTAGTAGCAAACAAAATCCCCCTAACCCCTCCCTCACAAAAGAACACAAATATTTAATTAGACTTGATATTGAGGTCACTTTATCTGAGTAATTTAATGAATAATTTTGATTGAGACCTTAGTATTTACAGCTTTGGTGCTGTGGCACTACAATTAGAGATGAGATCACTGCTTCCTAAAATGGAATGAAAAACTTGGAATGACTCTCTCAAACTCAATTTGTCTTTGAAAATTCAGTAAAATATTGGTTGGGAATTCTTAAGAAAATTACGTATTTCTGGTAGAAACAATAAAGTGTGAAAGAAGATTAAAAAAAAGAGTAATCTCCTTTGCTGAAGTACAGGATAATTAGAGCCTAGTGAGAATTTTAGCCTCGAATAAAAAAAGAAATTTTAACTGAATTACTGGTTGGAGGTAGAAAAGTCACGCCTCACCTATGTGATAGTTGGACATTTAGCATTCTCAATGATTCCCCATATAGGTACACACACATTCAAAATAAAATAAGAAAGGCCTCTTTTAGTGAGGAACTTCTATAGGATGGGATTGGAACCTACCTCAAGGTATACTTTGTATTATGTAAAACTTGATTTAATAAGCTTGCTTGGTTTCTCTGGTGATCTTCAGTACTTTCTAGGTTTCAGAAGGCAGGGAATTAGATGCATTGAGGGGGACAGAGACAGAATGAGAGAGAGAGAGAAGAGATGGGTAGAGATGAAAGGGTCTGTTGTGTTGAGAATGTGATCTCACGAGTGTGCACATGTGTCAGAGGGTGTGCTGTTGGAAGGTTTGACTGGGAAGTCAGCATATTGATAAATGGCAACCATTGTGGCAGAGAGAGGAGCAGAATCTTCAAAGATCTAGTTAGCTAGGAAGATTTACTCACACACTTCCTCAGCACATGTTTTGTAATTTTTTGTGGGTTTCCCAGTTAGGGGGGGTCACAAGAGGAGACAGAGGAGAGACTCAGGAAAACAGTTTATTGCATGCACAGGTTCTAGAAGCAGGAGGCACAGCATATGTAGGGCCACATGGGAAAGCCCTCAGGCTGGTCAGCAGGCAGATGACAGGAGAGGGGAACACTGAAGCCATTACCTTTATTGGAGTTTCCTCAGGAAAGATAAGTCATGGCAAGAACAACAGTTTAGGATTGGCTAGTTTGACTAATTTTGGTGGGCTTTGGGCTAGGAGGATGATCTGGTACCTGGCCCTGGGATGATTAAGGCAGAGGAATATTGCCTCCTGGGGTATTTGGGCCTGGGGTATTGCCTCCTGGGGTATCGTGATGAATTGCAAGTCAATGGCATGTTCCCAGTTGGGCCCTTTGCTGTCTCTAAGAATTGGCAAACCCTGGGAAGGGCAATAACTCCATAGCCAGAAAGTTCTTTAAGATGCCAAAATATCAGAATATATAGAAAATTAGAAGTATTTACAATATAGCTCTGTCATCACTGAGAATCAACATGTAATATGCTGAAACCCAAGTCTATAATGATAGCATGACATTTAAAGCAGAGGTTAAATGCCCATACTCCTTTTCATAACTCAGACAAGTGAAAGACATTTTAGGCAGATCTTTTTCCAAGGTGAGTGTTCCTGTATGTGCCTGTGTGTGCTTAAGTGTTATCATCTCAGGTATAATCTTTGTTTTCCTGAACTGTATTTATCTAAATATAACGTTCTTTTTTAAAAGTTTATTTATTTTGAGAGAGAGAGAGCACGAGTGGATGAGGGGCAGAGAGAGAGAGAGGGAGAGAGAGAATCTCAAGCAGGCTCCACAATGTCAGTGCAGAGCCCTACCCAGGGCTCCATCCCCCAAACCGTGAGATCATGTGTGACCTGAGCCGAAATCAAGAGCTGGACACTTAAGGGACTGAGCCACACACACACCCTTAAGTATAACATTATTTTCTTTAAAAATTTTTTTTAATGTTTACTTTTGAGGGAGAGACAGAGACAGAGCATGAGCAGGGGAGGGGCAGAGAAAGAGAGAGACACAGAATCTGAAGCAGGCTCCAGGCTCTGAGCTGTCAGCACAGAGCCCGACGTGGGACTCAAACTCACGAGCTGTGAGATCATGACCTGAGCTGAAGTCGGCCGCTTAACCAACTAAGCCACCCAAGCGAACCATACGTTTGTAATGATAATAAATTTATGGGATAGATGTATTTTCCAAGATAAATGGTATATATGTTGTAGGAGTATTATTTTTTCCTGCATTTATGAAAACTATAAGTATACTACACTTTAAGTAAGTTCTCTGAAAAGAAAGTTTACTACTGTTTTAATGTTCAAGGGAGAAGAAAATATGCATGAAAAAATATGCCTTAACATTCTATAAATTCTACATACCTCTGAGTATGCCTGTGTTTGTAACAAATCATATACAACCATGCCCCCAATTTTTTTTCACAGCTTCTCTCCAAAAGGCATTAGGATGTTTATGTTGTGCATAGATAGTAAACTGAGTAAGCAAGCACTAAAAAAAAAAAAAAGCACTGAGTGATGCCTGGCATAATTTAATCTTTTATTTTAAACATTTGTCTTGATTTTAAAAATTGACATCTTCTCTGGAGAATGTTTCTTTTCGCTCATTTCCAGGTGTGTCATTTGAAAGGCCTTCATGGGGGTTAATAACAGACAAGAGCTGAGCTGGTGAGTAATGCGTATTTAATCAGAACGCACTCTTTGTTCCCCCAATCCTTCTGCCTTTGTTCAAGTTCTCTGTTCTGCCTGATAAACACTGTGTGCCCTACTTCCTTCTATAAAAGCTACTACTCTACGAAATCTGTTTGATATTTTCCTTTTATATAATGAAACATTGATCATGACAAAGGGAAAAAAAAACCTTCTCCCTTTTTCTTCAACCATTGGAAAAACCTAATTGGATAAATGTATTGTGGCAACTCAGAAGGCAGAGAAGTAGTAAGGTTAGCAGAGTCTGCTCATATTTAGGGTATGTTTTTGACAGCTGCATTTTTTTTTAATGACAAACATCATTTAGATTGCTAAGAATTGCCCTGGGTTTTCCTGTTAGCTAATTCAGATGAAAGGATATAAATAACATCATATAAGCTATATGAGATAAATAGAAACCAAGAACATATTGCTATGAAAAGAAATGAAAGTGAACTATATATACACCAAATTCCCCATAAATATGACATCTCTGAAATATAAGTATGATTATAAATTTAATTCATTTCAAAAATATCTAGTATCTGAACTTACACCTTCAAAAATGAACTTTGCCACCTTCAGAACTGTGGCAGTATGGTCAAAAGACTACTGGCTTTTAAGTCTAAATGAGTTATTTAGGCCTTTATTCTGGCATCACCACTGACTACCAAGCCATGGTACCAACCCGGGTCTCAGTTTCCACAATTATTATTTAAAAAAATTTTAGTGTTTATTTATTTTTGAGAGAGAGAGAGAGAGACAGAGCATGAGCAGTGGAGGGGCAGAGAGAGAGGGAGACACAGAATCAGAACAGGCCCAGGCTCCAAGCTTTCAGCACAGAGCCTGACACGAGGCTCGAACCCACAGACTGTGGGATCATGACCTGAGCTGAAGTTGGACACTCAACCGAATGAGCCACCCAGGTGCCCCAGCTTCCTGAATTTTTAGTGGTGGTGATTATGCCTACTTCTCAGGGGCACTTGAGGCTTAAATGAAAGTGCACTAATCTGTGCTGTCTGGTACTCAACAAGTATTCCTCTCCCATTTAAGAATAAAATGGCTCAAGGGGCACCTGGGTGGCTCAGTCAGTTGAGCGTCCAACTTCAGCTGGGGTCATGATCTCATGGTCCATGGGTTCCAGCCCCACATCCACCTCTGTGCTGACAGCTTGGAGCCTGGAGCCTGCTTGGGATTCTGTGTCTCGCTCTCTCTCTGCCCCTCCCCCGCTCACACTCTATCACTCTCTCTCTCAAAAACAAATAAACATTAAAAAAAAATGGCTCGAAAAGCATAAGAGACTCTTAAAAACTGAGAACAAACTGAGGGTTGATGGGGGGTGGGAGGGTGGGGAGGGTGGGTGATGGGTATTGAGGAGGGCACCTTTTGGGATGAGCACTGGGTGTTGTATGGAAACCAATTTGACAATAAATTTCATATATTGAAAAAAAAAATGGCTCAAAACACAAGAGCAATAAAAAAGAGGAGAGACTCTTGCTGTCTCTCCAGAGGCTATACTGCATCTATTTCGGTTAGCCACATTCGAATGCATAGCACCTGCTGAGTGTATTCCTTCTGAATAAAGGTTGATTTGAATTTTGGATGCTTTCTAGAGTAACCAAAACCAATTCTTGTGAATATAGTGAATGATCAAGTTTGGGTAAATATTTTTTGGTAACATAACAGACACAGACACACAGGCACGCATGTGCGCGCACACACATACACACACACACACGAGAGCACATGCAAGCACACACTCCATTATATGCATCACCTGACTATAATGAGACAGACTTTGTGTGTCTTGCAATTTCTAAAGAAACTACCAACAATGTTTTGAGCTTCAGCAGCACCGCCTGTCCTCCCCATGATGGCCTCAACTAGTGGTACAACAAGCCAATTGACTTGGCAGTGGCTTCTGGAGAGCAATTTTGCAATGGTTAAATGGAAACAAGAATACTTTCCTGGCCTACCTCACCTTAGAAGTTTAAATGGGGGTCACGAGAACTAATAAATGAGTGAAATATAAAGTGCTACGAAATTTGTAAGTGGTGGGCTGGAAAGGACTTTAGAAGTCTAAGCTCTCCATTTTAGACATAGAAAGTGACACCCAGGAAAGCATCAGGAACACTAGCGACAAGTGGCAGGAATTACCTGGACTCACTACATTGAAGAATGGGAACACAGCCTTTACATTTCCACTTTTCCAGCTGGCAGTGGCCACAGGCCATCAAGAGTCAGTTCATACAGAGATGTTCTACAAAGTTGCTGTCATTAAACTCACTTATAAAAACAGAATGGCCCTCATTTTAAAGAAGAAGGCCATAATAAAAAAAAATGTTGCCATTGTTTTCTTACCTTCAGTGTCTCCATGTAATCAGGATTTTTTTTTATAGTTTTCAGTAAATGTTTTTCTCCCAGCTTTATTGAGGTATAATTGGAATACAAAAAAACTGCACATAATTAACATATATAATTTGGTGAGTTTGAACATATGTATACTTTCATGTTACCATCACCATAATCAAGGTAATAAACATATCCATCACCTCCAGAAGTTTTCTTGTGTCTCCCCCCTTTTATTTTTGTGGTAAGAACACTTCACATGAGACCCTGTTAACACATATTTTAAGTGTACAATGTCTATTGTTCTCTATACTATAGTTGTCATGCTCTTTGTTCATATCTTCAGCCCATCCCTGAAGTGTTTCTTTGTGTTTTTGTTATACTGCTTTAACTATATTTCTACCCTGGTGGAATGTAGGCATTGTTGTTACCATCTCTTGAGAGAACACATTTTCTTACACAGACTTCCTGGATTTGGACTAGTTGGATTTTCTGCTAAGTTACATCTTGAAATTCACTTCACATTTTTGTTTTGGCTGCCCTTTCCCATGAGGGCTTCTGTTTATATCACATTTCTTTTCTCTGACATGGAAATCAGCAAACACGTCTGCTGCGGACAAAGGTAAAGCATCGCAATAATGAAGAAGCTTACATAAAAGGAAAATTGATGAATGCAGCAGCATGTGTTTGTGATTAAATCAAAGGCAGACTCAAGGCTGCCTAGCAATCCAACCTGATTAACTGTTTTCCAAATCTTGATATTGTACAAAGTAATTGACAATGACAGGGACAAGGGAAAATCAGATGGAAAATTGGGTATATCAGTGGCAGATGGTTAACAAGACAAATTGCCCAGTGTCTTCCAGAGTTTCCATATTTCTAGAAATAATTGTTCCTATGACCAAACTTATTTTCACAGACAATAAAATAGTTTTCTGTATACAGAGGGTGGAAAAATATTAAGTTGTTAGTAAGAGGTAATCAACCAATCTTTATCACCTGTGAAGATGAAAGGTCAGTTTTCTGTTATTCTGTACAATTAGACCTTCTAAAGTCATTGCCCCAAACTTACAGATTATTCTGCAATTGTATTAAGTCCTTATTGTTCTCAGTAATAATGAGGCTGTAGTTAATAAAAATAATAATAGATTATAAAAGCTAGTATTTATCAGGTGCTAATTATTGTAACAGGCATTATTTTGTATTTGTTAAAATTTCTAATTCTCACAAGTGCATTCAGTAGAAATTATCATCTCCATTTTATTATTTTTTTAACGTTTTTTAATTTTATTTTTGAGACAGAGAGAGACAGAGCATGAACAGGGGAGGGGCAGAGAGAGGGAGACACAGAATCTGAAACAGGCTCCAGGCTCTGAGCTGTCAGCACAGAGCCCGACGCGGGGCTCGAACTCACGGACCGTGAGATCATGACCTGAGCCGAAGTCGGACGCTTAACCGACCAAGCCACCCAGGCGCCCCATCTCCATTTTATATATGAAAAAAAACTGAGGCTTAGGATTGTTGAGTGCTTTGCACATAGGTAGTGTGTGTTGGTGCTTAGACATACCTCAAATCCTCTGCTATTTCCACTCTGCTATGACCCCACTTTATTCTTGCTGACCCTCCATAGGTTTGCGAGGAGATAGGACAGCATGCAACAATTTTTGGAATTTATTTCTAACATCATGCCAGTATAGTCAGGTAATTAACTTAGCAATATAAAGCCAATGAATTCCATTATTAAGACAGAGGCCGGAAAAAGACTATGGGATTTAGACTCAAATGACTTGGTCCTGCCATTGATCAGCCATGAAAATTTAGCCAAATCACTTCATTCCACCGAACCTCAGTTTTTGTGACCTTTATAAGTAATGTGTTATCAAAGGGTTTTGTGATGATTAAATGAAGTAATATGAACCAAGGAGTTTTTGCAAATTTTTAAAAATTTTATACAAATGTGAGTTATTAGTATTAAGGAGAAAGAAGACTGTTTAGTCTGTCAGAACAAATCATCAATAAGATTGGGAGGCTAGGTGAGGTTTCTAGCTGACACCAAATGAAATAACTGAACTTTCTTTGTAAACTCTTGTTCTCAGTCCCATAACATGGATGTATGGTTGTTCTTTTTCACATCTTTAGAAATTTCATCAGTGTCACTTGTCAAGTCCAGTAACCATTCCCTGAGGGAAAGGGCACCAAGGGAGTTATGTTCATGGCTGCCCAAACCAACAGGGAGGAGCTGGGCAGGCACTGAGACACCACACAAAGAGCTGAGATGGAGGGAGCAGTAGACTGGGACTGCACAGGTGGCTGGAGGAGGGCCCTGGAGAGACATTTGGAATCAAGGCTTGACCAACATGGCCATGTCACTCACTGACAGGATGCTTGGGCACAGCCCTGTAGGTAACAGAAACAGAGATGTGCTTCTGGAGTCGACAAACATGAAATCAGAGGGGACACTGCAAAAGTACCTAGCAGAGCCAACCAAATGTAAGGATGTCCAGGTGCCCAGAATGGACCACATCTTGGTCAAATAAGACAGACTAGACAACACCTTGGTCAAACAATAGCTTTTTGTTGTTGTTGTTGTTTACAGAAATATATTCATATCCTCATCTGCTTTAATCACTTTCAAAGACACTATTTTGGGGGACAAAGAGTAGAAAATTTAGGTGGTAGGATCAAAGTCTATATGGATGATAATTTTTATGAATCCTAAGACAACTAAGACATAAAGCAGAAAATAGGCACTATGGACACGAACCAAACATTTGCATGGCTCATCCCTTAACTAAGGCCTTTTGCTACCAGTGAGATGTGCCAGACTGGTCATACTTACAGTCCCTCACCTTCCTAAGCATAGCTTAGTGGCAGCAGCTGACAAACCAGGGGCCAAAAAGTCCACAGTAAGTGTGATCTACAATGAACTCTTAATAATTTTACCTTCTTTCCTCTCTCTCTCTCTCTCCACACACACACACACACACACACACACACACACACACACACACACACCCATTCCCTCCAGTTCATTGCTCATGTGCCAGAGAGACAGGTTGTATCAGAAGCAGGGGGCTCATCCTGGCTCATAACTTTTTCTGGGCCACCTCTTGCCTGCCCCTCAGGCATTCAATTCCCTTCTCAGGTGCATCGTTAATCTTTTGCTTTTGTTTCCTCATTCCTGTTCTCTCCCTGAGGTGAAAACATCCCAGCAAATTTGCATATTTGGCTGTCCTCTGGAGGTCTTGGACAGGCTTTAATGACTGTGTTGGAACCATTTTCTTTCCTCTCACTGATCCCGTAGATGGAGATGGGGTGGGCGGAGGATTTCACTACTGCCCCCTGAAAGGGAGTAACCAAATCGATAGCCCTGTCGCAGTTTCCATCTGTCAAGGTGACATGCCAACTGGCTAATGTTGAATTATTGATACTCCTTCCCAAAGCGAGTTAACCAAACAATTCAAAATCAGTGAAAAGGGGGCGGTCAATTGCAAATGAGGTTAACTCCATTTTGTCATGTGGACTGGAAGCTGATGGCTGCCTCCAAGCCAAATCTGCTTGATTTATGTTATCGCTGAAGAGAGGTTCTCAGTGCCACAAAGGGAAAGAACACAACAGAACAACAAAATTAGCCTTTTCACCGAGGAGGATTCAGATGACTCTCCAAATGAGCCACATTGAGTTAACCTCCTCTCCCCTCCCCAGCAAAATGTGGGTAGCAAAAACCAGAGGGAGTGTTCTTTCATAGTTAAAAGAAATGCCAAGATTTCCTTGACTAACTGAGATCCTTCCATGAATTTGACCTTCAGTCCTAAGGAAAAGGTGATTACTGGAAATACAAGGGTTCACCTCTGACTAAATTCCTACTAATTTTCTACTGGGTATTAAGTTACTAGAGCAATTAATGAACCTGAGATACGACAACCCGTTGATTTTACAGAGCAGTGTCATGGGAGATCACAATACATTCTCTTATGTATTCACTGCCATAAATTATATTCTTTAAGGAGCACATTAATTATTATGCACTGAGTAAACAGCTGCTTTATTTTATACACAGAGGTGCCAGGAGGTACTTGTCCTGAAAACGTATATGCCCAGGCTGCCAGAGGTAATAAATAAATGGGCATGTTGCATATTTCCGTTTATTTGGATGGACCTTTTATTCAAGTGCCTGCCAAGACACATGCATAGACCAGAATGTTTAAAGGATTAACTTTCATAAATTTTAAGCATTCCACAGCATTTCACCTGTCCATATTTTTCACTTTCTCCAAGCCCAGTGAACTGTTACAAATACGGCTTTGCAGCACCATCTAGTGGACAGAAAGGGGGGGTAGTGCACAGATAACTAGCTATAAATTTGAAAGTCAAATTTCAGGTATGGCCCAACCCTCTTGTTTCTTGTGGAGAATCCCAGTCAATCCTGAGCTGAGTGAAACAGGAGTAGGATGGCAAGAACTTTGGCTGCAGTGTGGCTATAGGGAAGGGCGGGACTGTTGCCACCAACCAAAGCAGTGCATCAATCTGTGCATTTGGATCAGTGGAGAAATCAGTTATTAACCAACAAAGAACCATCGATTTCCCAGCACAGTCCCAGCGAGAAAACAGTGTAACAGAGTATAGCTGTTACTATGAACAACCAGTGTGTTGGGAAGTTACCCACCAGCAACTCTGCCCTGGCTTCAGTATGCAGATCATTAAAAGATGGGAGATCCTAAACCCTCCAGAGTGAGGGCTGAAGGAGACTGAAGAATTTTAAATGGAACACAAAACTAATTTGCATTTTGTAGTTCAAAATGGGGCTAGATATTATTAATTCTCTTTACATAAAAAGAATGTGAAAACTACATATTTATGGTATGTGGGTTCTTCTGCTTAACTGAAAATGAAATTATTAGGACCAAGAAAAAAAATCAATAACCAACAAATATTTGTCAAGTGCCTGCTTAGTACCAGGCACTCCTCTAGGGGGAATAAACATTAAAATCCCTGCCCTTTATATTAGTATTTAATACCCTGTGTCATGTGATATAGACACAGGGTGCTGCCACAACTGGAACCAAAGTTTCTCTCACCTTGTATAAATATACTTCAGAGTTATATTAAAATACCATTATGGTAAGAAATATGTTTCTTAAGAGAAAAACAATAACCAAACACATTCAGTTTAGCTGTTACATTTTCCTCCTATGTCGGTCTATGATGCGATTATCCTTACTAAGAACAGTAAATGTTTGGGCCTTCAACAAAGTTTTCTCATGGCGATTATCCTTTATAGCCAGCCTGGAAGCAATTTCAGATGAATAACTACAAAGTTGTCAGGTCCTTGGACAAAGTACAGGCTCCTAAAAGCTTGCCCCATGGGGTACACTGTCAAAGAGAGAGATTTGGTATTGGGGTCTGCCTAGTTTTCTCCAGAAGAGAGATTTCACACCCTGTTCTCTGGGGACAAGAACAGTTGTCCAACCAATCAGCCTTGGAAAGAGTTGACATCTATGGAGAATCTGGTAATTTAGGGAAGGCTGAAAAGTGGCGAGAAGAAACATTATGGATAGGACTTAAAAAGCCAGGTATGTGATTTGCAGAAGTGGTCGATAGACTTCTATGTTCCAGACACTGAGAAAATAAGGATGAGTTAGATAATTTCCCTGCATGTGAGGCACTTCTTGTCGAGCAACAGGGAGAAAGAACAGTGTAGTGTGAGGAGTGCCAGTGGCATGAACATGGGGCCTTACAGCAGTTCTCAGACTTGAACGTCTATCAGTCCCTGACGGCCTATTAAGCAGCAGATTGCTGTACTCCATGGCCAGAGGTTCTACTTCAGTAGGTCTGTGGTGGATTCTGAGGATTTGCATTTCTTTTCTTTTTTTTTCTTTACTGAATGTTACACTTTTTTTTGTTTTATTTTTATTTTTCATTTTATGGTTTATTTTTTAAAATTTACATCCAAGTTAGTTAGCATATAGTGCAACAATGATTTCAGGAGTAGATTCCTTAGTGCCCCCTACGCATTTAGCCCATCCCCCCTCCCACAACCCCTCCAGTAACCCTCAGTTTGTTCTCCATATTTATAAGTCTCTTCTGTTTTGCCCCCATCCCTGTTTTTATATTATTTTTGTTTCCATTCCCTTATATTCATCTGTTTTGTCTCTTAAAGTCCTCATATGAGTGAAGTCATGATTTTTGTCTTTCTCTGACTGACTAATTTCACTTAGCATAATACCCTCCAGTTCCATCCACGCAGTTGCAAATGGCAAGATTTCACTCTTTTTGATTGCCAAGTAATACACCATTGTATATGTATATATCACATCTTCCTTATCCATTCATCCATCGATGGGCATTTGGGCTCTTTCCAAACTTCGGCTATTGTTGATAGTGCTGCTATAAACATGGGGGTGTATGTGTCCCTTCGAACCAGCACACCTGTATCCTGTGGATAAATGTCTAGTAGTGCAATTGCTGGGTCATAGGGTAGTTCTATTTTTAGTTTTTTGAGGAAGCTCCATACTGTTTTCCAGAGTGGCTGCACCAGCTTGCATTCCTACCAACAATGCAAAAGAGATTCTGAGGATTTGCATTTCTACCAAGTTTCTGGTGCTGTTTGGGAACCACTATTTTAGAGGTGGTGAATGAACTAGGGAAGGCTTCACGGAGGAGGTGACATCTCTGCTGGGACTTGTAATAAATGTTAGGAGTTTGACAGACAGAGAGGGGTATGAACATTTTAGGCAGAGACTGCTGTGAAAAGGCGGCACATCTGAAGGTTGGTGAGCCCTTCACGGTCATCAGAGCACTGACTGGGGAAGGGGAAGAGGCCCAAGTGGCAGACTGGGGCAGTTCTGAAGGGCTCTGGGTGCTACGTTCAGAGTCTGAACCTTGTCCCATAAGCAACATGGAGCTGTCAGAAGTTTTTCAAGACAGTGAGATAATCAGATTTGTTTCCTAGGAAGGAAATTTGTCTACCCTTTGAAGACTGGAGAACCACAAACAGGAAAAGCAATGAGGAAGCTGCTTCGATGGTCCAGGCAATAGGCCTGGTGAAGTAAGGGCCTTCACTAAGGCTATGGAAGCAGGAATGAAAAGATGGGAGAAAATGAGAAAGAGATTTAGGAGGCAGAACCAATTGTTAATTAGGGACAGTACTGAATGAAAAAGGTAAAAGAGGAGCTGAGAATGGGTCTGTAAGGTAATGCTGGGGTGCCTGAGTGGGAAGTCTTGGTAGAAGTGGAGATACTATACGATAAAGAGCAATTTTTGAAGGAAAATGGCTAATTCAGTTTTGGAAAGATTAAATTTGAAATATTGCCAAAAAAGAAAAAAAGAAGAAAGAAAAAAAAGAAAAATGAATGCGACTACGGAGGTAGTACCTGTGTTAAAGTGAATGAAACTAGTGGTTTGGTGATGGGGTTGAAGTTACTCTTTGTTAAAGGAAGACTTTTTCAGGGACAATTTTAGTCTTAAAAATTATTATTTAATTTAATTAAAGCTACAGATTCAAAAAAATTAATGGCTTAGGCTCAGGAGGTGTTATGTTTGAGACTCTGTTCTACCCCTTACTAACTCTGGGATCTTGGACCAGTGACTTAGCCTTGTACACATCAACTCATTTCATCTTCACCATAACCTGTAAAGGGGCCACTATTATCCCCAGCTGGGCTTAGTTTCCACATTTCTAGACTAGGAATACTAACAGGGGCTTGTGAGGAATAATTGAGTTTATGTGTGAAAATCACCTAGAAAAGGCTTTGCTCACACAAGACCTTGTATCACTTAGTCCTTAAGCCTTTAGGTGTAACTCATAAATCTTAGCTTTCTGTTTATAAATCTAGAAAAATTTGACAATCATTTATAAAGTAACATTTACAGCTAAAAGTTGGCCACCAGTGAGGATGTGTGTGTGTGGTAGTTTTCTGCACACCGACCAAACCATTCTCAGACACCAGTTGGGTGTCCTGCAATTCATCTCAATGCTGACACCATCTAATAGGAGATAGCATCAGATCTCACACGTTAAGGGCTCAGCCCCACAAGAATGCTCCCCCAAGCCCCTTCAGATGCCAGATGCAAGTAATTACCTGTGCTTCTGACTGATCTGCTATGGAGGTCCCAATGACCCCCTCCTTGGGTTTGATTAATTTGCTAGAGCAGCTCACAGAACTCAGAGGAACACTTTACTTACTAGATCACTGGTTTGTTGAAAAAGGGTATAACCCAGGAACAGCCAGATGAAGAGGTGCATAGGTTAAGGCACGGGCAAAGGGTTGCGAGCTTCTGTGCCCTCTCCTGGTGCACCACTCTCCTGGCACCTCCAAGTGTTCACCAATCTGGAAGCTCTCCAAACCTAGTACTTCTGGGCTTCATTCTAGTCACAATTAATTGAAATCACCAGCCTCTGGTGATTGAACTCACTCTCCCCTTTGCCTTTCCATGGAACTCACTCTCCCCTTTGCCTTTCCATGGAAGTCATTGAGGGTGAGACTGAAAATTCCAACTCTCTAATCACTTGGTTGGTTCCATGTGACCAGTCATCTTCTTAAGACACCTAGGAGCATTTCAAAAGTCACCTCACTCACATAATAAAAGACACCTTTGAGGTTCTCCTCACTTAAGAAATTCCAAAGGTTTGGGGTGCCTGGGTGACTTGGTCGGTTGAGCATCCGACTTTGGCTCGACTTTGGCTCAGGTCATGATCTCGCGGCTTGTGAGTTCCAGCCCTGCGTCGGGCTCTGTGCTGACGGCTCAGAGCCTGGAGCCTGCCTCTGATTCTGTCTCCCTCTCTCTCTGCTCCTCCCCTGTTCACTCTCTCTCTCTCTCTCTCTCTCAAAAATGAATAAACATTAAAAAAAAAAAAAAGAAATTCCAAAGGTTTTAGGAGCTCTGTGCCAGAACCCAGGACCAAGAACAAATATATATTTCTTACTGGAAACCACAATATCACAACTTAATTTGTCCTATACACTTTAAATTGCATTTATAAATCCAGTTCTCCTTATTTTAAGAAATTCAGTTGTCTATAAACATATGATATCAAGTACCTAAGTAATTCTCATAAATCTAAAAAAACTTTATTTAAAAAAAATATTTTATTTATTTTTGAGAGAGACAGAGAGAGCACAAGCTGGGCAGGGGCAGAGGGAGAAAGACAGAAACACGGAATCTGAAGCAGGCTCCAGGCTCTGAGCTGTCAGCACAGAACTTGAAGCAGGGCTCAAACCCACAAACCATGAGATCATGACCTGAGCTGAAGTCGGAAGCTCAACCGACTCAGCCACCCAGACTCTCCTAAAACTTCAAACTTACAATTATGGGATCTTAAGGAGTGATACAGCAATGCAAATGATAAATGTGGTCTAATTTGAGCTCAGACAATAAAAAGGTGCATTATCTGTAGAGAATTTAAAAACAATAATAAAACCAATTAAATGTTTATTAGTTTGCTTTTTATTATTGCTGTGTACTGACATGCTAACAATATCTGTGATAAAACAGTCCTCTGCGCTGGGAGGACCACTCCTATTATCCGTGCCCCATGGTAGATCTACCCTGATCTTAAGTTTTATTGAATATTCCAACACTACTTAAAATCTTAGGGAAATTCTCATTTATTTTTCAAATAAAAACATCAATTTTAAGTTGTCCCTAGGCTTATCTGTTAATTACTCTAATATATCATAAACGTTATAAAGTACCAAATATTCACTAATTTTTTCCCTAAACATAGCTCAAAATATTAATAGTATATGTTTGATTTATATCATCACTTTACACATTTAATTATAAATTTTCCCAGGGTTTTATAATGTAGACTCAATAGTGAAACACTTGTCATAGAAACAGAACAGTGTAGCAGGTTAAGAATACACATTTTTGTGGTAGACTGCCCTGGTTTTCAAGCGTGGCTGTGCCACTGGCCAACTGTGACCTTGGGCTAATTATATATCTCTCTGTGCCTCAGTTTCCTCAGGTATCAAATGGGGTATTGAAAGTAAGTAGCTATCTCATAAGGTCACTAATTATTATATTAAACTGTTTAGTATATGCAAAAAATTGACTATATAAGCTTGGATCTATTTCTGAATTCTTTATTTCATTTTATTAATTTATCCATTTTTGAGATCAATACCACACTATCTGGATTATGCTGGTTTTATGTTAATTCTTAAATCAGGTAGTACAAGTTCTGCAATGTTCTTTTTCAAAGTGATTTTGGCTGTTCTTCACTTGTGAAGGTATCTGGGCCTAAGTTTTCTTGGTGGGTAGGTTTTTAATTTTAAATTCAATTTCTTCAACAGTTATAGGGATAGTCATGTTTTTGAAAATTCCTTATT